>NC_083282.1:11633918-11933918 GCF_963506605.1 Zootoca vivipara | reverse complement strand
AGAGGATATATTGTTTATTAATATCCTTCCTAACTTGCGCTAGCAAGTTCCTTTACTTAGCAGAGTTTTCACATTCCCCTTTTAAACGCACAGCGGATAACTGGTTGCAGGCTTGTGTAAGCCTCTCTCTATTAGGTTCCTGGTAAGTTCCCTTATGGGACGCGGGTGGCGCTGTAGTCTAAACCACTGAGCCTCTTGGGCTTGATGATCAGAAGGTCGCTGGTTCGAATCCCCATGAAGGGTGAGCTCCCATTGCTCGGTCCCAGCTCCTGTCAACCTAAGCAGTACAAAAGCACGCCCCAAAGTGCAAGTAGATAAATAGGTACCGCTGCTCTGGTTTTGGTGTTCCGTTGCGCCAGAAGCGGCTTAGTCATGCTGGCCACATGACCCGGAAAAAACTGTCTGCGGACAAACACCGGCTCCCTCGGCCTGTATTTTTTTTTAAAAAATAAATCTTTATTGTTTTTTTAAAAAAACAAAGCAAACAGTTTGAAACAAACAACTTCACATTTACGGACATAAAAACTCACCATACTAACACTTAACTAATTCATACATACCTACACGACTAACTCATACATACATACCTACATAATTCCCGCACCCAAACATACGACTCGTCACAAAAACGTACACATAAACCCACACTAATCTTAAAAATCTCGTTATTCTATTACTTTCATCTTCACACTTTCTTCACCAGATTCTGAACAGACTTCCAATTAAACTTGCTGGTTTTTAAGTTATTTTCTTTATATTTTGCACAGTGATATATATGTTGTTTAAAGCGAGATGAGCCTGTAAAGCGAGATGAGCGCTGCAACCCCAGAGTCGTCTGTGACTGGACTTAACCGCCAGGCGTCCTTTACCTTTTAAAGTTCCCTTATATCCCTCTTAAAAGAATAAACATGTCACAATCTTGTTTAAAGTATATAAAAGAAGTTTACTCATATTCAGTTCACAGTTGGATCCCTGAAGGCAGACTTAGTTACAAAGTATTTACATCTGGAACTGTGCTGGTCGAGAACCATAACAATTAACTAACTAACTAACTACATCTATCCCAATGTCCTAAAAAGCTGCTCCAACGATGGAGGAAGACAAAAAGAGAGTGCTGCGTGCCTTTTCTTTTTGTTACCTGGACAGGTAAGGTCACGCACACCTCTAGCCAAATGCAAAGGAAGTATGTCCCAGTCAGGAGGAAACAGGAAGTTTTCGACTGGCTGGACCAAACATTTCCCCGCATGTCCACTCTAGCAAAACAAGGAATGTTGTACTTGACTGCTTCTTATGTATCACATCCCACACACAGGACCATCAAGGGCTACTGGCAATGCAAGAGAAATATCCTCTCCCCTTGCCCTGAGGTGTGAACAGAGGCTGGGGGTTTGGAAGGTTGCCAGGGTAACTGGGTGTAGGGTGAAAGGAAAAGGGAGTGTTGAGCAAGTGGGGCTGGGAAGAAGGAGGAGGAAGAAAGAGTGGGACAGCTGGCTGGAAGAGATGCCTTGGACTCCATGACTGCATTGCTGTGGGGGAATCCCCACTTGAAATGACCACGCTGAAAGATCTGGACCCCTTCCACACATACTTAAGTTGTAAACAGGCGAATGAACTATATTTCTTAAAGCTACGAGAGTCTCCGCCGTGTCTCAATTCTCCAAAGGAACATAGACCCTGGGTGAGTGCCTGGAACCCCTTGGAATCTTGCTGCAGCTTGGCAGAGAGTGGGGACGGCACCCAAATTTTATAACAATACCATGCTCTCTTGGCTACTGTCTAATTACTATGGTAGTTCTATTTGTTACTGGAAGGTTTGTGGAAGCTAAGAAGTCCGCATGCAACAAGAAGATGACCACAGTCAACTTTCTTTCTTTTTTTTTAAAAAAAGACAATTTATTAAATTTTCCAATTAGACACATTTAAACAAAAACAAACCATACAACTTCAAACACAACACAACAACACATAAACAAAATAAACATATTTTTTTTCATCTTAACATCTAATCAATTATTACAATTTTCTTTGCTCTGCCGAGCTTTGACTTCCCTCCTTCCCCCCAATCGGTTTTCTTATCCATTCCTATCTCACAGTTTCTTTATTCCTTCTACTTAAAGTCAATTCGTAGGATTTATTTCAGTCCTGCAAGTGTCTTTAAACTTCTACAGTTTTTCTCCATATAGTCCACAAATTTACTCCAATCCTTTTGGAACTTTGACTCTCCCTGGTTTCGGATCCTGCTGGTCAGTCTTGCTAATTCCGCATAGTCCATCATTTTCGTCTGCCACTCATCAATCGTCACAGTCAACTTTCTTTCGATGTGTATTTTGCAGGATGCAACTGCCACGGAGCCCACAAAATCTAAACAGTGAGTGTGTGATCACAATCTGCTGCCTGTTGTATATATTTTGCAAAGTCCGGCTGAATTTTAAACAATCATGCTTCAAAGCACAAATATTGCTAGATATTATTTAAATTTAGGTATAAATATTTTAAAAAACATACTAACCAATGTTTTGTTTTACCAACACAGAAACCTGCTTAGTTCAAGCTTAATCCCTGTTAGGGATTGTAATTCATATTTTGGCAGATTTTGAAGTGACATTAACAAACTCATCTTCTACAGAGCTCCAGACACAAATTATCAGAGTGAATATTTAGTCATCCTTGTCTAGCTGCAATTTTAATATTGAAGTGCCAGGAAGAAAAGACAAATGAGTCATCATGCAATAAACTGCAGTAAGATTTAGTTAGCCAATTTCTGTAGGGGTGTGTGGAAATGGGTACAGTATTTCATATGGGATGCTTCATGAGGGAAAAAAATATATCTGGATTCTGTTCACTGAAGGTAAGCCGAACTGTTTAGCAGAACCAAATGTGACTGATTTTCCCAATTCATGTTATACTATCTGACTTTACATGCCGTGAGCCAATTTACAATTTACTTTAATGCAGTGATAAAACAGTATTAGAAGATTTTACAAGAAGATTCCAATCAGGCATTAAAATGATTTTGTTTGCTTGTTCTCTTGCTATCTAAAACACATGAATCACCGTTCAACCTGAAAGGTTCTTAAGGTGATGTACAACTCAAAAGATAAGGGCAGAGTATAAAAAAAATGAAGGGGGAAACACCCAATAAAATGACATAGAAGCATACCCTCCAACATTGATCTGATAAAAATAGGGATGTCCTATTCAATCATCATCATTTTATTTTTTATACCCTGCCCATCTGACTGGGTTGCCCCAGCTACTCTGGGCAGTTTCCAACATATATAACATATATTAAAACATAATAAAACATGTTGCAGGGTATGGAGTTATGTAACCCGCAAGCCAAGGAGATAAGTAACAACCTTAAAAAGTCATCTGAAGGTAGCCCTATCTAGGGAAGGTTTTTAAATGTTTAATGTTTTATTATGTTTTTATATATGTTGGAGGGACCCAGGTGGCACTGTGGGTTAAACCACTGAGCCTAGGGCTTGCTGCTCAGAAGGTCGGCGGTTCGAATCCCTGTGACGGGGTGAGCTCCCGTTGCTCGGTCCCAGCTCCTGCCAACCTAGCAGTTCGAAAGCATGTCAAAATGCAAGTAGATATATAGGTACCGCTACAGCAGGAAGGTAAAACGGCGTTTCCATGTGCTGCTCTGGTTTGCCAGAAGCGGCTTTGTCGGAAGCTATACACCGGCTCCCTCGGCCAATAATGCGAGATGAGCGCGCAACCCCAGAGTCAGTCACGACTGGACCTAATGGTCAGGGGTCCCTTTACCTTTACAGTACTGTACCTTTATATATGTTGGAAACTGCCCAGAGTGGCTTGGGCAACGCAGTCAGATGGGTGGGGTATAAATTTTACTGTTATTTATTACTATTAATATTATTGAGTAGGACATCCCTATTTTCATTGGATAAATGCTGGAGGGTATTCAACAATCTATGTTCAAACTCAGCACTGTCTTCTCAACAGCGGAAAGTGAGATGTATTTTGGAAACTGAGAAGCAGGGCATGAAAGTAACAGACCTACTCCATTGCTTCTTCCCAGCCTGCGTTATTCAAAGACATTTCGCAGCTGACTACGGGGCTTCCTTTGAACTATTGTGCTTAATGGTTCTTGGGCTCCTTCCTGTCTTGGCTGTGCAATTCAGACAAAGTTTTGTTTGTGTTCAGTTGGGTGTGTCTCTGGTGTAGGGTAAGAAAGAGCTAGCGAAAGGGCAAAAGCAATGCACTTGTTTAAAAATCAAGAATGACAGGGTTGCCTGGCAACCAGGAAGCAGAGTGATTTATTGTGGGATGGGCTCTGGAGCAAGACAAGAGAATCAGAGATCCTTTCAGATGGGCAAAAAAAGAGAGGACTTAATTTTCAGCAGTTTTAATTAAAACACCACCACAGTAACAAAAAAAGCAGGGTGCTGTGACTCTGCGACACTTGCCCTGATTAACTCATTAAAACGTAGTCAGATTGTCATTCCCTGCACGTGGATGGAACAAAGGCCACCCGACCATTGCCTTCAGTGTGTGCGAGGAAGTCAATGATCATTTCCGCTTGGAATTAATCTTCTTTATATGAATCTCAGCTCTTGAGACCAGCAGGGCAGAGCTTCCTCTGCAGACAGAAGCAAAACGGGGCTTGACTCCTTGCATGCAAAGCTGGGCATGCAACTGGTTTGGTCTCCCTGACAAATGTCTCTGCTGCAATATCCTTGTTTTCGTTTTTAGGGTTGCTATTAAAGCAGCTTCCATGTACACCCGCTGGTTGATCATTTCGTGCCTTAGCCTTAGTTTAATCACTGTTTAATCATCCAGCTCCTCAACAGGAGCTAATAGTTAGAAGAAGATTGTCTCTTTGTATTTCACTTTTTTTTTGCTGTGGTTTTTGAATGAAATTCCTGGCAGGTTTCTTATGCAGGGACAACCCCTTGCATATCTGTAGATTTCAGGCCAGCTGCCGACAAAATACCTGGGGAATTATAGGATCGCTGAATAGTAGAGTTGGACCATAAGAATAATCTAGCCCAGCCCCCTGCAATGCAGTTATTTTTTGCCCAATGTGGGGCTTGAGATCAAGTGATTCCTTTTTTTTAACATATGTAAAACTGTAACTGTTACCCTTGCAATAAAATCTGACATTTGTCAGGATTCATCTGCTCAGAAGGAATGACCTTGCCATTTTTTATTTATTAAAAAAGTTACAGCTGTTGTGTTTAATAATAATAATAATAATAATAATAATAATAATAATAATAATAATAATAAAACTTTAAAAGTGCTCAGCACAGAAGTACCTAAGCCCGTTTACCTGGGTGGAGTTTACTTGCATATTTTATACGTGTCTGTGAGAAGGATGAAAAGTTAAAGCCCTTTTTTAATTTCCCAGTTAGAATGGGGTCAGGGCAGACTTAGACCCTAAGCTAAACTGGGAAGCCTATGGGCAGGCAGTTTTTGCAGACTTGGGATCCAAACAAAAACTTGTGGTTGGTGCACACTTCTTAAACAAAGTTTTCAGTAGGATGATGACATTTCTTGAGAGGGTATCCAAGATCCATAGAAAGCAGATGTACACTGGCTTTCTCCTTCATTCCGAGTTTCTCGTCATTAAATATTTGCTATATTGTAGGATCAAATGCCTTGTTCTTTCAGAGGGAGAAAAATATTGTAGTTTTTCACTGTGGCTTTTGAGTGAGAGGTCATTTATTCAACAAGGCCCAGAAACTTGCTTCTCTCTTTCTCTGTTGCTGATGAATGTCCTGTGCGGTGTTTTCAAGATCTACAGGACGCTAGAGGGAACATGTTTTGAAGAATGAGATATTCTAGAACAGTGGTTAAAGTACAAAGGTTACAAGATGGGGCAAAGACAGGCATGGCAGAAGAAAGATAATTGGTGCTATGGAAGATAAAAGCTTTAAAGGGAGAATAAAATGGGTGTGTTGGAGGCAGAATTAACAGTGGTGTTACTGGTGGTGAACCTGTGTTGCCTTTGGAATCAACTTGTGGGTTCTATGCTTGGCATGTTGTGTCTTTTTCCTGGTTGTAAATGCTGGGAGGAAATGGGGGGCAGGGGAGATATTTAACTTTGATAGAGCAGCCCTATGCACATGCAGTCAGAAATCAAAAGTAATTTGCGATGTGTTCAGCAGGACTTAGTCATGGTTGTGTTTGAATGATACTAACTAAAACTTGTTAGATAGGAAACTGTTTTAGTGTGTAAGCTGAATTCCCAGCCCTCACCATTTCTGACTACAGTGTCCCTCGTGGACAAGGAGGTCAAAGCCATTGTTGTTGTTTAGTCGTTTAGTCGTGTCCGACTCTTCATGACCCCATGGACCATAGCACGCCAGGCACTCCTGTCTTGCACTGCCTCCCGCAGTTTGGTCAAACCCGTGTTCGTAGCTTCGAGAACACTGTCCAACCATCTCGTCCTCTGCCGTCCCATTCTCCTAGTGCCCTCAATCTTTCCCAACATCAGGGTCTTTTCCAGGGAGTCTTCTCTTCTCATGAGGTGGCCAAAGTATTGGAGCCTCAGCTTCACAATCTGTCCTTCCAGTGAGCACTCAGGGCTGATTTCCTGAAGAATGGATAGGTTTGATCTTCTTGCAGTCCATGCAAGAGTCTCCTCCAGCACCATAATTCAAAAGCATCAATTCTTCGGTGATCAGCCTTCTTTATGGTCCAACTCTCACTTCCATACATCACTACTGGGAAAACCATAGCTTTAACAATACGGACCTTTGTCGGCAAGGTGATGTCTCTGCTTTTTAAGATGCTGTCTAGGTTTGTCATTGCTTTTCTCCCAAGAAGCAGGCGTCTTTTAATTTCGTGACTGCTGTCACCATCTGCAGTGATCAAGGAGCCCAAGAAAGTAAAATCTCTCACTGCCTCCATTTCTTCCCCTTCTATTTGCCAGGAGGTGATGGGACCAGTGGCCATGATCTTGGTTTTTTTGATGTTGAGCTTCAGACCATATTTTGCGCTCTCCTCTTTCACACTCATTAAAAGGTTCTTTAATTCCTCCTCACTTTCTGCCATCAAGGTTGTGTCATCTGCATACCTGAGGTTGTTGATATTTCTTCCGGCAATCTTAATTCCGGCTTGGGATTCATCCAGTCCAGCCTTTCGCATGATGAATTCTGCATATAAATTAAATAAGCAGGGAGACAATATACAACCTTGTCGTACTCCTTTCCCAATTTTGAACCAATCAGTTGTTCCATATCCAGTTATAACTGTAGCTTCTTGTCCCACATAGAGATTTCTAAGGAGACAGATGAGGTGATCAGGCACTCCCATTTCTTTAAGAACTTGCCATAGTTTGCTGTGGTTGACACAGTCAAAGGCTTTTGCATAGTCGATGAAGCAGAAGTAGACATTTTTCTGGAACTCTCTAGCTTTCTCCATAATCCAGTGCATGTTTGCTATTTGGTCTCTGGTTCCTCTGCCCCTTCGAAATCCAGCTTGCACTTCTGGGAGTTCTCGGTCCACATACTGCCTGAGCCTGCCTTGTAGAATTTTAAGCATAACCTTGCTAGCATGTGAAATGAGCGCAATTGTGCGGTAGTCCCTCGTGGACAAGGAGGTCAAAGCCATAGCAGCATACAAAGAGTTATCAAGGATCAGGGAAAAGGTCCATGTTCTCTTAGTGACCAACTGGATGACTTTGGATATGTAAAAGGCACACACACATGCAATTAAAAAAAAATAATGCCCGTTACAGAACGTTTAACTATTCTGCTGCCACACTTATCCTTCCTTTCAAAGGTGTGCACCCTCTTGTCAGCTTTTAAATTGATTCACTATAGTTTGTATTGCATTTTAATGCTTTGCTTCATGAGCCTCTCAGCAATCTCTTGTTATGGAGTGGCTATAAAAATGTAAGAAATGAGCTGACTCAGAATAAGGTAGCTCTGTATATATTCATATGCTACTGCTCAATTTGCAATATCTTCATGGCAGCTACCCAGCTGTATGTTAGATCTCTCTCTTTGTTTCTACCAACCAGTTAAAACAAGATTCAGACTTCTGTCTTGGTGTACTTAAGTTCAGCCCAGTTCACATTAATTTTTGCGAACCGAATGGAGGAGCAGGGGACACATATCTTGCTGTTGTGCTGAGAGAGGCATTTATAGGCGTGAATCATACGTTTATCAAATGCAATCTGACTATAAAACGACAAGTGCATATTCTGCACAATGCAGGTGCCTCTTTCTGACAAGTGCAAGCTTTCCTTTGAAAGGGTGCAAATTGTTCCCTAACCTCCCGGTGATCAAAGCCAGCTGTTTTGCTGTGAAAGTGCTGTGAAACAAAGATTGTTGTTTCTTTGTCTAAACCTTTAAAGCTGTATCCTTTGGCAGACAGTCTGGAAGTCCAGGCTCTGGGCTTTTATCCCTGATTTTTGCAGGGTGTGGAAGATATTTTCGGAGCCTGTGCACCTTGAGTTGGCCACCAAATATTGTTTTAGATTATTATCAGTAGTGGTCTACTTCACAGCATGGGAAGGGGGCATAGTTTAGTGTAGAGGGGAGGGATGTCCTGGGTCTGATATATTGCCTAGGTTCTAAATCCAGCATTTAGATTGCAAGCACCTCAGGGGAAACAGGTCTTGGCATACTTGGGTGTTTTCATTAACAGGAGACGAACCTGTCCTTGCTATTTAGATCTATGCTAATGCCTAACTCTGATTTGTTTGCTAACTGCCTACGTGAGCATGCGACTCAATTTGATAATCAATTCTTGCTAATCCCTACAATTAATGGAAGGATAAAGCAACATTGTCATGGATCGCAAGGACTATGCACCCTTGATCTCAAAGTAAGTGGAAGCTGCCTTCACTCATTCATACAATCACATAAAAGTCTTCATCTGTTCAGCGTGCAGAAGTTAATTTATTTTACCATTGGTGTAGCTCCTCATTTGAACACCTCGCTTTTTTTTATTTTGCCATTTTACTATAAAAACTCCTCACAGACACTTTTAGTAGAATCAGTGCGCAAGAAACCCTCTAAAATTAAAGAAATGCCTGAAAACTTTAAAAAGTGACACTGGAAATATATTCCTTTTAATCTTGTTAATTTTGTACTGTAATGACTAATTTAAAGATATGCCATGCTCCTCATCCATGTTTATGGAAGCTCAAATGGATGGCCAAGGTTAAATTGTGACAAGTCTTAGGGTTTATGAGAAGAGTTGTCCTAGGTAGCCTGGTCTAATTACCGAGCCATTAGATATTATGTAATTTCGTGAATCATATATTCAGAAAAATTAGATCACCACTCAGTATGCTTCTGAAAATGCTGAGTTGTTCCTAGGAACACAGTCACCCTGATCCAATTTCAAAGTTATATATCTTAACTAACAAGAGTAGTCTTAAAGATTTCCAACAGTACCATCATCTTGGCTCTGATTCTGCAGATCGTAAAGAAAAACTGCTAACCTGGAGTACATAAATAATATACCTATCTCTAGTTAAAATTAGAACATGCATGTTGACTTGCTGTTTTCCATATCACTGAGGTGTATGATTTGTGGGTTAAAATACCTTGGTCATCCATGCTGAAGGAGGAATTTAGTTCGAATACTAATAAGACCTGGTTTATACCACCAGTGAATGCACTAAACATAACTGAAAGCACAAGGAGAAACTACTGAAGAAGCCCGTCATATGGGCGAAACAGGCGAAAAACGCCAGCAGCCTGTCTATCATTGACACTTCGTTTGACCTGCTGCCACTTTGCTGACCGCTATATAGCCTCAAAGACCATAAAGACTGGTTTGCCTTTTGGTATTTATTTGTATATGCTATCTGCTTAACGTTTGATTTTGGCTTCTGTGTCAGCACTTGTATATGGTTCTCTTATTGTTTTCTTTTTGGATTAATAATACTTGATTGAAACTTGATTGAATCTTGTGCCCTTGCGTGCTGCTTGTTTTGTATTGGACTTTTGAAGGAGAAATGGAGCCTAAACCTTTAAAAAATATGGCCATGAAGATATGTCACAATATGGTGGTATGGGTCATATGTATTACGTACATGCATAAGGTCCCAAATTCAATCCTGGCATCTCCTTTTAAAAGGATATCAGATGACAGGCCTTAGGAAACTCCTGCCAGGCTGAATAGCTGCATAAACCTATGGCCTGACTTGGTTTAAGCAACCTCCTTTGGGGTATGGAGTCCAAAAGTGGGTGATCTAAACCCAAGATCTCCTGGGATGAGCAATTTTTGGTCTGGTAGATCTCTAGCTCAGCCAGGGCTACACCGGTGTAAGTCCTCCATCAGAGATATGCCAGTGTAATGGTCTTCATCCTGGTTCAGCAGGGGCTCAGCCAAAGGGAGACATTCTGGGGGGCATTGTAGGGCAGGGAGGAATTCAAACCCCATTCAGTTCAGTCATATACTCTGGCAACCCAGCAAACTGCTTTTCCTCTGCCAAGCTTGGGTCAGTTCAGTCAGCAGTAGTTCTGCTCGTGAACAGAGTTTGGAATAGAGGTTGATTGACACTGCCTTAACTTAAACCAGAATAAGCCCAGCCAGCCTCCTATATGTAGGATTGCTCCATAAGGGTGTGATCCTAACTACGAAAAGTGAGCATAATTCATGTCAGCTAAAGTTAAGCCAGCATAAAGTATGCTAGATCCAAATCTAGTTCAGGAGTGAGATGGCTGCCAGTTGAGCCAGCCCAATGAAGTTCCTGAACAGGCTCAATCCACAATGCAACATTTTGTTGCAAGTTCCTCTGGTCCCCTAAATAATGATGATCATGATGTCTAAATCACTAGTTCCCAATTAGCCAAGTACTGCAGACCCCTTGTTTTTCAAAGCCAAGCCATGGACTTTCAAAAATGTTGATATCTCTATGATAGTTTTTTGTTATGTGAATGGTGCTGTGGACCCCTTGGGTGGGTTAGGGGGTCCCCCTGGGGCGTGTGCACTAGAGCAATGGTGAAACTGTTCAAAACTGCACACTTGATGCGCGCCCACTCTGAATAGTAACTTTTAGAGATAGCAGGGAACATACTATAAGTATGCACACACTATGAATATTTTGAAGCAAATCTTCCGCAAAGGGAAAATAGAGATAGGAATTTGCCAAGGACAGGCTTACAAAATAGGGACTGTGCTACGACTCAGATGACCATGGAAAGGGAAGCTCATGTCTCATAGCTGTCTGCTTTTGTATATCATGCTCTCAACGTTGATCTTAAATTGTGTACTATTGAAGCTGCAAAGTTGCACAGTGATGCAATATTTGTATCCAAATAATGGATTTCTTATCATAAATAAGAAAGAAAATAAATGCTTGCAAGTTTCAACCTCTGAATGATTTATGGTGTCAGCACCAGGAGATCTTTATGTATAGAACATCATAACTGACAGCATGGTTATTTATGAATGATTGAAGTCTTTTTCACAACAGGTTTCCTGAGGAATGTCATCGACCATTCCAGTGAGATATTCACCATAAATAGTAGATTTCATACTAATTGCATATCCTGCTGTTGGCATATTTCCATGGTCAACATTGTGTAATATAGAAGTACTGTGAGATGCAGTAATGATAACATTCTCTCTCTCTCTCTCTCTCTCTCTCTCTCTCTCTCTCTCTCTCTCTCTCTCTCTCTCCCCCCCCCCCTTCTGCTTTATATAAACAGTCATTTGTCTCCTTCCTTACATGGTTTAGGCACAACCCAAACACCAGTGAAGTCAACATCACTAGAGTCACAGATTTCAATTCCTCTACTCACACACAAAATCATAGAATTGTAGAGTTGGAAGTCCAATGCATGAATCTCGGCTAAAGCATCCATGACAGATGTCCATCCAACCTCTGCTTAAAAACTTCTAAGGAAAGATAGTCCACCACTTCCCGAGGGAGACCATTCCACTGTTGAACAGCTCTCACTGTCAGAAAGTTCCTCCTATGGTCAGGCTGGGTGGCTGGGAAATGGGGTGGGGGCACTGGAGGGATCCGTCGCACCACGGCGCCAGGGCGCCAGATCTGCTTAAGATGGCCCTGCTCTTGATGTTTAGTCAGAACCTCCTTTCTTGTAACTTGAAGCCATTGGTTCGAGTGCTACCCTCCAGAGCAGGAGAAAACAAGCTTGATTGTGCGGCTTGTACATTAGCCAGAAATGGAAACAAACTGTTATACGAGAGACTTCTGTATATGACATTGATACATGTTTAGTTACTTCATACTGAATCAAAGCATTGGGTCTACCTAGCTCAGTATTATCCATGCTGACTGGCAGACCTATCTGGAGATACTGGGGATCGAACCATAGCTCTGCTATTTATTGAGCTATGACGCTCCTCAGGCCTATAGGTAAAGGTAAAGGGACCCCTGACCATTAGGTCCAGTCGTGACCGACTCTGGGGTTGCGCGCTCATCTCGCATTATTGGCCGAGGGAGCCGGCGTATAGCTTCCAGGTCATGTGGCCAGCATGACAAAGCCGCTTCGGGCAAACCAGAGCAGCACATGGAAATGCCGTTTACCTTCCCGCTGTAGCGGTTCCTATTTATCTACTTGCATTTTGACGTGCTTTCGAACTGCTCCTCAGGCCTATAAACTATCTCAAATGGGTCTCTGCTCAAACTAACATGGATAAGGCTTGTCCTGTGTTCCAGCTGTGGTGGACAACACAATACTTATTTGTATTGCTCAGCTTTAAGATAAATTGCTTCTTCTTGGCCTTGACTATAACTGCTCATATGCGGCAGTGGGTTTCCAGAATTTGAGACAAGAGATTTCCCCAAGCCAGTGATTGAAGCTGGAACCTTTAGGAAAGCTTTTAATATTTGATGAATTATTGTATTTTAATATTTTGCTGGAAGCTGCCCAGAGTGACTGGGGAAACCCAGCCAGATGGGCGGAGTATAAATAACAAGTTATTGATATTGTTATTATTCAATGTGCTGCCCCACTCCACCCCAAGCAAAAGTTATTTCTTAGTGCTGGCTCTGCTGATATTCTTAACCATGGTGTTAGCATAGCGTTAGCACAGTGTAAGAAAATCAGGCAATGACACAGATTCAAATAACTGTGATGGGAAAGAGAAAATGTCTTAGTGCTGTTGTGTGAACTCTTATGGAAGAGCTGGTACAAAGTTTCTTACAGTGCCCATGCCTCATTGTATCAGGAGTTGTGCTATGGTATGAGAAACATTAAATAAGCAGTCTATTTGAATTGTATATTAAAAATAAATTGTTTTTGGCTCATGTTTAGTTGATTTTATTGTATTTGTTGTGAGCCACCCTGACCATGCAAACTCATTGAAAGGTGGCATATATAACCCCCCCCCCCATTATATCAATGAACAGTCTAGCACCTCCTCAAAAAGAGCTCATGGAACATATTAGACAAGAGCTTGCAAAATTGGAAGGATTTGTCAGGATTTGTCACTTTTCCCACACAGTGTAGATCTACCAATTTGGAAACAGTCTAATCGTGAGCAGAGGAGGGCGTTCCATCGGGGAAGGAGAACTTTGGATCCAACTTAAAGTGGTTGAAGGTGTTATAGCAGTCATGTACTCTTGAGAACATAAAAATAATATGATAATGTCTCAGCACATTTGCACATAATCTATGGAGAATTGCGTGTTGTTATGACCATCTGTTCAATCTTTTAAAATAGCACTGATTGTGAAAATAAGTTTAGTGTTAGGTGTAAAGACTCTGTATAGTTTTCTGTAAGGTTGCAAAATTTAGTAGAGTTGGTATCATTTTTTAAAAATATGCCCCTTATTAATTGCTCAGCAGTTCCTTGCCCTCTCCAAAGTTAACTATTAGTGCAAGCAATTCATACGTGGCAGATGTGATCTTCTCTTTGGGGTCCAAATTACTTGTTACAGGGCATCCCTGATCAGACTTCCCAACTCCAGTTGTGGGGTCAAACAATAGAATGTCAGCACATGAGGCTGTGGAACAAATAACTGGCACTGGGCTGTGAGGACAAAAGCTGGAGTCAGTTTAGAAGGGAACCTAATGTTAGTGCAATTTAGAGGATGTGATGCAAATCAAATCAGGGTGCAACAGTGGTCAAATTACAGGGCAACTAGGGAGCCGTACTTCCAATTTGTTGATGTCTCCTGGGCTACTGCTTAAAAACATACAGGAGACATGATTTGGTCTTCAAACCATATCCACCTGCCTGGATTCTTCCATCATTTCTCACCCGTGCCTGGCTTAAGGTCTCCATCTCTGCATTGTTTTTGCTCACTCAAGCTACCCAACTAGACCCCCCCCCCTGCATTCAGGGACGTCTTTAGCACCCTGGGCACCCTGGTGCAGGGATCCCTTGGGCGCCCCCCACCCACACTCTTTTTTTAAAAAAACTCTGCACCTCCAGCTCTTCCCCTCCATTTTTTTTAATTAAAAAAGGAAAGCTCTTACCTTCCCTGGAGGAGGTCGCCGTCTCCCCCGAGCCGGAAGGCCTTGGGGCGACGCCTCGGCTGAGCCGAGAGCCGCAGGGCCGGGAAGGGGAGACGCCAGATGGGCGCCATGGAGCCAGCGGGCTGCGGGGAGAGTCCTAGACTGTGGGAAGGCACCCTAGCCTTCCCGCCAACAGGAACGCCAATGAAACGCAGTGCCGGGGTGAGGGATGACCCTGGCGCTGCAGAGCGGAACAGGGTCCTAGTGCCCCTGCTCCGCTCGCTTACCTCCCTGAGCGGCGCGGCTGGCGGAGGGAAAAGGGAGGCCATCACGCAGCTCCTCCACGTGCTGGGGCGCCCCTGAGCGCCGAGGCACCCTGGCACCCCGCGCCACTGGAGTCAATGGGCGAGCCGGCCCTCTGAAGTTATCCAATTCACTCAAAAATGGTGCCAAACTTTTGGAAAGAGTCCCCTGATACGTTTGGCGCTAGATACAGAAGGGTTTTTATCATAGGAAGAAAAATCAGGCCTTGACAACTTGAACTGTGGAAGAACATTTTTTTGAAAAAATCCCTGACCCGCGGGTCAGAATTTCACCAAAAATCTGAAGTTATCCAATTCACTCAAAAATGGTGCCAAACTGTTGCACAGACTCCCCTTATACGCTTGGAGGTTGATACAGGAGGGTTTATATCATAGGAAGAAAAATCAAACCTCGACAACTTGACCTGCGGAAGAACATTTTTTTGAACAAAATTCCTGACCAGAATTTCAGAATTCCAGAATTCCAGAACAAAATTCCTGACCAGAATTTCAGAATTCCTGGTCAGAATTTCACCAAAAATCTGAAGTTATCGAATTCACTCATAAATGGTCCCAAACTGTTGCACAGACTCCCCTGATACGTTTGGTGGTGGATACAGAAGGGTTTTTATCATAGGAAGAAAAATCAGGCCTCGACAACTTGACCTGCGGAAGAACATTTTTTAAAAAAAATTCCTGACCCGCGGGCCACAATTTCACCCAAAATCTGAAGTTTTCCAATTCATTCAAATATGGTGCCAAGCTGTTGGAATGACTCCCCTGATACGTTTGGCGGTGGATACAGAAGGATTTTTAATCATAGGAAGTAAAAAATCAGGCCTCGACAACTTGACTTGCGGATGAACATTTTTCTGAAAAAAATCCCTGACCCGCGGGTCAGGATTTCACCAAAAATCTGAAGTTATCCAATTCACTCAAAAATGGTGCCAAACTCTTGGAAAGAGTCCCCTGATATGTTTGGCGCTAGATACAGAAGGGTTTTTATCATAGGAAGAAAAATCAGGCCTTGACAACTTGAACTGTGGAAGAACATTTTTTTGAAAAAATCAGAATTTCACCAAAAATCTGAAGTCATCCAATTCACTCAAAAGTAGTGCCAAGCTGTTGGAAAGACTCCCCTGATACGTTTGGAGGTGGATACAGGAGGGTTTTTATCATAGCAATAAAAATCAGGCCTCGACAACTTGACCTGGGGGAAAACATTTTTTTTGAAAAAATCCCTGACCCGCGGGTCAGAATTTCACCAAAAATCTGAAGTTATCGAATTCACTCAAAAATGGAGCCAAGCTGTTGCACAGACTCCCCTGATACGTTTTTGCGCTGGATAAAGGAGTGTTTTGTTCATAGGCAGAAAAATGAGGCCTTGACAACTTGACCTGCGGAAGAACATTTTTTTTGAAAAAATCCCTGACCCGCGGGTCAGAATTTCACCCAAAATCTGAAGTTATCGAATTCACTCAAAAATGGTGCCAAACTGTTGCACAGACTCCCCTGATACCTTTGGTGGTGGATTCAGAAGGGTTTTTATCATAGGAAGAAAAATCAGGCCTCGACAACTTGACCTGCGGAAGAACATTTTTTTAAAAAAATTCCTGACCCGCGGGTCACAATTTCACCCAAAATCTGAAGTTTTCCAATTCATTCAAATATGGTGCCAAGCTGTTGGAATGACTCCCCTGATACGTTTGGCGGTGGATACAGAAGGATTTTTAATCATAGGAAGAAAAAAATCAGGCCTCGACAACTTGACTTGCGGGTGAACATTTTTCTGAAAAAAATCCCTGACCCGCGGGTCAGGATTTCACCAAAAATCTGAAGTTATCCAATTCACTCAAAAATGGTTCCAAACTTTTGGAAAGAGTCCCCTGATACGTTTGGCGCTAGATACAGGAGGGTTTTTATCATAGCAATTAAAATCAGGCCTCAACAACTTGACCTGGGGGAAAACATTTTTTTTGAAAAAATCCCTGACCCGCGGGTCACAATTTCACCAAAAATCTGAAGTTTTCCAATTCATTCAAATATAGTGCCAAGCTGTTGGAATGACTCCCCTGATACGTTTGGCGGTGGATACAGAAGGGTTTTTAATCATAGGAAGAAAAAAAGCAGGCCTCGACAACTTGACCTGTGGAAGAACATTTTTTTGGAAAAAATCCCTGATTTCAGGATTTCAGGATTTCACCAAAAATCTGAAGTTATCCAATTCACTCAAAAATGGTGCCAAACTTTTGGAAAGAGTCCCCTGATACGTTTGGCGCTAGATACAGAAGGGTTTTTATCATAGGAAGAAAAATCAGGCCTTGACAACTTGAACTGTGGAAGAACATTTTTTTGAAAAAATCCCTGACCCGCGGGTCAGAATTTCACCAAAAATCTGAAGTTATCCAATTCACTCAAAAATGGTGCCAAACTGTTGCACAGACTCCCCTGATACGTTTGGCGCTGGATACAGAAGGGTTTTTATCATTGGAATAAAAAACAGGCCTTGACAACTTGACTTGTGGAAGAACATTTTTCGGAAAAAATCCCTGACCCGCGGGTCAGAATTTCACCAAAAATCTGAAGTTATCCAATTCACTCAAAAATGGTGCCAAACTGTTTCAAAGACTCGACTGATTCGTTTGGCGGTGGATACAGGAGGGTTTTTTATCATAGCAATAAAAATCAGGCCTCGACAACTTGACCTGGGGCAAAACCTTTTTTTAAAAAAAATCCCTGACCCGCGGGTCAGAATTTCCCCAAAAATCTGAAGTTATCCAATTCACTCAAAAATGGTGCCAAATTGTTGCAAAGAGTCCCCTGATACGTTTGGCGCTGGATACAGGAGGGTTTTTATCATTGGAAGAAAAAATCAGGCCTCGACAACTTGACCTGGGGGAAAACATTTTTTTAAAAAAATCCCTGACCCGCGGGTCAAGATTTCACCAAAAATCAGAAGTCATCCAATTCAATCAAAAATGGTGCCAAACTGTTGCACAGACTCCCCTGATACGTTTGGCGCTGGATACAGAAGGGTTTTTATCATTGGAATAAAAAACAGGCCTTGACAACTTGACTTGTGGAAGAACATTTTTCGGAAAAAATCCCTGACCCGCGGGTCAGAATTTCACCAAAAATCTGAAGTTATCCAATTCACTCAAAAATGGTTCCAAACTGTTGGAAAGACTCCCCTGATACGCTTGGAGGTTGATACAGGAGGGTTTTGATCATAGGAAGAAAAATCAAACCTCGACAACTTGACCTGCGGAAGAACCATTTTTTTGAAAAAATCCCTGGTCAGAATTTCCCCAAAAATCTGAAGTTATCCAATTCACTCAAAAATGGTGCCAAATTGTTGCAAAGAGTCCCCTGATACGTTTGGCGCTGGATACAGGAGGGTTTTTATCATTGGAAGAAAAAATCAGGCCTCGACAACTTGACCTGGGGGAAAACATTTTTTTGAACAAAATTCCTGACCCGCGGGTCAGATTTCACCAAAAATCTGAAGTTATCGAATTCACTCAAAAATGGAGCCAAGCTGTTGCACAGACTCCCCTGATACGTTTTTGCGCTGGATACAGGAGGGTTTTGTTCATAGGCAGAAAAATCAGGCCTTGACAACTTGACCTGCGGAAGAACATTTTTTTGAACAAAATTCCTGACCCGCGGGTCAGAATTTCACCAAAAATCTGAAGTTATCGAATTCACTCAAAAATTTAGCAAAGCTGTTGCACAGACTCCCCTGATACGTTTTTGCGCTGGATACAGGAGGGTTTTGTTCATAGGCAGAAAAATCAGGCCTTGACAACTTGACCTGCGGAAGAACATTTTTTTGAAAAAATCCCTGACCCGCGGGTCAGAATTTCACCAGTAATCTGAAGTTATCGAATTCACTCAAAAATGGAGCCAAGCTGTTGCACAGACTCCCCTGATACGTTTTTGCACTGGATACAGGAGTGTTTTGTTCATAGGCAGAAAAACCAGGGCTTGACAACTTGACCTGCGGAAGAACATTTTTTTTGAAAAAATCCCTGACCCGCGGGTCAGAATTTCACCAAAAATCTGAAGTTATCGAATTCACTCAAAAATGGAGCCAAGCTGTTGCACAGACTCCCCTGATACGTTTGGCGGTGGATATAGAAGGGTTTTTATCAAAGGAAGAAAAATCAGGCCTCGACAACTTAACCTGCGGAAGAACATTTTTTTAAAAAAAATACCTGACCCGCGGGTCACAATTTCACCCAAAATCTGAAGTTTTCCAATTCACTCAAAAATGGTGCCAAGCTGTTGGAATGACTCCCCTGATACGTTTGACGGTGGATACAGAAGGGTTTTTAATCATAGGAAGGAAAAAATCAGGCCTCGACAACTGGACTTGCGGATGAACATTTTTTTGAAAAAATCCCTGACCCGCGGGTCAGGATTTCACCAAAAATCTGAAGTTATCCAATTCACTCAAAAATGGTGCCAAACTGTTGCACAGACTCCCCTGATACGTTTGGCGGTGGATATAGAAGGGTTTTTATCAATGGAAGAAAAATCAGGCCTCGACAACTTGACCTGCGGAAGAACATTTTTTAAAAAAAAAACCCTGACCCGCGGGTCACAATTTCACCCAAAATCTGAAGTTTTCGAATTCACTCAAAAATGGTGCCAAGCTGTTGGAATGACTCCCCTGATACGTTTGACGGTGGATACAGAAGGGTTTTTAATCATAGGAAGGAAAAAATCAGGCCTCGACAACTTGACTTGCGGATGAACATTTTTTTGAAAAAATCCCTGACCCGCGGGTCAGGATTTCACCAAAAATCTGAAGTTATCCAATTCACTCAAAAATGGTGCCAAACTGTTGCACAGACTCCCCTGATACGTTTGGCGCTAGATACAGAAGGGTTTTTATCATAGGAAGAAAAATCAGGCCTTGACAACTTGAACTGTGGAAGAACATTTTTTTGAAAAAATCCCTGACCCGCGGGTCAGAATTTCACCAAAAATCTGAAGTCATCCAATTCACTCAAAAATTGTGCCAAGCTGTTGGAAAGACTCCCCTGATACGTTTGGAGGTGGATACAGGAGGGTTTTTATCATAGCAATAAAAATCAGGCCTCGACAACTTGATCTGGGGGAAAACATTTTTTTTGAAAAAATCCCTGACCCGCGGGTCAGAATTTCACCAAAAATCTGAAGTTATCCAATTCACTCAAAAATGGTGCCAAACTGTTGCACAGACTCCCCTGATACGCTTGGAGGTTGATACAGGAGGGTTTTGATCATAGGAAGAAAAATCAAACCTCGACAACTTGACCTGCGGAAGAACATTTTTTTGGAAAAAATCCCTGATTTCAGGATTTCAGGATTTCAGCAAAAATCTGAAGTTATCCAATTCACTCAAAAATGGAGCCAAGCTGTTGCACAGACTCCCCTGATACGTTTTTGCGCTGGATACAGGAGTGTTTTGTTCATAGGCAGAAAAATCAGGCCTTGACAACTTGACCTGCGGAAGAACATTTTTTAAAAAAAATCCCTGACCCGCGGGTCACAATTTCACCAAAAATCAGAAGTTATCCAATTAAAACAAAAATGGTGCCAAACTGTTGCACAGACTCCCCTGATACCTTTGGAGGTTGATACAGGAGGGTTTTGATCATAGGAAGAAAAATCAAACCTCGACAACTTGACCTGCGGAAGAACATTTTTTTTGAAAAAATCCCTGACCCGCGGGTCAGAATTTCACCAAAAATCTGAAGTCATCCAATTCGCTCAAAAGTCTTGCCAAGCTGTTGGAAAGACTCCCCTGATACGTTTGGCGCTGGATACAGAAGGGTTTTTATCATTGGAATAAAATTCAGGCCTCGACAACTTGACCTGCAAAAAATCCCTGACCCGCGGGTCAGAATTTCACCAAAAATCTGAAGTTATCCTATTCACTCAAAAATGGTGCCAAACTGTTGCACAGACTCCCCTGATACGTTTGGCTATGGATACAGAAGGGTTTTTATCATAGGAAGAAAAAACTTGACAACTTGATCTGTGGAAGAACATTTTTCAGAAAAAATCCCTGACCCGCGGGTCAGGATTTCACCAAAAATCTGAAGTTATCGAATTCACCCAAAAATTGTGCCAACCTGTTGCACAGACTCCAGTGATACGTTTGGCGCTGGATACAGGAGGGTTTTTATCATAGGAAGAAAAAATCAGGCCTCGACAACTTGACCTGGGGGAAAACATTTTTTTAAAAAAATCCCTGACCCGCGGGTCAGAATTTCACCAAAAATCAGAAGTTATCCAGTTCACTCAAAAATGGTTCCAAACTGTTGCACAGACTCCCCTGATACGCTTGGAGGTTGATACAGGAGGGTTTTGATCATAGGAAGAAAAATCAGGCCTCGACAACTTGACCTGCGGAAGAACATTTTTTTAAAAAAAATCCCTGACCCGCGGGTCAGAATTTCACCAAAAAACTGAAGTTATCCTATTCACTCAAAAATGGTGCCAAACTGTTGCAAAGACTCCCCTGATACGTTTGGCGGTGGATACAGGAGGGTTTTTATCATAGGAAGAAAAATCAGGCCTCGACAACTTGACCTGCGGAAGAACATTTTTTTGAACAGAATTCCTGACCCGTGGGTTAGAATTTCACCAAAAATCTGAAGTTATCCAATTCACTCAAAAATGGAGCCAAGCTGTTGCACAGACTCCCCTGATACGTTGTTGCGCTGGATGCAGGAGGGTTTTGTTCATAGGCAGAAAAATCAGGCCTTGACAACTTGACCTGCGGAAGAACATTTTTTTTGAAAAAATCCCTGACCCGCGGGTCACAATTTCACCCAAAATCGGAAGCTTTCCAATTCACTCAAAAATGGTGCCAAGCTGTTGGAATGACTCCCCTGATACGTTTGGCGGTGGATATAGAAGGGTTTTTATCATAGGAATAAAAAAAATCAGGCCTCGACAACTTGAACTGTGGAAGAACATTTTTTTGAAAAAATCCCTGACCCGCGGGTCAGAATTTCACCAAAAATCTGAAGTTATCCAATTCACTCAAAAATGGTGCCAAACAGTTTCACAGGCTCCCCTGATACGCTTGGAGGTTGATACAGGAGGGTTTTGATCATAGGAAGAAAAATCAAACCTCGACAACTTGACCTGCGGAAGAACACTTTTTTTGAAAAAATCCCTGGTCAGAATTTCACCAAAAATCTGAAGTTATCCTATTCACTCAAAAATGGTGCCAAACTTTTGCAAAGATTACCCTGATACGTTTGGCGGTGGATACAGAAGGGTTTTTTATCATAGCAATAAAAACCAGGCCTCGACAACTTGACCTGGGGCAAAACATTTTTTTTGAAAAAATCCCTGACCCGCGGGTCAGAATTTCACCAAAAATCTGAAGTTATCCAATTCACTCAAAAATGGAGCCAAGCTGTTGCACAGACTCCCCTGATACGTTTTTGCGCTGGATACAGGAGTGTTTTGTTCATAGGCAGACAAATCAGGCCTTGACAACTTGACCTGCAGAAGAACATTTTTTTCGAAAAAATCCCTGACCCGCGGGTCAGAATTTCACCAAAAATCTGAAGTCATCCAATTCACTCAAAAGTTGTGCCAAGCTGTAGGAAACACTCCCCTGATACGTTTGGAGGTGGATACAGGAGGGTTTTTATCATAGCGATAAAAATCAGGTCTCGACAACTTGACCTGGGGCAAAACATTTTTTTTGAAAAAATCCCTGACCCGCGGGTCAGAATTTCACCAAAAATCTGAAGTTATCCAATTCACTCAAAAATGGTGCCAACATTTTGGAAAGAGTCCCCTGATACGTTTGGCGCTAGATACAGAAGGGTTTTTATCATAGAAAGAAAAATCAGGCCTCGACAACTTGACCTGTGGAAGAACATTTTTTTTGAAAAAATCCCTGACCCGCGGGTCACAATTTCACCCAAAATCTGAACTTATCGAATTCACTCAAAAATGGTGCCAAACTTTTGGAAAGAGTCGCCTGATACGTTTGGTGGTGGATACAGAAGGGTTTTTATCATAGGAAGAAAAATCAGGCCTCGACAACTTGACCTGCGGACGAACATTTTTTAAAAAAAAAATCCCTGACCCGCAGGTCACAATTTCACCCAAAATCTGAAGTTTTCCAATTCACTCAAAAATGGTGCCAAACTGATGGAAGGAGTCCCCTGATACGTTTGGCGATGGATACAGAAGGGTTTTTAATCATAGGAAGAAAAAAATCAGGCCTTGACAACTTGATCTGTGGAAGAACATTTTTCAGAAAAAATCCCTGACCCGCGGGTCAGGATTTCACCAAAAATCTGAAATTATCGAATTCACCCAAAAATTGTGCCATCCTGTTGCACAGACTCCAGTGATACGTTTGGCGCTGGATACAGGAGGGTTTTTATCATAGGAAGAAAAAATCAGGCCTCGACAACTTGACCTGGGGGAAAACATTTTTTTAAAAAAATCCCTGACCCGCGGGTCAAGATTTCACCAAAAATCAGAAGTTATCCAATTCACTCAAAAATGGTGCCAAACTGTTGCAAAGACTCCCCTGATACGCTTGGAGGTTGATACAGGAGGGTTTTGATCATAGGAAGAAAAATCAAACCTCGACAACTTGACCTGCGGAAGAACATTTTTTTTTAAAAAAAATCCCTGGTCAGAATTTCACCAAAAATCTGAAGTATCCTATTCACTCAAAAATGGTGCCAAACTGTTGCACAGACTCCCCTGATACGTTTGGCGCTGGATACAGAAGGGTTTTTTATCATTGGAATAAAAAACAGGCCTTGACAACTTGAATTGTGGAAGAACATTTTTTTTAAAAAAATCCGTGACCCGCGGGTCAGAATTTGACCAAAAATCAGAAGTTATCCAATTCACTCAAAAATGGTGCCAAACTGTTGCACAGACTCCCCTGATACGCTTGGAGGTTGATACAGGAGGGTTTTGATCATAGGAAGAAAAATCAAACCTCGACAACTTGACCTGCGGAAGAACATATTTTTTAAAAAAATCCCTGACCCGCGGGTCAGAATTTCACCAAAAATCTGAAGTTATCCTATTCACTCAAAAATGGTGCCAAACTGTTGCACAGACTCCCCTGATACGTTTGGCGGTGGATACAGGAGGGTTTTTATCATAGGAAGAAAAATCAGGCCTCGACAACTTGACCTACGGAAGAACATTTTTTTGAACAAAATTCCTGACCCGTGGGTTAGAATTTCACCAAAAATCTGAAGTTATCCAATTCACTCAAAAATGGAGCCAAGCTGTTGCACAGACTCCCCTGATACGTTTGGCGCTGGATACAGGAGGGTTTTGTTCATAGGCAGAAAAATCAGGCCTTGACAACTTGACCTGCGGAAGAACATTTTTTTTGAAAAAATCCCTGACCCGCGGGTCACAATTTCACCCAAAATCGGAAGCTTTCCAATTCACTCAAAAATGGTGCCAAGCTGTTGGAATGACTCCCCTGATACGTTTGGCGGTGGATATAGAAGGGTTTTTATCATAGGAATAAAAAAAATCAGGCCTCGACAACTTGAACTGTGGAAGAACATTTTTTTGAAAAAATCCCTGACCCGCGGGTCAGAATTTCACCAAAAATCTGAAGTTATCCAATTCACTCAAAAATGGTGCCAAAGAGTTTCACAGGCTCCCCTGATACGCTTGGAGGTTGATACAGGAGGGTTTTGATCATAGGAAGAAAAATCAAACCTCGACAACTTGACCTGCGGAAGAACACTTTTTTTGAAAAAATCCCTGGTCAGAATTTCACCAAAAATCTGAAGTTATCCTATTCACTCAAAAATGGTGCCAAACTTTTGCAAAGATTACCCTGATACGTTTGGCGGTGGATACAGAAGGGTTTTTTATCATAGCAATAAAAACCAGGCCTCGACAACTTGACCTGGGGCAAAACATTTTTTTTGAAAAAATCCCTGACCCGCGGGTCAGAATTTCACCAAAAATCTGAAGTTATCCAATTCACTCAAAAATGGAGCCAAGCTGTTGCACAGACTCCCCTGATACGTTTTTGCGCTGGATACAGGAGTGTTTTGTTCATAGGCAGACAAATCAGGCCTTGACAACTTGACCTGCAGAAGAACATTTTTTTCGAAAAAATCCCTGACCCGCGGGTCAGAATTTCACCAAAAATCTGAAGTCATCCAATTCACTCAAAAGTTGTGCCAAGCTGTAGGAAACACTCCCCTGATACGTTTGGAGGTGGATACAGGAGGGTTTTTATCATAGCGATAAAAATCAGGTCTCGACAACTTGACCTGGGGCAAAACATTTTTTTTGAAAAAATCCCTGACCCGCGGGTCAGAATTTCACCAAAAATCTGAAGTTATCCAATTCACTCAAAAATGGTGCCAACATTTTGGAAAGAGTCCCCTGATACGTTTGGCGCTAGATACAGAAGGGTTTTTATCATAGAAAGAAAAATCAGGCCTCGACAACTTGACCTGTGGAAGAACATTTTTTTTGAAAAAATCCCTGACCCGCGGGTCAGAATTTCACCAAAAATCTGAAGTTATCCAATTCACTCAAAAATGGTGCCAAACTGTTTCAAAGACTCGCCTGATTCGTTTGGCGGTGGATACAGGAGGGTTTTTTATCATAGCAATAAAAATCAGGCCTCGACAACTTGACCTGGGGCAAAACATTTTTTTTGAAAAAATCCCTGACCCGCGGGTCAGAATTTCACCAAAAATCTGACGTCATCCAATTCACTCAAAAGTGGTGCCAAGCTGTTGGAAACACTCCCATGATACGTTTGGAGGTGGATACAGGAGGGTTTTTATCATAGCGATAAAAATCAGGTCTCGACAACTTGACCTGGGGGAAAACATTTTTTTTGAAAAAAATCCCTGACCCGCGGGTCACAATTTCTCCCAAAATCGGAAGTTTTCCAATTCACTCAAAAATGGTGCCAAGCTGTTGGAATGACTCCCCTGTTACGTTTGGAGGTGGATACAGGAGGGTTTTGTTCATAGGCAGAAAAATCAGGCCTCGACAAGTTGACCTTTGGAAGAAGATTTTTTTTGAAAAAATCCCTGACCCGCGGGTCAGAATTTCACCAACAATCTGAAGTTATCCTATTCACTCAAAAATGGTGCCGAACTGTTGCAAAGACTCCCCTGATACGTTTGGCGGTGGATAAAGAAGGGTTTTTAATCATAGGAAGAAAAAAATCAGGCCTCGACAAATTGACTTGCGGAAGAACATTTTTTTTGAAAAAATCCCTGACCCGCGGGTCAGAATTTCACCAAAAATCTGAAGTTATCGAATTCACTCAAAAATGGTGCCAAACTTTTGGAAAGAGTCCCCTGATACGTTTGGCGCTAGATACAGAAGGGTTTTTATCATAGGAAGAAAAATCAGGCCTTGACAACTTGAACTGTGGAAGAACATTTTTTTTGAAAAAATCCCTGACCCGCGGGTCACAATTTCACCCAAATTCGGAAGTTTTCCAATTCACTCAAAAATGGTGCCAAGCTGTTGGAATGACTCCCCTGATACGTTTGGCGGTGGATATAGAAGGGTTTTTATCATAGGAAGAAAAATCAGGCCTCGACAACTTGACCTGCGGAAGAACATTTTTTCTGAAAAAAATCCCTGACCCGCGGTTCAGGATTTCACCAAAAATCTGAAGTTATCCAATTCACTCAAAAATGGTGCCAAACTTTTGCACAGACTCCCCTGATACGTTTGGCGCTGGATACAGAAGGGTTTTTTATCATAGCAATAAAAATCAGGCCTCGGCAACTTGACCTGGGGCAAAACATTTTTTTTGAAAAAATCCCTGACCCGCGGGTCAGAATTTCACCAAAAAACTGAAGTTATCCAATTCACTCAAAAATGGTGCCAAACTGTTGGAAAGAGTCCCCTGATATGTTTGGCGCTAGATACAGACGGGTTTTTATCATAGGAATAAAAATCAGGCCTCGACAACTTTACCTGTGGAAGAACATTTTTTTTTAAAAAAATCCCTGACCCGCGGGTCAGAATTTCACCAAAAATCTGAAGTTATCCAATTCACTCAAAAATGGTGCCAAACTGGTGGAAAGAGTCCCCTGATACGTTTTTGCGCTGGATACAGGAGGGTTTTGTTCATAGGCAGAAAAATCAGGCCTTGACAACTTGAACTGCGGAAGAACATTTTTTTAAAAAAAAATCCCTGACCCGCGGGTCACAATTTCACCCAAAATCTGAAGTTATCCAATTCACTCAAAATTGGTCCCAAACTGTTGCCCAGACTCGCCTGATTCGTTTGGCGGTGGATACAGGATGGTTTTTTATCATAGCAATAAAAATCAGGACTCAACAACTTGACCTGGGGCAAAACATTTTTTTTGAAAAAATCCCTGACCCGCGGGTCAGAATTTCACCAAAAATCTGAAGTCATACAATTCACTTAAAAATGGTGCCAAACTGTTGGAAAGAGTCCCCTGATATGTTTGGCGTTAGATACAGACGGGTTTTTATCATAGGAATAAAAATCAGGCCTCGACAACTTTACCTGTGGAAGAACATTTTTTTTTGAAAAAATCCCTGACCCGCGGGTCAGAATTTCACCAAAAATCTGAAGTTATCCAATTCACTCAAAAATGGTGCCAAACTGTTGGAAAGAGTCCCCTGATACGTTTTTGCGCTGGATACAGGAGGGTTTTGTTCATAGGCAGAAAAATCAGGCCTTGACAACTTGAACTGCGGAAGAACATTTTTTTTGAAAAAATCCCTGACCCGCGGGTCACAATTTCACCAAAAATCTGAAGTTATCCAATTCACTCAAAAATGGTGCCAAACTGTTGCCCAGACTCCCCTGATACGTTTGGCGCTGGATACAGAAGGGTTTTTATCATTGGAATAAAAAACAGGCCTTGACAACTTGACTTGTGGAAGAACATTTTTCGGGAAAAATCCCTGACCCGCGGGTCAGAATTTCACCAAAAATCTGAAGTCATCAAATTCACTCAAAAGTGGTGCCAAACTTTTGGAAAGAGTCCCCTGATACGTTTGGAGGTGGATACAGAAGGGTTTTTATCATTGGAAGAAAAAACAGGCCTTGACAACTTGAAC
Source organism: Zootoca vivipara (assembly GCF_963506605.1). Lineage (NCBI taxonomy): Eukaryota > Metazoa > Chordata > Lepidosauria > Squamata > Lacertidae > Zootoca > Zootoca vivipara. The sequence continues at coordinate 11,906,152 of NC_083282.1, read as the reverse complement.
TGTGGGTGAACATTTTTTTGAAAAAATCCCTGACCCGCGGGTCAGAATTTCACCAAAAATCTGAAGTCATCCAATTCACTCAAAAGTGGTGCCAAGCTGTTGGAAACACTCCCCTGATACGTTTGGAGGTGGATACAGGAGGGTTTTTATCATAGCGATAAAAATCAGGTCTCGACAACTTGACCTGGGGGAAAACATTTTTTTTGAAAAAAATCCCTGACCCGCGGGTCACAATTTCACCCAAAATCGGAAGGTTTCCAATTCACTCAAAAATGGTGCCAAGCTGTTGGAATGACTCCCCTGATACGTTTGGCGGTGGATATAGAAGGGTTTTTATCATAGAAAGAAAAAAATCAGGTCTCGACAACTTGACTTGCGGATGAACATTTTTCTTAAAAAAATCCCTGTCCCGCGGGTCAGGATTTCACCAAAAATCTGAAGTTATCCAATTCACTCAAAAATGGTGCCAAACTTTTGGAAAGAGTCCCCTGATACGTTTGGCGCTAGATACAAAAGGGTTTTTATCATAGGAAGAAAAATCAGGCCTTGACAACTTGAACTGTGGAAGAACATTTTTTTGAAAAAATCCCTGACCCGCGGGTCAGAATTTCACCAAAAATCTGAAGTTATCCAATTCACTCAAAAATGGTGCCAAACTGTTTCAAAGACTCACCTGATTCGTTTGGCGGTGGATACAGGATGGTTTTTTATCATAGCAATAAAAATCAGGCCTCGACAACTTGACCTGGGGCAAAACATTTTTTTGAAAACATCCCTGACCCGCGGGTCAGAATTTCACCAAAAATCTGAAGTCATACAATTCACTCAAAAATGGTGCCAAACTGTTGGAAAGAGTCCCCTGATATGTTTGGCGTTAGATACAGACGGGTTTTTATCATAGGAATAAAAATCAGGCCTCGACAACTTTACCTGTGGAAGAACATTTTTTTTTGAAAAAATCCCTGACCCGCGGGTCAGAATTTCACCAAAAATCTGAAGTTATCCAATTCACTCAAAAATGGTGCCAAACTGTTGGAAACACTCCCCTGATACGTTTTTGCGCTGGATACAGGAGGGTTTTGTTCATAGGCAGAAAAATCAGGCCTTGACAACTTGAACTGCGGAAGAACATTTTTTTTGAAAAAATCCCTGACCCGCGGGTCAGAATTTTACCAAAAATCTGAAGTTATCCAATTCACTCAAAAATGGTGCCAAACTGTTGCACAGACTCCCCTGATACGCTTGGAGGTTGATACAGGAGGGTTTTGATCATAGGAAGAAAAATCAAACCTCGACAACTTGACCTGCGGAAGAACATTTTTTTTGAAAAAATCCCTGGTCAGAATTTCACCAAAAATCTGAAGTTATCCAATTCACTCAAAAATGGTGCCAAAATGTTGCACAGACTCCCCTGATACGTTTGGCGCTGGATACAGAAGGGTTTTTATCATTGGAATAAAAAACAGGCCTTGACAACTTCACTTGTGGAAGAACATTTTTCTGGAAAAATCCCTGACCCGCGGGTCAGAATTTCACCAAAAATCTGAAGTTATCAAATTCACTCAAAAGTGGTGCCAAACTTTTGGAAAGAGTCCCCTGATACGTTTGGCGCTAGATACAGAAGGGTTTTTATCATAGGAAGAAAAATCAGGCCTTGACAACTTGAACTGTGGAAGAACATTTTTTAAAAAAAATCCCTGACCCGCGGGTCAGAATTTCACCAAAAATCTGAATTTATCCAATTCACTTAAAAATGGTGCCAAACTGTTTCAAAGACTCGCCTGATTCGTTTGGCGGTGGATACAGGAGGGTTTTTTATCATAGCGATAAAAATCAGGTCTCGACAACTTGACCTGGGGGAAAACATTTTTTTTGAAAAAATCCCTGATCTGCGGGTCAGAATTTCACCAAAAATCTGAAGTCATCCAATTCACTCAAAAATGGTGCCAAGCTGTTGGAATGACTCCCCTGATACGTTTGGCGGTGGATATAGAAGTGTTTTTATCATAGAAAGAAAAATCAGGCCTCGACAACTTGACCTGTGGAAGAACATTTTTTTTGAAAAAATCCCTGACCCGCGGGTCAGGATTTCACCAAAAATCTGAAGTTATCCAATTCACTCAAAAATGGTGCCAAACTGTTGGAATGACTCCCCTGATACGTTTGGTGGTGGATACAGAAGGGTTTTTATCATAGGAAGAAAAATCAGGCCTTGACAACTTGAACTGTGGAAGAACATTTTTTTTGAAAAAATCCCTGACCCGCGGGTCAGAATTTCACCAAAAATCTGAAGTTATCCAATTCACTCAAAAATGGTGCCAAACTGTTGGAAAGACTCCCCTGATACGTTTGGAGGTGGATACATGAGGGATTTTATCATAGGAATAAAAATCAGGCCTCGACAACTTGACCTGTGGAAGAACATTTTTTTTGAAAAAATCCCTGACCCGCGGGTCACAATTTCACCAAAAATCTGAAGTTATACAATTCAATCAAAAATGGTGCCAAACTGTTGGAAAGAGTCCCCTGATACGTTTGGCGCTAGATACAAAAGGGTTTTTATCATAGGAAGAAAAATCAGGCCTTGACAACTTGAACTGTGGAAGAACATTTTTTTGAAAAAATCCCTGACCCGCGGGTCAGAATTTCACCAAAAATCTGAAGTTATCCAATTCACTCAAAAATGGTGCCAAACTTTTGGAAAGAGTCCCCTTATACGTTTGGCGCTAGATACAAAAGGGTTTTTATCATAGGAAGAAAATTCAGGCCTTGACAACTTGAACTGTGGAATAACATTTTTTTGAAAAAATCCCTGACCCCCGGGTCAGAATTTCACCAAAAATCTGAAATTATCCAATTCACTCAAAAATGGTGCCAAACTGTTTCAAAGACTCGCCTGATTCGTTTGGCGGTGGATACAGGAGGGTTTTTTATCATAGCAATAAAAATCAGGCCTCGACAACTTGACCTGGGGCAAAACATTTTCTTTGAAAAAATCCCTGACCCGCGGGTCAGGATTTCACCAAAAATCTGAAGTCATACAATTCACTCAAAAATGGTGCCAAACTGTTGGAAAGAGTCCCCTGATATGTTTGGCGTTAGATACAGACGGGTTTTTATCATAGGAATAAAAATCAGGCCTCGACAACTTTACCTGTGGAAGAACATTTTTTTTTGAAAAAATCCCTGACCCGCGGGTCAGAATTTCACCAAAAATCTGAAGTTATCCAATTCACTCAAAAATGGTGCCAAACTGTTGCACAGACTCCCCTGATACGTTTTTGCGCTGGATACAGGAGGGTTTTGTTCATAGGCAGAAAATCAGGCCTTGACAACTTGACCTGCGGAATAACATTTTTTTTGAAAAAATCCCTGACCCGCGGGTCAGAATTTCACCAAAAATCTGAAGTTATCCAATTCACTCAAAAATGGTGCCAAACTGTTGGAAAGAGTCACCTGATACGTTTTTGCGCTGGATACAGGAGGGTTTTGTTCATAGGCAGAAAAATCAGGCCTTGACAACCTGACCTGCGGAAGAACATTTTTTTTGAAAAAATCCCTGACCCGCGGGTCACAATTTCACCCAAAATCTGAAGTTATCCAATTCACTCAAAAATGGTGCCAAACTGTTGCACAGACTCCCCTGATACGTTTGGCGCTGGATACAGAAGGGTTTTTATCATTGGAATAAAAAACAGGCCTTGACAACTTGACTTGTGGAAGAACATTTTTCGGGAAAAATCCCTGACCCGCGGGTCAGGGTTTCACCAAAAATCTGAAGTTATCAAATTCACTCAAAAGTGGTGCCAAACTTTTGGAAAGAGTCCCCTGATACGTTTGGCGCTAGATACAGAAGGGTTTTTATCATAGGAAGAAAAATCAGGCCTTGACAACTTGAACTGTGGAAGAACATTTTTTTAAAAAAATCCCTGACCCGCGGGTCAGAATTTCACCAAAAATCTGAAGTTATCCAATTCACTTAAAAATGGTGCCAAACTGTTTCAAAGACTTGCCTGATTCGTTTGGCGGTGGATACAGGAGGGTTTTTTATCATAGCAATAAAAATCAGGCCTCGACAACTTGACTTGGGGCAAAACATTTTTTTTTGAAAAAATCCCTGACCCGCGAGTCACAATTTCACCCAAAATCGGAAGTTATCCAATTCACTCAAAAATGGTGCCAAACTGTTGGAAAGAGTCCCCTGATATGTTTGGCGCTAGATACAGAAGGGCTTTTATCATAGGAATAAAAATCAGGCCTCGACAACTTGACCTGTGGAAGAACATTTTTTTTGAAAAAATCCCTGACCCGCGGGTCAGAATTTCACCAAAAATCTGAAGTCATCCAATTCACTCAAAAGTGGTGCCAAGCTGTTGGAAACACTCCCCTGATACGTTTGGAGGTGGATACAGGAGGGTTTTTATCATAGCGATAAAAATCAGGTCTCGACAACTTGACCTGGGGGAAAACATTTTTTTTTGAAAAAAATCCCTGACCCGCGGGTCACAATTTCACCCAAAATCGGAAGGTTTCCAATTCACTCAAAAATGGTGCCAAGCTGTTGGAATGACTCCCCTGATACGTTTGGCGGTGGATATAGAAGGGTTTTTATCATAGAAAGAAAAAAATCAGGCCTCGACAACTTGACTTGCGGATGAACATTTTTCTTAAAAAAATCCCTGTCCCGCGGGTCAGGATTTCACCAAAAATCTGAAGTTATCCAATTCACTCAAAAATGGTGCCAAACTTTTGGAAAGAGTCCCCTGATACGTTTGGCGCTAGATACAAAAGGGTTTTGTTCATAGGCAGAAAAATCAGGCCTTGACAACTTGACCTGCGGAAGAACATTTTTTTTGAAAAAATCCCTGACCCGCGGGTCACAATTTCACGCAAAATCTGAAGTTATCCAATTCACTCAAAAATGGTGCCAAACTGTTGGAAAAACTCCCCTGATACGTTTGGCGGTGGATACAGAAGGGTTTTTAATCATAGGAAGAAAAAAATCAGGCCTCGACAACTTGACTTGCAGATGAACATTTTTCTGAAAAAAATCCCTGACCCGCGGGTCAGGATTTCATCAAAAATCTGAAGTTATCCAATTCACTCAAAAATGGTGCCAAACTTTTTGAAAGAGTCCCCTGATACGTTTGGCGCTAGATACAGAAGGGTTTTTATCATAGGAAGAAAAATCAGGCCTTGACAACTTGAACTGTGGAAGAACATTTTTTTGAAAAAATCCCTGACCCGCGGGTCAGAATTTCACCAAAAATCTGAAGTTATCGAATTCACTCAAAAATGGTGCCAAACTGTTGGAATGACTCCCCTCATACGTTTGGCGGTGGATACAGAAGGGTTTTTATCATCGGAAGAAAAATCAGGCCTTGACAACTTGAACTGTGGAAGAACATTTTTTTGAAAAAATCCCTGACCCGCGGGTCAGAATTTCACCAAAAATCTGAAGTTATCCAATTCACTCAAAAATGGTGCCAAACTGTTGCACAGACTCCCCTGATACGTTTGGCGATGGATACAGAAGGGTTTTTATCATTGGAATAAAAAACAGGCCTTGACAACTTGACTTGTGGAAGAACATTTTTCGGAAAAAATCCCTGACCCGCGGGTCAGAATTTCACCAAAAATCTGAATTTATCCAATTCACTTAAAAATGGTGCCAAACTGTTTCAAAGACTCGCCTGATTCGTTTGGCGGTGGATACAGGAGGGTTTTTAATCATAGCGATAAAAATCAGGTCTCGACAACTTGACCTGGGGGAAAACATTTTTTTTGAAAAAATCCCTGATCTGCGGGTCAGAATTTCACCAAAAATCTGAAGTCATCCAATTCAGTCAAAAATGGTGCCAAGCTGTTGGAATGACTCCCCTGATACGTTTGGCGGTGGATATAGAAGTGTTTTTATCATAGAAAGAAAAATCAGGCCTCGACAACTTGACCTGTGGAAGAACATTTTTTTTGAAAAAATCCCTGACCCGCGGGTCAGGATTTCACCAAAAATCTGAAGTTATCCAATTCACTCAAAAATGGTGCCAAACTGTTGGAATGACTCCCCTGATACGTTTGGTGGTGGATACAGAAGGGTTTTTATCATAGGAAGAAAAATCAGGCCTTGACAACTTGAACTGTGGAAGAACATTTTTTTTGAAAAAATCCCTGACCCGCGGGTCAGAATTTCACCAAAAATCTGAAGTTATCCAATTCACTCAAAAATGGTGCCAAACTGTTGGAAAGACTCCCCTGATACGTTTGGAGGTGGATACATGAGGGATTTTATCATAGGAATAAAAATCAGGCCTCGACAACTTGACCTGTGGAAGAACATTTTTTTTGAAAAAATCCCTGACCCGCGGGTCACAATTTCACCAAAAATCTGAAGTTATACAATTCAATCAAAAATGGTGCCAAACTGTTGGAAAGAGTCCCCTGATACGTTTGGCGCTAGATACAAAAGGGTTTTTATCATAGGAAGAAAAATCAGGCCTTGACAACTTGAACTGTGGAAGAACATTTTTTTGAAAAAATCCCTGACCCGCGGGTCAGAATTTCACCAAAAATCTGAAGTTATCCAATTCACTCAAAAATGGTGCCAAACTTTTGGAAAGAGTCCCCTTATACGTTTGGCGCTAGATACAAAAGGGTTTTTATCATAGGAAGAAAATTCAGGCCTTGACAACTTGAACTGTGGAATAACATTTTTTTGAAAAAATCCCTGACCCCCGGGTCATAATTTCACCAAAAATCTGAAGTTATCCAATTCACTCAAAAATGGTGCCAAACTGTTTCAAAGACTCGCCTGATTCGTTTGGCGGTGGATACAGGAGGGTTTTTTATCATAGCAATAAAAATCAGGCCTCGACAACTTGACCTGGGGCAAAACATTTTCTTTGAAAAAATCCCTGACCCGCGGGTCAGGATTTCACCAAAAATCTGAAGTCATACAATTCACTCAAAAATGGTGCCAAACTGTTGGAAAGAGTCCCCTGATATGTTTGGCGTTAGATACAGACGGGTTTTTATCATAGGAATAAAAATCAGGCCTCGACAACTTTACCTGTGGAAGAACATTTTTTTTTGAAAAAATCCCTGACCCGCGGGTCAGAATTTCACCAAAAATCTGAAGTTATCCAATTCACTCAAAAATGGTGCCAAACTGTTGCACAGACTCCCCTGATACGTTTTTGCGCTGGATACAGGAGGGTTTTGTTCATAGGCAGAAAATCAGGCCTTGACAACTTGACCTGCGGAATAACATTTTTTTTGAAAAAATCCCTGACCCGCGGGTCAGAATTTCACCAAAAATCTGAAGTTATCCAATTCACTCAAAAATGGTGCCAAACTGTTGGAAAGAGTCACCTGATACGTTTTTGCGCTGGATACAGGAGGGTTTTGTTCATAGGCAGAAAAATCAGGCCTTGACAACCTGACCTGCGGAAGAACATTTTTTTTGAAAAAATCCCTGACCCGCGGGTCACAATTTCACCCAAAATCTGAAGTTATCCAATTCACTCAAAAATGGTGCCAAACTGTTGCACAGACTCCCCTGATACGTTTGGCGCTGGATACAGAAGGGTTTTTATCATTGGAATAAAAAACAGGCCTTGACAACTTGACTTGTGGAAGAACATTTTTCGGGAAAAATCCCTGACCCGCGGGTCAGGGTTTCACCAAAAATCTGAAGTTATCAAATTCACTCAAAAGTGGTGCCAAACTTTTGGAAAGAGTTCCCTGATACGTTTGGCGCTAGATACAGAAGGGTTTTTATCATAGGAAGAAAAATCAGGCCTTGACAACTTGAACTGTGGAAGAACATTTTTTTAAAAAAATCCCTGACCCGCGGGTCAGAATTTCACCAAAAATCTGAAGTTATCCAATTCACTTAAAAATGGTGCCAAACTGTTTCAAAGACTTGCCTGATTCGTTTGGCGGTGGATACAGGAGGGTTTTTTATCATAGCAATAAAAATCAGGCCTCGACAACTTGACTTGGGGCAAAACATTTTTTTTTGAAAAAATCCCTGACCCGCGGGTCACAATTTCACCCAAAATCGGAAGGTTTCCAATTCACTCAAAAATGGTGCCAAGCTGTTGGAATGACTCCCCTGATACGTTTGGCGGTGGATATAGAAGGGTTTTTATCATAGAAAGAAAAAAATCAGGCCTCGACAACTTGACTTGCGGATGAACATTTTTCTTAAAAAAATCCCTGTCCCGCGGGTCAGGATTTCACCAAAAATCTGAAGTTATCCAATTCACTCAAAAATGGTGCCAAACTTTTGGAAAGAGTCCCCTGATACGTTTGGCGCTAGATACAAAAGGGTTTTGTTCATAGGCAGAAAAATCAGGCCTTGACAACTTGACCTGCGGAAGAACATTTTTTTTGAAAAAATCCCTGACCCGCGGGTCACAATTTCACGCAAAATCTGAAGTTATCCAATTCACTCAAAAATGGTGCCAAACTGTTGGAAAAACTCCCCTGATACGTTTGGCGGTGGATACAGAAGGGTTTTTAATCATAGGAAGAAAAAAATCAGGCCTCGACAACTTGACTTGCAGATGAACATTTTTCTGAAAAAAATCCCTGACCCGCGGGTCAGGATTTCATCAAAAATCTGAAGTTATCCAATTCACTCAAAAATGGTGCCAAACTTTTTGAAAGAGTCCCCTGATACGTTTGGCGCTAGATACAGAAGGGTTTTTATCATAGGAAGAAAAATCAGGCCTTGACAACTTGAACTGTGGAAGAACATTTTTTTGAAAAAATCCCTGACCCGCGGGTCAGAATTTCACCAAAAATCTGAAGTTATCGAATTCACTCAAAAATGGTGCCAAACTGTTGGAATGACTCCCCTCATACGTTTGGCGGTGGATACAGAAGGGTTTTTATCATCGGAAGAAAAATCAGGCCTTGACAACTTGAACTGTGGAAGAACATTTTTTTGAAAAAATCCCTGACCCGCGGGTCAGAATTTCACCAAAAATCTGAAGTTATCCAATTCACTCAAAAATGGTGCCAAACTGTTGCACAGACTCCCCTGATACGTTTGGCGATGGATACAGAAGGGTTTTTATCATTGGAATAAAAAACAGGCCTTGACAACTTGACTTGTGGAAGAACATTTTTCGGAAAAAATCCCTGACCCGCGGGTCAGAATTTCACCAAAAATCTGAAGTTATACAATTCATTCAAAAATGGTGCCAAACTGTTGGAATGACTCCCCTGATACGTTTGGCGGTGGATATAGAAGGGTTTTTATCATAGGAAGAAAAAAATCAGGCCTTGACCACTTGAACTGTGGAAGAACATTTTTTTGAAAATATCCCTGACCCGCGGGTCACGATTTCATCCAAAATCGGAAGCTTTCCAATTCGCTCAAAAATGGTGCCAAGCTGTTGGAATGACTCTCCTGATACGTTTGGCGGTGGATATAGAAGGGTTTTTATCATAGGAAGAAAAAAATCAGGCCTCGACAACTTGACTTGCGGAAGAACATTTTTTTTGAAAAAATCCCTGACCCGTGGGTCAGAATTTCACCAAAAATCTGAAGTTTTCCAATTCATTCAAATATGGTGCCCAGCTGTTGGAATGACTGCCCTGATACGTTTGGCGGTGGATACAGAAGGGTTTTTAATCATAGGAAGAAAAAAATCAGGCCTCGACAACTTGACTTGCGGATGAACCTTTTTCTGAAAAAAATCCCTGACCCGCGGGTCAGAATTTCACCAAAAATCTGAAGTCATCCAATTCACTCAAAAGTGGTGCCAAGCTGTTGGAAAGCCTCCCCTGATACGTTTGGAGGTGGATACAGGAGGGTTTTTATCATAGCAATAAAAATCAGGCCTCAACAACTTGACCTGGGGGAAAACATTTTTTTTGAAAAAATCCCTGACCCGCGGGTCACAATTTCATCCAAAATCGGAAGCTTTCCAATTCGCTCAAAAATGGTGCCAAGCTGTTGGAATGACTCCCCTGATACGTTTGGCGGTGGATATAGAAGGGTTTTTATCATAGGAAGAAAAAAATCAGGCCTCGACAACTTGACTTGCGGAAGAACATTTTTTTTGAAAAAATCCCTGACCCGTGGGTCAGAATTTCACCAAAAATCTGAAGTTATACAATTCACTCAAAAATGGAGCCAAGCTGTTGCACAGACTCCCCTGATACGTTTTTGCGCTGGATACAGGAGGGTTTTTATCATAGGCAGAAAAATCAGGCCTCGACAACTTGACCTGGGGCAAAACATTTTTTTTGAAAAAATCCCTGACCCGCGGGTCAGAATTTCACCCAAAATCTGAAGTTATCCAATTCACTCAAAAATGGTGCCAAACTGTTGCACAGACTCCCCTGATACGTTTGGCGCTAGATACAGAAGGGTTTTTATCATAGGAAGAAAAATCAGGCCTTGACAACTTGAACTGTGGAAGAACATTTTTTTGAAAAAATCCCTGACCCGCGGGTCAGAATTTCACCAAAAATCTGAAGTTATCCAATTCACTCAAAAATGGTGCCAAACTGTTTCAAAGACTCGCCTGATTCGTTTGGCGGTGGATACAGGAGGGTTTTTTATCATAGCAATAAAAATCAGGCCTCGACAACTTGACTTGGGGCAAAACATTTTTTTTGAAAAAATCCCTGACCCGCGGGTCACAATTTCACCCAAAATCGGAAGTTATCCAATTCACTCAAAAATGGTTCCAAACTGTTGGAAAGAGTCCCCTGATACGTTTTTACGCTGGATACAGGAGGGTTTTGTTCATAGGCAGAAAAATCAGGCCTCGACAACTTGACCTGTGGAAGAACATTTTTTTTGAAAAAATCCCTGACCCGCGGGTCAGAATTTCACCCAAAATCGGAAGTTGTCCAATTCACTCAAAAATGGTGCCAAGCTGTTGGAATGACTCCCCTGATACGTTTGGCGGTGGATACAGAAGGGTTTTTAATCATAGGAAGAAAAAAAATCAGGCTTCAACAACTTGACTTGCGGATGAACATTTTTCGGGAAAAATTCCTGACCCGCAGGTCAGAATTTCACCAAAAATCTGAAGTTATCAAATTCACTCAAAAGTGGTGCCAAACTTTTGGAAAGAGTCCCCTGATACGTTTGGCGCTAGATACAGAAGGGTTTTTATCATAGGAAGAAAAATCAGGCCTTGACAACTTGAACTGTGGTAGAACATTTTTTTAAAAAAATCCCTGACCCGCGGGTCAGAATTTCACTAAAAATCTAAAGTTATCCAATTCACTTAAAAATGGTGCCAAACTGTTTCAAAGACTCGCCTGATTCGTTTGGCGGTGGATACAGGAGGGTTTTTTATCATAGCGATAAAAATCAGGTCTCGACAACTTGACCTGGGGGAAAACATTTTTTTTGAAAAAAATCCCTGACCCGCGGGTCACAATTTCACCCAAAATCGGAAGTTATCCAATTCACTCAAAAATGGTGCCAAGCTGTTGGAATGACTCCCCTGATACGTTTGGCGGTGGATATAGAAGGGTTTTTATCATAGGAAGAAAAAAAATCAGGCCTCGACAACTTGACTTGCGGATGAACATTTTTCTTTTAAAAATCCCTGTCCCGCGGGTCAGGATTTCACCAAAAATCTGAAGTTATCCAATTCACTCAAAAATGGTGCCAAACTTTTGGAAAGAGTCCCCTGATACGTTTTTGCACTGGATACAGGAGGGTTTTGTTCATAGGCAGAAAAATCAGGCCTTGACAACTTGACCTGCGGAAGAACATTTTTTTTGAAAAAATCCCTGACCCGCGGGTCACAATTTCACCCAAAATCTGAAGTTATCCAATTCACTCAAAAATGGTGCCAAACTGTTGGAAAAACTCCCCTGATACGTTTGGCGCTGGATACAGAAGGGTTTTTATCATTGGAATAAAAAACAGGCCTTGACAACTTGACTTGTGGAAGAACATTTTTCGGAAAAAATCCCTGACCCGCGGGTCAGAATTTCACCAAAAATCTGAAGTTATCCAATTCACTCAAAAATGGTGCCAAACTGTTGCACAGACTCCCCCAATACGCTTGGTGGTGGATACAGAAGGGTTTTTATCATAGGAAGAAAAATCAGGCCTTGACCACTTGAACTGTGGAAGAACATTTTTTTGAAAATATCCCTGACCCGCGGGTCAGAATTTCACCAAAAATCTGAAGTTATCCAATTCACTCAAAAATGGTGCCAAACTGTTGCACAGACTCGCCTGATTCGTTTGGCGGTGGATACAGGAGGGTTTTTTATCATAGGCAGAAAAATCAGGCCTTGACAACTTGACCTGCGGAAGAACATTTTTTGAAAAAATCCCTGACCCGCGGGTCAGAATTTCACCAAAAATCTGAAGTTATCGAATTCACTCAAAAATGGTGCCAAACTGTTGCACAGACTCCCGTGATACGTTTGGTGGTGGATACAGAAGGGTTTTTATCATAGGACGAAAAATCAGGCCTCGACAACTTGACCTGCGGAAGAACATTTTTTTTGAAAAAATCCCTGACCCGCGGGTCAGAATTTCACCAAAAATCTGAAGTTATCCTATTCACTCAAAAATGGTGCCAAACTGTTGCAAAGACTCCCCTGATACGTTTGGCGGTGGATACAGAAGGGTTTTTAATCATAGGAAGAAAAAAATCAGGCCTCGACAACTTGACTTGGGGATGAACATTTTTCTGAAAAAAATCCCTGACCCGCGGGTCAGAATTTCACCAAAAATCTGAAGTCATCCAATTCACTCAAAAGTGGTGCCAAGCTGTTGGAAAGACTCCCCTGATACGTTTGGAGGTGGATACAGGAGGGTTTTTATCATAGCGATAAAAATCAGGCCTTGACAACTTGACCTGGGGGAAAATATTTTTTTTTGAAAAAATCCCTGACCCGCGGGTCAGAATTTCACCCAAAATCTGAAGTTATCCAATTCACTCAAAAATGGTGCCAAACTGTTGCACAGACTCCCCTGATACGTTTGGCGCTGGATACAGAAGGGTTTTTATCATTGGAATAAAAAACAGGCCTTGACAACTTGACTTGTGGAAGAACATTTTTCGGAAAAAATCCCTGACCCGCGGGTCAGGATTTCACCAAAAATCTGAAGTTATCCAATTCACTCAAAAATGGTGCCGAACTGTTGGAAAGAGTCCCCTGATACGTTTGGCGCTAGATACAGAAGGGTTTTTATCATAGGAATAAAAATCAGGCTTCGACAACTTGACCTGCGGAAGAACATTTTTTTTGAAAAAATCCCTGACCCGCGGGTCAGGATTTCACCAAAAATCTGAAGTTATACAATTCACTCAAAAATGGTGCCAAACTGTTGGAAAGAGTCCCCTGATACGTTTTTGTGCTAGATACAGAAGGGTTCTTAATCATAGGAAGAAATAAATCAGGCCTCGACAACTTGAACTGTGGAAGAACATTTTTTTGAAAAAATCCCTGACCCGCGGGTCAGAATTTCACCAAAAATCTGAAGTTATCCTATTCACTCAAAAATGGTGCCAAATTGTTGCACAGACTCCCCTGATACGTTTGGCGGTGGATACAGAAGGGTTTTTATCATAGGAAGAAAAATCAGGCCTCGACAACTTGGCCTGTGGAAGAACATTTTTTTAAAAAAAATCCCTGACCCGCGGGTCAGAATTTAACCAAAAATCTGAAGTTATCCAATTCACTCAAAAATGGTGCCAAACTGTTGCAAGGACTCCCCTGATACGTTTGGCGGTTGATACAGGAGGGTTTTGATCATAAGAAGAAAAATCAGGCCTCGACAACTTGGCCTGCGGAAGAACATTTTTTAAAAAAAATCCCTGACCCGCGGGTCAGGATTTCACCAAAAATCTGAAGTTTTCCAATTCACTCAAAAATGGTGCCAAACTGTTGGAAAGACTCCCCTGATACGTTTGCCGGTGGATACAGGAGGGTTTTTATCATATGAAAAGAAATCAGACCTCGACAACTTGACCTGCGGAAGAACATTTTTTTTGAAAAAAATCCTGACCCGCGGGTAAGAATTTCACCAAAAATCTGAAGTTTTCCAGTTCATTCAAATATGGTGCCAAGCTGTTGGAATGACTCTCCTGATACGTTTGGCAGTGGATACAGAAGGGTTTTTAATCATAGGAAGAAAAAAATCAGGCCTCGACAACTTGAACTGTGGAAGAACATTTTTTTGAAAAAATCCCTGACCCGCGGGTCAGAATTTCACCAAAAATCTGAAGTTATCGAATTCACTCAAAAATGGTGCCAAACTGTTGCACAGACTCCCGTGATACGTTTGGAGGTGGGTACAGGAGGGTTTTTATCATAGCGATAAAAATCAGGTCTCGACAACTTGACCTGGGGGAAAACATTTTTTTTGAAAAAATCCCTGACCCGCGGGTCACAATTTCACCCAAAATCGGAAGTTTTCCAATTCACTCAAAAATGGTGCAAAGCTGTTGGAATGACTCCCCTGATACGTTTGGCGGTGGATATAGAAGGGTTTTTATCATAGGAAGAAAAAAATCAGGCCTCGACAACTTGACTTGCGGATGAACATTTTTCTGAAAAAAATCCCTGACCCGCGGGTCACAATTTCACCCAAAATCGGAAGCTTTCCAATTCACTCAAAAATGGTGCCAAGCTGTTGGAATGACTCCCCTGATACGTTTGGCGGTGGATATAGAAGGGTTTTTATCATAGGAAGAAAAAAATCAGGCCTCGACAACTTGACTTGCGGATGAACATTTTTCTGAAAAAAATCCCTGACCCGCGGGTCACAATTTCACCCAAAATCGGAAGCTTTCCAATTCACTCAAAAATGCTGCCAAGCTGTTGGAATGACTCCCCTGATACGTTTGGCGGTGGATATAGAAGGGTTTTTATAATAGGAAGAAAAAAATCAGGCCTCGACAACTTGACTTGCGGATGAACATTTTTCTGAAAAAAATCCCTTACCCGCGGGTTAGGATTTCACCAAAAATCTGAAGTTATCGAATTCACTCAAAAATGGTGCCAAACATTTGGAAAGAGTCCCCTGATACGTTTGGCGGTGGAAACAGAAGGGTTTTTATCATAGGAAGAAAAATCAGGCCTCGACAACTTGGCCTGCGGAAGAACATTTTTTTTAAAAAAAATCCCTGACCCGCAGGTCAGAATTTCACCAAAAATCTGAAGTTATCCAATTCACTCAAAATGGTGCCAAACTGTTGCAAGGACTCCCCTGATACGTTTGGCGGTGGATACAGAAGGGTTTTTATCATAGGAAGAAAAATCAGGCCTCGACAACTTGGCCTGCGGAAGAACATTTTTTTAAAAAAATCCCTGACCCGCGGGTCAGGATTTCACCAAAAATCTGAAGTTTTCCAATTCACTCAAAAATGGTGCCAAACTGTTGCACAGACTCCCCTGATACGTTTGGCGGTGGATACAGGAGGGTTTTGATCATAAGAAGAAAAAATCAGGCCTCGACAACTCGACTTGCGGAAGAACATTTTTTTAAAAAAATCCCTGACCCGCGGGTCAGGATTTCACCAAAAATCTGAAGTTTTCCAATTCACTCAAAAATGGTGCCAAACTGTTGGAAAGACTCCCCTGATACGTTTGCCGGTGGATACAGGAGGGTTTTGATCATAAGAAGAAAAAATCAGGCCTCGACAACTAGACTTGCGGAAGAACATTTTTCTGAGAAAAATCCTGACCCGCAGGTCAGAATTTCACCAAAAATCTGAAGTTATCCAATTCACTCAAAAATGGTGCCAAACTGTTGCAAGGACTCCCCTGATACGTTTGGCGCTGGATACAGAAGGGTTTTTATCATTGGAATAAAAAACAGGCCTAGACAACTTGACTTGTGGAAGAACATTTTTCGGAAAAAATCCCTGACCCGCGGGTCAGAATTTCACCAAAAATCTGAAGTTATCCTATTCACTCAAAAATGGTGCCAAACTGTTGCACAGACTCCCCTGATACTTTTGGCGCTGGCAACAGAAGGGTTTTTATCATAGGAAGAAAAAATCAGGCCTAGATAACTTGACCTGAGGAAGAACATTTTTTTTGAAAAAATCCCTGACCCGCGGGTCAGGATTTCACCAAAAATCTGAAGTTTTCCAATTCACTCAAAAATGGTGCCAAACTGTTGGAAAGACTCCCCTGATACGTTTGCCGGTGGATACAGGAGGGTTTTTATCATAGGAAAAGAAATCAGACCTCGACAACTTGACCTGCGGAAAAACATTTTTTTTGAAAAAATTCCCTGACCCGTGGGTCAGAATTTAACCAAAAATCTGAAGTTATCCAATTCACTCAAAAATGGTGCCAAACTGTTGCAAGGACTCCCCTGATACGTTTGGCGCTGGATACAGAAGGGTTTTTATCATTGGAATAAAAAACAGGCCTAGACAACTTGACTTGTGGAAGAACATTTTTCGGAAAAAATCCCTGACCCGCGGGTCAGGATTTCACCAAAAATCTGAAGTTATCCAATTCACTTAAAAATGGTGCCAAACTGTTGCACAGACTCCCCTGATACTTTTGGCGCTGGCAACAGAAGGGTTTTTATCATAGGAAGAAAAAATCAGGCCTAGATAACTTGACCTGAGGAACAACTTTTTTTTTGAAAAATTCCCTGACCCGCGGGTCACAATTTCACCAAAAATCTGAACTTATCCAATTCACTCAAAAATGGTGCCAAACTGTTGCACAGACTCCCCTGATACGTTTGGAGGTTGATACAGGAGGGTTTTGATCATTAGAAGAAAAAATCAGGCCTCGACAACTCGACTTGCGGAAGAACATTTTTCTGAGAAAAATCCTGACCCGCAGGTCAGAATTTCACCAAAAATCTGAAGTTATCCTATTCACTCAAAAATGGTGCCAAACTGTTGCAAGGACTCCCCTGATACGTTTGACGGTGGATACAGAAGGGTTTTTAATCATAGGAAGAAAAAAATCAGGCCTCGACAACTTGACTTGTGGAAGAACATTTTTCGGAAAAAATCCCTGACCCACGGGTCAGAATTTCACCAAAAATCTGAAGTTATCCAATTCACTCAAAAATGGTGCCAAACTGTTTCAAAGACTCGCCTGATTCGTTTGGCGGTGGATACAGGAGGGTTTTTTATCATAGCAATAAAAATCAGGCCTCGACAACTTGACCTGGGGCAAAACATTTTTTTTGAAAAAATCCCTGACCCGCGGGTCAGAATTTCACCAAAAATCTGAAGTTATCCAATTCACTCAAAAATGGTGCCAAACTGTTGGAAAGAGTCCCCTAATAAGTTTGGCGCTAGATACAGAAGGGTTTTTATCATAGGAATAAAAATCAGGCCTCGACAACTTGACCTGTGGAAGAACATTTTTTTTGAAAAAATCCCTGACCCGCGGGTCAGAATTTCACCAAAAATCTGAAGTTATACAATTCACTCAAAAATGGTGCCAAACTGTTGGAAAGAGTCCCCTGATACGTTTTTGCGCTGGATACAGGAGGGTTTTGTTCATAGGCAGAAAAATCAGGCCTCGACAACTTGACCTGTGGAAGAACATTTTTTTTGAAAAAATCCCTGACCCGCGGGTCAGAATTTCACCAAAAATCTGAAGTTATCCAATTCACTCAAAAATGGTGCCAAACTGTTGCAAGGACTCCCCTGATACGTTTGGCGGTTGATACAGGAGGGTTTTGATCATAAGAAGAAAAATCAGGCCTCGACA
Source organism: Zootoca vivipara (assembly GCF_963506605.1). Taxonomy (NCBI): domain Eukaryota; kingdom Metazoa; phylum Chordata; class Lepidosauria; order Squamata; family Lacertidae; genus Zootoca; species Zootoca vivipara. Next base: position 11,888,455 of record NC_083282.1, on the reverse strand, counting down.
ACTTGGCCTGCGGAAGAACATTTTTTAAAAAAAATCCCTGACCCGCGGGTCAGGATTTCACCAAAAATCTGAAGTTTTCCAATTCACTCAAAAATGGTGCCAAACTGTTGGAAAGACTCCCCTGATACGTTTGCCGGTGGATACAGGAGGGTTTTTATCATATGAAAAGAAATCAGACCTCGACAACTTGACCTGCGGAAGAACATTTTTTTTGAAAAAAATCCTGACCCGCGGGTAAGAATTTCACCAAAAATCTGAAGTTTTCCAGTTCATTCAAATATGGTGCCAAGCTGTTGGAATGACTCTCCTGATACGTTTGGCAGTGGATACAGAAGGGTTTTTAATCATAGGAAGAAAAAAATCAGGCCTCGACAACTTGAACTGTGGAAGAACATTTTTTTGAAAAAATCCCTGACCCGCGGGTCAGAATTTCACCAAAAATCTGAAGTTATCGAATTCACTCAAAAATGGTGCCAAACTGTTGCACAGACTCCCGTGATACGTTTGGAGGTGGGTACAGGAGGGTTTTTATCATAGCGATAAAAATCAGGTCTCGACAACTTGACCTGGGGGAAAACATTTTTTTTGAAAAAATCCCTGACCCGCGGGTCACAATTTCACCCAAAATCGGAAGTTTTCCAATTCACTCAAAAATGGTGCAAAGCTGTTGGAATGACTCCCCTGATACGTTTGGCGGTGGATATAGAAGGGTTTTTATCATAGGAAGAAAAAAATCAGGCCTCGACAACTTGACTTGCGGATGAACATTTTTCTGAAAAAAATCCCTGACCCGCGGGTCACAATTTCACCCAAAATCGGAAGCTTTCCAATTCACTCAAAAATGGTGCCAAGCTGTTGGAATGACTCCCCTGATACGTTTGGCGGTGGATATAGAAGGGTTTTTATCATAGGAAGAAAAAAATCAGGCCTCGACAACTTGACTTGCGGATGAACATTTTTCTGAAAAAAATCCCTGACCCGCGGGTCACAATTTCACCCAAAATCGGAAGCTTTCCAATTCACTCAAAAATGCTGCCAAGCTGTTGGAATGACTCCCCTGATACGTTTGGCGGTGGATATAGAAGGGTTTTTATAATAGGAAGAAAAAAATCAGGCCTCGACAACTTGACTTGCGGATGAACATTTTTCTGAAAAAAATCCCTGACCCGCGGGTCAGGATTTCACCAAAAATCTGAAGTTATCGAATTCACTCAAAAATGGTGCCAAACATTTGGAAAGAGTCCCCTGATACGTTTGGCGGTGGAAACAGAAGGGTTTTTATCATAGGAAGAAAAATCAGGCCTCGACAACTTGGCCTGCGGAAGAACATTTTTTTAAAAAAAAATCCCTGACCCGCGGGTCAGAATTTAACAAAAAATCTGAAGTTATCCAATTCACTCAAAAATGGTGCCAAGCTGTTCACAGACTCCCCGATACGTTTGGAGGTTAATACAGGTGGGTTTTGATCATAAGAAGAAAAAATCAGGCCTCGACAACTCGACTTGCGGAAGAACATTTTTCTGAGAAAAATCCTGACCCGCAGGTCAGAATTTCACCAAAAATCTGAAGTTATCCAATTCACTCAAAAATGGTGCCAAACTGTTGCAAGGACTCCCCTGATACGTTTGGCGGTGGATACAGAAGGGTTTTTATCATAGGAAGAAAAATCAGGCCTCGACAACTTGGCCTGCGGAAGAACATTTTTTTAAAAAAATCCCTGACCCGCGGGTCAGGATTTCACCAAAAATCTGAAGTTTTCCAATTCACTCAAAAATGGTGCCAAACTGTTGCACAGACTCCCCTGATACGTTTGGCGGTGGATACAGGAGGGTTTTGATCATAAGAAGAAAAAATCAGGCCTCGACAACTCGACTTGCGGAAGAACATTTTTTTAAAAAAATCCCTGACCCGCGGGTCAGGATTTCACCAAAAATCTGAAGTTTTCCAATTCACTCAAAAATGGTGCCAAACTGTTGGAAAGACTCCCCTGATACGTTTGCCGGTGGATACAGGAAGGTTTTGATCATAAGAAGAAAAAATCAGGCCTCGACAACTAGACTTGCGGAAGAACATTTTTCTGAGAAAAATCCTGACCCGCAGGTCAGAATTTCACCAAAAATCTGAAGTTATCCAATTCACTCAAAAATGGTGCCAAACTGTTGCAAGGACTCCCCTGATACGTTTGGCGCTGGATACAGAAGGGTTTTTATCATTGGAATAAAAAACAGGCCTAGACAACTTGACTTGTGGAAGAACATTTTTCGGAAAAAATCCCTGACCCGCGGGTCAGAATTTCACCAAAAATCTGAAGTTATCCTATTCACTCAAAAATGGTGCCAAACTGTTGCACAGACTCCCCTGATACTTTTGGCGCTGGCAACAGAAGGGTTTTTATCATAGGAAGAAAAAATCAGGCCTAGATAACTTGACCTGAGGAAGAACTTTTTTTTTGAAAAATTCCCTGACCCGCGGGTCACAATTTCACCCAAAATCTGAAGTTTTCCAATTCATTCAAATATGGTGCCAAGCTGTTGGAATGACTCCCCTGATACGTTTGGCGGTGGATACAGAAGGGTTTTTAATCATAGGAAGAAAAAAATCAGGCCTCGACAACTTGACTTGCGGAAGAACATTTTTTTAAAAAAAATCCCTGACCCGCGGGTCAGGATTTCACCAAAAATCTGAAGTTTTCCAATTCACTCAAAAATGGTGCCAAACTGTTGGAAAGACTCCCCTGATACGTTTGCCGGTGGATACAGGAGGGTTTTTATCATAGGAAAAGAAATCAGACCTCGACAACTTGACCTGCGGAAAAACATTTTTTTTGAAAAAATTCCCTGACCCGTGGGTCAGAATTTAACCAAAAATCTGAAGTTATCCAATTCACTCAAAAATGGTGCCAAACTGTTGCAAGGACTCCCCTGATACGTTTGGCGCTGGATACAGAAGGGTTTTTATCATTGGAATAAAAAACAGGCCTAGACAACTTGACTTGTGGAAGAACATTTTTCGGAAAAAATCCCTGACCCGCGGGTCAGGATTTCACCAAAAATCTGAAGTTATCCAATTCACTTAAAAATGGTGCCAAACTGTTGCACAGACTCCCCTGATACTTTTGGCGCTGGCAACAGAAGGGTTTTTATCATAGGAAGAAAAAATCAGGCCTAGATAACTTGACCTGAGGAACAACTTTTTTTTTGAAAAATTCCCTGACCCGCGGGTCACAATTTCACCAAAAATCTGAACTTATCCAATTCACTCAAAAATGGTGCCAAACTGTTGCAAGGACTCCCCTGATACGTTTGGCGCTGGATACAGAAGGGTTTTTATCATTGGAATAAAAAACAGGCCTAGACAACTTGACTTGTGGAAGAACATTTTTCGGAAAAAATCCCTGACCCGCGGGTCAGAATTTCACCAAAAATCTGAAGTTATCCTATTCACTCAAAAATGGTGCCAAACTGTTGCACAGACTCCCCTGATACTTTTGGCGCTGGCAACAGAAGGGTTTTTATCATAGGAAGAAAAAATCAGGCCTAGATAACTTGACCTGAGGAAGAACATTTTTTTTGAAAAAATCCCTGACCCGCGGGTCAGGATTTCACCAAAAATCTGAAGTTTTCCAATTCACTCAAAAATGGTGCCAAACTGTTGGAAAGACTCCCCTGATACGTTTGCCGGTGGATACAGGAGGGTTTTTATCATAGGAAAAGAAATCAGACCTCGACAACTTGACCTGCGGAAAAACATTTTTTTTGAAAAAATTCCCTGACCCGTGGGTCAGAATTTAACCAAAAATCTGAAGTTATCCAATTCACTCAAAAATGGTGCCAAACTGTTGCAAGGACTCCCCTGATACGTTTGGCGCTGGATACAGAAGGGTTTTTATCATTGGAATAAAAAACAGGCCTAGACAACTTGACTTGTGGAAGAACATTTTTCGGAAAAAATCCCTGACCCGCGGGTCAGGATTTCACCAAAAATCTGAAGTTATCCAATTCACTTAAAAATGGTGCCAAACTGTTGCACAGACTCCCCTGATACTTTTGGCGCTGGCAACAGAAGGGTTTTTATCATAGGAAGAAAAAATCAGGCCTAGATAACTTGACCTGAGGAACAACTTTTTTTTTGAAAAATTCCCTGACCCGCGGGTCACAATTTCACCAAAAATCTGAACTTATCCAATTCACTCAAAAATGGTGCCAAACTGTTGCACAGACTCCCCTGATACGTTTGGAGGTTGATACAGGAGGGTTTTGATCATTAGAAGAAAAAATCAGGCCTCGACAACTCGACTTGCGGAAGAACATTTTTCTGAGAAAAATCCTGACCCGCAGGTCAGAATTTCACCAAAAATCTGAAGTTATCCTATTCACTCAAAAATGGTGCCAAACTGTTGCAAGGACTCCCCTGATACGTTTGACGGTGGATACAGAAGGGTTTTTAATCATAGGAAGAAAAAAATCAGGCCTCGACAACTTGACTTGTGGAAGAACATTTTTCGGAAAAAATCCCTGACCCACGGGTCAGAATTTCACCAAAAATCTGAAGTTATCCAATTCACTCAAAAATGGTGCCAAACTGTTTCAAAGACTCGCCTGATTCGTTTGGCGGTGGATACAGGAGGGTTTTTTATCATAGCAATAAAAATCAGGCCTCGACAACTTGACCTGGGGCAAAACATTTTTTTTGAAAAAATCCCTGACCCGCGGGTCAGAATTTCACCAAAAATCTGAAGTTATCCAATTCACTCAAAAATGGTGCCAAACTGTTGGAAAGAGTCCCCTAATAAGTTTGGCGCTAGATACAGAAGGGTTTTTATCATAGGAATAAAAATCAGGCCTCGACAACTTGACCTGTGGAAGAACATTTTTTTTGAAAAAATCCCTGACCCGCGGGTCAGAATTTCACCAAAAATCTGAAGTTATACAATTCACTCAAAAATGGTGCCAAACTGTTGGAAAGAGTCCCCTGATACGTTTTTGCGCTGGATACAGGAGGGTTTTGTTCATAGGCAGAAAAATCAGGCCTCGACAACTTGACCTGTGGAAGAACATTTTTTTTGAAAAAATCCCTGACCCGCGGGTCAGGATTTCACCAAAAATCTGAAGTTTTCCAATTCACTCAAAAATGGTGCCAAACTGTTGGAAAGACTCCCCTGATACGTTTGCCGGTGGATACAGGAGGGTTTTTATCATATGAAAAGAAATCAGACCTCGACAACTTGACCTGCGGAAGAACATTTTTTTTGAAAAAAATCCTGACCCGCGGGTAAGAATTTCACCAAAAATCTGAAGTTTTCCAGTTCATTCAAATATGGTGCCAAGCTGTTGGAATGACTCTCCTGATACGTTTGGCAGTGGATACAGAAGGGTTTTTAATCATAGGAAGAAAAAAATCAGGCCTCGACAACTTGAACTGTGGAAGAACATTTTTTTGAAAAAATCCCTGACCCGCGGGTCAGAATTTCACCAAAAATCTGAAGTTATCGAATTCACTCAAAAATGGTGCCAAACTGTTGCACAGACTCCCGTGATACGTTTGGAGGTGGGTACAGGAGGGTTTTTATCATAGCGATAAAAATCAGGTCTCGACAACTTGACCTGGGGGAAAACATTTTTTTTGAAAAAATCCCTGACCCGCGGGTCACAATTTCACCCAAAATCGGAAGTTTTCCAATTCACTCAAAAATGGTGCAAAGCTGTTGGAATGACTCCCCTGATACGTTTGGCGGTGGATATAGAAGGGTTTTTATCATAGGAAGAAAAAAATCAGGCCTCGACAACTTGACTTGCGGATGAACATTTTTCTGAAAAAAATCCCTGACCCGCGGGTCACAATTTCACCCAAAATCGGAAGCTTTCCAATTCACTCAAAAATGGTGCCAAGCTGTTGGAATGACTCCCCTGATACGTTTGGCGGTGGATATAGAAGGGTTTTTATCATAGGAAGAAAAAAATCAGGCCTCGACAACTTGACTTGCGGATGAACATTTTTCTGAAAAAAATCCCTGACCCGCGGGTCACAATTTCACCCAAAATCGGAAGCTTTCCAATTCACTCAAAAATGCTGCCAAGCTGTTGGAATGACTCCCCTGATACGTTTGGCGGTGGATATAGAAGGGTTTTTATAATAGGAAGAAAAAAATCAGGCCTCGACAACTTGACTTGCGGATGAACATTTTTCTGAAAAAAATCCCTGACCCGCGGGTCAGGATTTCACCAAAAATCTGAAGTTATCGAATTCACTCAAAAATGGTGCCAAACATTTGGAAAGAGTCCCCTGATACGTTTGGCGGTGGAAACAGAAGGGTTTTTATCATAGGAAGAAAAATCAGGCCTCGACAACTTGGCCTGCGGAAGAACATTTTTTTTAAAAAAAATCCCTGACCCGCGGGTCAGAATTTAACAAAAAATCTGAAGTTATCCAATTCACTCAAAAATGGTGCCAAGCTGTTCACAGACTCCCCGATACGTTTGGAGGTTAATACAGGTGGGTTTTGATCATAAGAAGAAAAAATCAGGCCTCGACAACTCGACTTGCGGAAGAACATTTTTCTGAGAAAAATCCTGACCCGCAGGTCAGAATTTCACCAAAAATCTGAAGTTATCCAATTCACTCAAAAATGGTGCCAAACTGTTGCAAGGACTCCCCTGATACGTTTGGCGGTGGATACAGAAGGGTTTTTATCATAGGAAGAAAAATCAGGCCTCGACAACTTGGCCTGCGGAAGAACATTTTTTTAAAAAAATCCCTGACCCGCGGGTCAGGATTTCACCAAAAATCTGAAGTTTTCCAATTCACTCAAAAATGGTGCCAAACTGTTGCACAGACTCCCCTGATACGTTTGGCGGTGGATACAGGAGGGTTTTGATCATAAGAAGAAAAAATCAGGCCTCGACAACTCGACTTGCGGAAGAACATTTTTTTAAAAAAATCCCTGACCCGCGGGTCAGGATTTCACCAAAAATCTGAAGTTTTCCAATTCACTCAAAAATGGTGCCAAACTGTTGGAAAGACTCCCCTGATACGTTTGCCGGTGGATACAGGAAGGTTTTGATCATAAGAAGAAAAAATCAGGCCTCGACAACTAGACTTGCGGAAGAACATTTTTCTGAGAAAAATCCTGACCCGCAGGTCAGAATTTCACCAAAAATCTGAAGTTATCCAATTCACTCAAAAATGGTGCCAAACTGTTGCAAGGACTCCCCTGATACGTTTGGCGCTGGATACAGAAGGGTTTTTATCATTGGAATAAAAAACAGGCCTAGACAACTTGACTTGTGGAAGAACATTTTTCGGAAAAAATCCCTGACCCGCGGGTCAGAATTTCACCAAAAATCTGAAGTTATCCTATTCACTCAAAAATGGTGCCAAACTGTTGCACAGACTCCCCTGATACTTTTGGCGCTGGCAACAGAAGGGTTTTTATCATAGGAAGAAAAAATCAGGCCTAGATAACTTGACCTGAGGAAGAACTTTTTTTTTGAAAAATTCCCTGACCCGCGGGTCACAATTTCACCCAAAATCTGAAGTTTTCCAATTCATTCAAATATGGTGCCAAGCTGTTGGAATGACTCCCCTGATACGTTTGGCGGTGGATACAGAAGGGTTTTTAATCATAGGAAGAAAAAAATCAGGCCTCGACAACTTGACTTGCGGAAGAACATTTTTTTAAAAAAAATCCCTGACCCGCGGGTCAGGATTTCACCAAAAATCTGAAGTTTTCCAATTCACTCAAAAATGGTGCCAAACTGTTGGAAAGACTCCCCTGATACGTTTGCCGGTGGATACAGGAGGGTTTTTATCATAGGAAAAGAAATCAGACCTCGACAACTTGACCTGCGGAAAAACATTTTTTTTGAAAAAATTCCCTGACCCGTGGGTCAGAATTTAACCAAAAATCTGAAGTTATCCAATTCACTCAAAAATGGTGCCAAACTGTTGCAAGGACTCCCCTGATACGTTTGGCGCTGGATACAGAAGGGTTTTTATCATTGGAATAAAAAACAGGCCTAGACAACTTGACTTGTGGAAGAACATTTTTCGGAAAAAATCCCTGACCCGCGGGTCAGGATTTCACCAAAAATCTGAAGTTATCCAATTCACTTAAAAATGGTGCCAAACTGTTGCACAGACTCCCCTGATACTTTTGGCGCTGGCAACAGAAGGGTTTTTATCATAGGAAGAAAAAATCAGGCCTAGATAACTTGACCTGAGGAACAACTTTTTTTTTGAAAAATTCCCTGACCCGCGGGTCACAATTTCACCAAAAATCTGAAGTTATCCAATTCACTCAAAAATGGTGCCAAACTGTTGCACAGACTCCCCTGATACGTTTGGAGGTTGATACAGGAGGGTTTTGATCATTAGAAGAAAAAATCAGGCCTCGACAACTCGACTTGCGGAAGAACATTTTTCTGAGAAAAATCCTGACCCGCAGGTCAGAATTTCACCAAAAATCTGAAGTTATCCTATTCACTCAAAAATGGTGCCAAACTGTTGCAAGGACTCCCCTGATACGTTTGACGGTGGATACAGAAGGGTTTTTAATCATAGGAAGAAAAAAATCAGGCCTCGACAACTTGACTTGTGGAAGAACATTTTTCGGAAAAAATCCCTGACCCACGGGTCAGAATTTCACCAAAAATCTGAAGTTATCCAATTCACTCAAAAATGGTGCCAAACTGTTTCAAAGACTCGCCTGATTCGTTTGGCGGTGGATACAGGAGGGTTTTTTATCATAGCAATAAAAATCAGGCCTCGACAACTTGACCTGGGGCAAAACATTTTTTTTGAAAAAATCCCTGACCCGCGGGTCAGAATTTCACCAAAAATCTGAAGTTATCCAATTCACTCAAAAATGGTGCCAAACTGTTGGAAAGAGTCCCCTAATAAGTTTGGCGCTAGATACAGAAGGGTTTTTATCATAGGAATAAAAATCAGGCCTCGACAACTTGACCTGTGGAAGAACATTTTTTTTGAAAAAATCCCTGACCCGCGGGTCAGAATTTCACCAAAAATCTGAAGTTATACAATTCACTCAAAAATGGTGCCAAACTGTTGGAAAGAGTCCCCTGATACGTTTTTGCGCTGGATACAGGAGGGTTTTGTTCATAGGCAGAAAAATCAGGCCTCGACAACTTGACCTGTGGAAGAACATTTTTTTTGAAAAAATCCCTGACCCGCGGGTCAGAATTTCACCAAAAATCTGAAGTTATCCAATTCACTCAAAAATGGTGCCAAACTGTTGCACAGACTCCCCTGATACGTTTGGAGGTTGATACAGGAGGGTTTTGATCATTAGAAGAAAAAATCAGGCCTCGACAACTCGACTTGGGGAAGAACATTTTTCTGAGAAAAATCCTGACCCGCAGGTCAGAATTTCACCAAAAATCTGAAGTAATCCTATTCACTCAAAAATGGTGCCAAACTGTTGCAAGGACTCCCATGATACGTTTGGCGGTGGATACAGAAGGGTTTTTATCATAGGAAGAAAAATCAGGCCTCGACAACTAGACCTGCGGAAGAACATTTTTCTGAAAAAAATCCCTGACCCGCGGGTCACAATTTCACCCAAAATCTGAAGTTTTCCAATTCACTCAAAAATGGTGCCAAGCTGTTGGAATGACTCCCCTGATACGTTTGACGGTGGATACAGAAGCGTTTTTAATCATAGGAAGAATAAAATCAGGCCTCGACAACTTGACCTGCGGAAGAACAATTTTTTTGAAAAAATTCCTGACCCTCGGGTCAGAATTTCGCCAAAAATCTGAAGTTATCGAATTCACTCAAAAATGGTCCCAAACTGTTGCACAGACTCCCCTGATACGTTTGGAGGTTGATACAGGAGGGTTTTGATCATAAGAAGAAAAAATCAGGCCTCGACAACTCGACTTGCGGAAGAATATTTTTCTGAGAAAAATCCTGACCCGCAGGTCAGAATTTCACCAAAAATCTGAAGTTATCCTATTCACTCAAAAATGGTGCCAAGCTGTTGGAATGACTCCCCTGATACGTTTGACGGTGGATACAGAAGGGTTTTTAATCATAGGAAGAAAAAAATCAGGCCTCGACAACTTGACCTGCGGAAGAACAATTTTTTTGAAAAAAATTCCTGACCCGCGGGTCAGAATTTCACCAAAAATCTGAAGTTATCCAATAGACTCAAAAATGGTGCCAAACTTTTGGAAAGAGTCACCTGATACGTTTGGCGCTAGATACAGAAGGGTTTTTAATCATAGGAAGAAAAATCAGGCCTCGACAACTTGACCTGCGGAAGAACATTTTTTTGAACAAAATCCCTGACCCGCGGGTCAGAATTTCACCCAAATCTGAAGTTTTCCAATTCACTCAAAAATGGTGCCAAACTGTTGCACAGACTCCCCTGATACGTTTGACGGTGGATACAGAAGGGTTTTTAATCATAGGAAGAAAAAAATCAGGCCTCGACAACTTGACTTGTGGAAGAACATTTTTCAGAAAAAATCCTTGACCCACGGGTCAGAATTTCACCAAAAATCTGAAGTTATCCAATTCACTCAAAAATGGTGCCAAACTGTTGGAAAGAGTCCCCTGATACGTTTTTGCGCTGGATACAGGAGGGTTTTGTTCATAGGCGGAAAAATCAGGCCTCGACAACTTGACCTGTGGAAGAACATTTTTTTTGAAAAAATCCCTGACCCGCGGGTCAGAATTTCACCAAAAATCTGAAGTTACCGAATTCCCTCAAAAATGGTGCCAAATTTTGGAAAGAGTCCCCTGATACGTTTGGCGCTAGATACAGAAGGGTTTTTAATCATAGGAAGAAAAATCAGGCCTCGACAACTTGAACTGTGGAAGAACATTTTTTTGAAAAAATCCCTGACCCGCGGGTCAGAATTTCACCAAAAATCTGAAGTTATCGAATTCACTCAAAAATGGTGCCAAACTGTTGCACAGACTCCCGTGATACGTTTGGAGGTGGGTACAGGAGGGTTTTTATCATAGCGATAAAAATCAGGTCTCGACAACTTGACCTGGGGGAAAACATTTTTTTTGAAAAAATCCCTGACCCGCGGGTCACAATTTCACCCAAAATCGGAAGTTTTCCAATTCACTCAAAAATGGTGCAAAGCTGTTGGAATGACTCCCCTGATACGTTTGGCGGTGGATATAGAAGGGTTTTTATCATAGGAAGAAAAAAAATCAGGCCTCGACAACTTGACTTGCGGATGAACATTTTTCTGAAAAAAATCCCTGACCCGCGGGTCAGAACTTCACCAAAAATCTGAAGTTATCCAATTCACTCAAAAATGGTGCCAAACTTTTCGAAAGAGTCCCCTGATACGTTTTTGCGCTGGATACAGGAGGGTTTTTATCATAGGCAGAAAAAACAGGCCTCGACAACTTGAACTGTGGAAGAACATTTTTTGAAAAAATCCCTGACCCGCGGGTCAGAATTTCACCAAAAATCTGAAGTTATCGAATTCACTCAAAAATGGTGCCAAACTGTTGCACAGACTCCCCTGATACGTTTGGCGCTGGATACAGAAGGGTTTTCATCATAGGAATAAAAATCAGGCCTCGACAACTTGACTTGCGGATGAACATTTTTCTGAAAAAAATCCCTGACCCGCGGGTCAGGATTTCACCAAAAATCTGAAGTCATCCAATTCACTCAAAAGTGGTGCCAAACTGTTGCACAGACTCCCCTGATACGTTTGCCGGTGGATACAGGAGGGTTTTTATCATATGAAAAGAAATCAGGTCTCGACAACTTGACCTGCGGAAGAACATTTTTTTTGAAAAAATTCCTGACCCGCGGGGTCAGAATTTCACCAAAAATCTGAAGTTATCCAATTCACTCAAAAATGGTGCCAAACTGTTGCACAGACTCCCCTGATACGTTTGGCGCTGGCAACAGAAGGGTTTTTATCATAGGAAGAAAAAATCAGGCCTAGATAACTTGACCTGCGGAAGAACATTTTTTTAAAAAAAATCCCTGACCCGCGGGTCAGAATTTCACCAAAAATCTGAAGTTATACAATTCACTCAAAAATGGTGCCAAACTGTTGGAAAGAGTCCCCTGATACGTTTTTGCGCTGGATACAGGAGGGTTTTGTTCATAGGCAGAAAAATCAGGCCTTGACAACTTGAACTGTGGAAGAACATTTTTTTGAAAAAATCCCTGACCCGTGGGTCAGAATTTAACCAAAAATCTGAAGTTATCCAATTCACTCAAAAATGGTGCCAAACTGTTGCAAGGACTCCCCTGATACGTTTGGCGCTGGATACAGAAGGGTTTTTATCATTGGAATAAAAAACAGGCCTAGACAACTTGACTTGTGGAAGAACATTTTTCGGAAAAAATCCCTGACCCGCGGGTCAGAATTTCACCAAAAATCTGAAGTTATCCTATTCACTCAAATATGGTGCAAAACTGTTGTACAGACTCCCCTGATACTTTTGGCGCTGGCAACAGAAGGGTTTTTATCATAGGAAGAAAAAATCAGGCCTTGACAACTTGACCTGTGGAAGAACATTTTTTTAAAAAAAATTCCCTGACCCGCGGGTCAGAATTTCGCCAAAAATCTGAAGTTATCGAATTCACTCAAAAATGGTGCCAAATTGTTGCACAGACTCCCCTGATACGTTTGGCGGTGGATACAGAAGGGTTTTTATCATAGGAAGAAAAAATCAGGCCTAGATAACTTGGCCTGCGGAAGAACATTTTTTTAAAAAAAATCCCTGACCCGTGGGTCTGAATTTAACCAAAAATCTGAAGTTATCCAATTCACTCAAAAATGGTGCCAAACTGTTGCAAGGACTCCCCTGATACGTTTGGCGGTGGATACAGGAGGGTTTTGATCATGAGAAGAAAAAACCAGGCCTCGACAACTCGACTTGCGGATGAACATTTTTCTGAAAAAAATCCCTGACCCGCGGGTCAGGATTTCACCAAAAATCTGAAGTTATCCAATTCACTCAAAAGTGGTGCCAAACTGTTGCACAGACTCCCCTGATACGTTTGCCGGTGGATACAGGAGGGTTTTTATCATATGAAAAGAAATCAGGTCTCGACAACTTGACCTGCGGAAGAACATTTTTTTTGAAAAAATTCCTGACCCGCGGGTCAGAATTTCACCAAAAATCTGAAGTTATCCAATTCACTCAAAAATGGTGCCAAACTGTTGCACAGACTCCCCTGATACGTTTGGCGCTGGCAACAGAAGGGTTTTTATCATAGGAAGAAAAAATCAGGCCTAGATAACTTGACCTGCGGAAGAACTTTTTTTTTGAAAAATTCCCTGACCCGCGGGTCAGAATTTCGCCAAAAATCTGAAGTTATCCAATTCACTCAAAAATGGTGCCAAACTGTTGCACAGACTCCCCTGATATGTTTGGCGCTAGATACAGAAGGGTTTTTATCATAGGAATAAAAATCAGGCCTCGACAACTTGACCTGTGGAAGAACATTTTTTTTAAAAAAATCCCTGACCCGCGGGTCAGAATTTCACCAAAAATCTGAAGTTATACAATTCACTCAAAAATGGTGCCAAACTGTTGGAAAGAGTCCCCTGATACGTTTTTGCGCTGGATACAGGAGGGTTTTGTTCATAGGCAGAAAAATCAGGCCTTGACAACTTGAACTGTGGAAGAACATTTTTTTGAAAAAATCCCTGACCCGTGGGTCAGAATTTAACCAAAAATCTGAAGTTATCCAATTCACTCAAAAATGGTGCCAAACTGTTGCAAGGACTCCCCTGATACGTTTGGCGCTGGATACAGAAGGGTTTTTATCATTGGAATAAAAAACAGGCCTAGACAACTTGACTTGTGGAAGAACATTTTTCGGAAAAAATCCCTGACCCGCGGGTCAGAATTTCACCAAAAATCTGAAGTTATCCTATTCACTCAAATATGGTGCAAAACTGTTGTACAGACTCCCCTGATACTTTTGGCGCTGGCAACAGAAGGGTTTTTATCATAGGAAGAAAAAATCAGGCCTTGACAACTTGACCTGTGGAAGAACATTTTTTTTTTGAAAAATTCCCTGACCCGCGGGTCAGAATTTCGCCAAAAATCTGAAGTTATCGAATTCACTCAAAAATGGTGCCAAATTGTTGCACAGACTCCCCTGATACGTTTGGCGGTGGATACAGAAGGGTTTTTATCATAGGAAGAAAAAATCAGGCCTAGATAACTTGGCCTGCGGAAGAACATTTTTTTTAAAAAAATCCCTGACCCTGGGTCTAAATTTAACCAAAAATCTGAAGTTATCCAATTCACTCAAAAATGGTGCCAAACTGTTGCAAGGACTCCCCTGATACGTTTGGCCGTGGATACAGGAGGGTTTTGATCATGAGAAGAAAAAACCAGGCCTCGACAACTCGACTTGCGGAAGAACATTTTTCTGAGAAAAATCCTGACCCGCAGGTCAGAATTTCACCAAAAATCTGAAGTTATCCTATTCACTCAAAAATGGTGCCAAACTGTTGCAAAGACTCCCCTGATACTTTTGGCGCTGGCAACAGAAGGGTTTTTATCATAGGAAGAAAAAATCAGCCCTAGATAACTTGACCTGAGGAAGAACTTTTTTTTTGAAAAATTCCCTGACCCGCGGGTCACAATTTCACCCAAAATCTGAAGTTTTCCAATTCATTCAAATATGGTGCCAAGCTGTTGGAATGACTCCCCTGATACGTTTGGCGGTGGATACAGAAGGGTATTTAATCATAGGAAGAAAAAAATCAGGCCTCGACAACTTAACCTGCGGGAAAACCTTTTTTTTGAAAAAATCCCTGACCCGCGGGTCACAATTTCACCCAAAATCGGAAGCTTTCCAATTCACTCAAAAATGGTGCCAAGCTGTTGGAATGACTCCCCTGATACGTTTGGCGGTGGATATAGAAGGGTTTTTATAATAGGAAGAAAAAAATCAGGCCTCGACAACTTGACTTGCGGATGAACATTTTTCTGAAAAAAATCCCTGACCCGCGGGTCAGGATTTCACCAAAAATCTGAAGTTATCGAATTCACTCAAAAATGGTGCCAAACATTTGGAAAGAGTCCCCTGATACGTTTGGCGGTGGAAACAGAAGGGTTTTTATCATAGGAAGAAAAATCAGGCCTCGACAACTTGGCCTGCGGAAGAACATTTTTTTAAAAAAAAATCCCTGACCCGCGGGTCAGAATTTAACCAAAAATCTGAAGTTATCCAATTCACTCAAAAATGGTGCCAAGCTGTTCACAGACTCCCCGATACGTTTGGAGGTTGATACAGGTGGGTTTTGATCATAAGAAGAAAAAATCAGGCCTCGACAACTCGACTGGCGGAAGAACATTTTTCTGAGAAAAATCCCTGACCCGCGGGTCAGAACTTCACCAAAAATCTGAAGTTATCCAATTCATTCAAAAATGGTGCCAAACTGTTGGAAAGAGACCCCTGATACGTTTGGCGCTAGATACAGAAGGGTTTTTATCATAGGCAGAAGAATCAGGCCTCGACAACTTGAACTGTGGAAGAACATTTTTTGAAAAAATCCCTGACCCACGGGTCAGAATTTCACCAAAAATCTGAAGGTATCCAATTCACTCAAAAATGGAGCCAAGCTGTTGCACAGACTCCCCTGATACGTTGTTGCGCTGGATACAGGAGGGTTTTTATCATAGGCAGAAAAATCAGGCCTCGACAACTTGAACTGTGGAAGAACATTTTTTGAAAAAATCCCTGACCCACGGGTCAGAATTTCACCAAAAATCTGAAGTTATCCAATTCACTCAAAAATGGTGCCAAACTTTTGGAAATAGTCCCCTGATACGTTTGGCGCTAGATACAGAAGGGTTTTTATCATTGGAAGTGGATACAGAAGGGTTTTTATCATAGGAAGAAAAATCAGGCCTCGACAACTTGACCTGCGGAATCTGAAGTTATCCAATTCACTCAAAAATGGTGCCAAACTGTTGGAAAGAGTCCCCTGATATGTTTGGCGCTAGATACAGAAGGGTTTTTATCATAGGAATAAAAATCAGGCCTCGACAACTTGACCTGTGGAAGAACATTTTTTTAAAAAAAAAACCCTGACCCGCGGGTCAGAATTTCACCAAAAATCTGAAGTTATACAATTCACTCAAAAATGGTGCCAAACTGTTGGAAAGAGTCCCCTGATACGTTTTTGCACTGGATACAGGAGGGTTTTGTTCATAGGCAGAAAAATCAGGCCTTGACAACTTGAACTGTGGAAGAACATTTTTTTGAAAAAATCCCTGACCCGCGGGTCAGAATTTCACCCAAAATCTGAAGTTATCCAATTCACTCAAAAATGGTGCCAAACTGTTGCACAGACTCCCCTGATACGTTTGGCGCTGGATACAGAAGGGTTTTTATCATTGGAATAAAAAACAGGCCTTGACAACTTGACTTGTGGAAGAACATTTTTCGGAAAAAATCCCTGACCCGCGGGTCAGAATTTCACCAAAAATCTGAAGTTATCCTATTCACTCAAAAATGGTGCAAAACTGTTGCACGGACTCCCCTGATACTTTTGGCGCTGGCAACAGAAGGGTTTTTTATCATAGGAAGAAAAAATCAGGCCTTGACAACTTGACCTGTGGAAGAACTTTTTTTTTTGAAAAATTCCCTGACCCGCGGGTCAGAATTTCGCCAAAAATCTGAAGTTATCGAATTCACTCAAAAATGGTGCCAAATTGTTGCACAGACTCCCCTGATACGTTTGGCGGTGGATACAGAAGGGTTTTTATCATAGGAAGAAAAATCAGGCCTCGACAACTTGGCCTGTGGAAGAACATTTTTTTAAAAAAAATCCTTGACCCGTGGGTCAGAATTTAACCAAAAATCTGAAGTTATCCAATTCACTCAAAAATGGTGCCAAACTGTTGCACGGACTCCCCTGATACTTTTGGCGGTTGATACAGGAGGGTTTTTATCATATGAAAAGAAATCAGACCTCGACAACTTGACCTGCGGAAGAACATTTTTTTTGAAAAAAATCCTGACCCGCGGGTCAGAATTTCACCAAAAATCTGAAGTTATCCAATTCACTCAAAAATGGTGCCAAACTGTTGCACAGACTCCCCTGATACGTTTGGCGCTGGCAACAGAAGGGTTTTTATCATAGGAAGAAAAAATCAGGCCTAGATAACTTGACCTGCGGAAGAACTTTTTTTAAAAAAAATTCCCTGACCCGCGGGTCAGAATTTCGCCAAAAATCTGAAGTTATCCAATTCACTCAAAAATGGTGCCAAACTGTTGCAAGGACTCCCCTGATACGTTTGACGCTGGATACAGAAGGGTTTTTATCATTGGAATAAAAAACAGGCCTTGACAACTTGACTTGTGGAAGAACATTTTTCGGAAAAAATCCCTGACCCGCGGGTCAGAATTTCACCAAAAATCTGAAGTTATCCTATTCACTCAAAAATGGTGCCAAACTGTTGCACAGACTCCCCTGATACTTTTGGCGCTGGCAACAGAAGGGTTTTTATCATAGGAAGAAAAAATCAGGCCTAGATAACTTGACCTGAGGAAGAACTTTTTTTTTTGAAAAATTCCCTGACCCGCGGGTCACAATTTCACCCAAAATGTGAAGTTTTCCAATTCATTCAAATATGGTGCCAAGCTGTTGGAATGACTCCCCTGATACGTTTGGCGGTGGATACAGAAGGGTTTTTAATCATAGGAAGAAAAAAATCAGGCCTCGACAACTTAACCTGCGGGAAAACCTTTTTTTTGAAAAAATCCCTGACCCGCGGGTCATAATTTCACCCAAAATCGGAAGCTTTCCAATTCACTCAAAAATGGTGCCAAGCTGTTGGAATGACTCCCCTGATACGTTTGGCGGTGGATATAGAAGGGTTTTTATAATAGGAAGAAAAAAATCAGGCCTCGACAACTTGACTTGCGGATGAACATTTTTCTGAAAAAAATTCCTGACCCGCGGGTCAGGATTTCACCAAAAATCTGAAGTTATCGAATTCACTCAAAAATGGTGCCAAACATTTGGAAAGAGTCCCCTGATACGTTTGGCGGTGGAAACAGAAGGGTTTTTATCATAGGAAGAAAAATCAGGCCTGCGGAAGAACATTTTTTTTAAAAAAAATCCCTGACCCGCGGGTCAGAATTTAACCAAAAATCTGAAGTTATCCAATTCACTCAAAAATGGTGCCAAGCTGTTGCAAGGACTCCCCTGATACGTTTGGCGGTGGATACAGAAGGGTTTTTATCATAGGAAGAAAAATCAGGCCTCGACAACTTGACTTGCGGATGAACATTTTTCTGAAAAAAATCCCTGACCCGCGGGTCAGGATTTCACCAAAAATCTGAAGTTTTCCAATTCACTCAAAAATGGTGCCAAACTGTTGGAAAGACTCCCCTGATACGTTTGCCGGTGGATACAGGAGGGTTTTTATCATAGGAAAAGAAATCAGACCTCGACAACTTGACCTGCGGAAGAACATTTTTTTAAAAAAATTCCTGACCCGCGGGTCACAATTTCAGCCAAAATCTGAAGTTATCCTATTCACTCAAAAATGGTGCCAAACTGTTGCACAGACTCCCCTGATACTTTTGGCGCTGGCAACAGAAGGGTTTTTATCATAGGAAGAAAAATCAGGCCTAGATAACTTGACCTGAGGAAGAACTTTTTTTTTGAAAAATTCCCTGACCCGCGGGTCACAATTTCACCCAAAATCTGAAGTTATCCAATTCACTCAAAAATGGTGCCAAACTGTTGGAAAGAGTCCCCTGATATGTTTGGCGCTAGACACAGAAGGGTTTTGTTCATAGGCAGAAAAATCAGGCCTCGACAATTTGACCTGTGGAAGAACATTTTTTTGAAAAAATCCCTGACCCGCGGGTCAGAATTTCACCCAAAATCTGAAGTTTTCCAATTCACTCAACAATGGTGCCAAGCTGTTGGAATGACTCCCCTGATACGTTTGACGGTGGATGCAGAAGGGTTTTTAATCATAGGAAGAAAAAAATCAGGCCTCGACAACTTGACCTGCAGAAGAACAATTTTTTTGAAAAAATTCCTGACCCGCGGGTCAGAATTTCACCAAAAATCTGAAGTTATCCAATTCACTCAAAAATGGTGCCAAACCTTTGGAAAGAGTCCCCTGATACGTTTGGAGGTTGATACAGGAGGGTTTTTATCATAAGAAGAAAAAATCAGGCCTCGACAACTCGACTTGCGGAAGAACATTTTTCTGAGAAAAATCCTGACCCGCAGGTCAGAATTTCACCAAAAATCTGAAGTTATCCTATTCACTCAAAAATGGTGCCAAAGGGTTGCTAGAACTCCCCTGATACATTTGGCGGTGGATACAGAAGGGTTTTTATCATAGGAAGAAAAATCAGGCCTCGACAACTTGACCTGCGGAAGAACATTTTTCTGAAAAATATCCCTGACCCGCGGGTCATGATTTCACCAAAAATCTGAAGTTATCCAATTCACTCAAAAATGGTGCCAAACTTTTGGAAAGAGTCCCCTGATACGTTTGGCGCTAGATACAGAAGGGTTTTTATCATAGGAAAAGAAATCAGGCCTTGACAACTTGAACTGAGGAATAACATTTTTTTGAAAAAATCCCTGACCCGCGGGTCAGAATTTCACCAAAAATCTGAAGTCATCCAATTCACTCAAAAGTGGTGCCAAGCTGTTGGAAAGACTGCCCTGATACGTTTGGCGGTGGATACAGAAGGGTTTTTATCATAGGAAGAAAAATCAGGCCTCAACAACTTGACCTGCGGATGAACATTTTTTTTGAAAAAATCCCTGACCCGCGGGTCAGAATTTCACCAAAAATCTGAAGTTATCCAATTCACTCAAAAATGGTGCCAAACTGTTGCACAGACTCCCCTGATACGTTTGGAGGTTGATACAGGAGGGTTTTGATCATAAGAAGAAAAAATCAGGCCTCGACAACTCGACTTGCGGAAGAACATTTTTCTGAGAAAAATCCTGACCCGCAGGTCAGAATTTCACCAAAAATCTGAAGTTATCCTATTCACTCAAAAATGGTGCCAAACTGTTGCAAGGACTCCCCTGATACGTTTGGCGGTGGATACAGAAGGGTTTTTATCATAGGAAGAAAAATCAGGCCTCGACAACTAGACCTGCGGAAGAACATTTTTCTGAAAAAAATCCCTGACCCGCGGGTCACAATTTCACCCAAAATCTGAAGTTTTCCAATTCACTCAAAAATGGTGCCAAGCTGTTGGAATGACTCCCCTGATACGTTTGACGGTGGATACAGAAGGGTTTTTAATCATAGGAAGAAAAAAATCAGGCCTCGACAACTTGACCTGCGGAAGAACAATTTTTTTGAAAAAATTCCCTGACCCGTGGGTCAGAATTTCGCCAAAAATCTGAAGTTATCCAATTCACTCAAAAATGGTGCCAAACTGGTGCACAGACTCCCCTGATACGTTTGGCGCTGGCAACAGAAGGGTTTTTATCATAGGAAGAAAAAATCAGGCCTAGACAACTTGACCTGCGGAAGAACTTTTTTTTTGAAAAATTCCGTGACCCGCGGGTTAGAATTTCGCCAAAAATCTGAAGTTATCGAATTCACTCAAAAATGGTCCCAAACTGTTGCAGAGACTCCCCTGATACGTTTGGCGGTGGATACAGAAGGGTTTTTATCATAGGAAGAAAAATCAGGCCTCAACAACTTGGCCTGCGGAAGAACATTTTTTTAAAAAAAATCCCTGACCCGCGGGTCAGAATTTAACCAAAAATCTGAAGTTATCCTATTCACTCTTAAATGGTGCCAAACAGTTGCAAGGACTCCCCTGATACGTTTGGCGGTGGATACAGAAGGGTTTTTATCATAGGAAGAAAAATCAGGCCTCGACAACTTGACCTGCGGAAGAACATTTTTCTGAAAAAAATCCCTGACCCGCGGGTCAGGATTTCACCAAAAATCTGAAGTTATCCAATTCACTCAAAAATGGTGCCAAACCTTTGGAAAGAGTCCCCTGATACGTTTGGCGCTAGATACAGAAGGGTTTTTATCATAGGAAAAGAAATCAGGCCTTGACAACTTGAACTGTGGAACAACATTTTTTTGAAAAAATCCCTGACCCGCGGGTAAGAATTTCACCAAAAATCTGAAGTCATCCAATTCACTCAAAAGTGGTGACAAGCTGTTGGAAAGACTCCCCTGATACGTTTGGCAGTGTATACAGAAGGGTTTTTATCATAGGAAGAAAAATCAGGCCTCGACAACTTGACCTGTGGATGAACATTTTTCTGAGAAAAATCCTGACCCGCAGGTCAGAATTTCACCAAAAATCTGAAGTTATCCTATTCACTCAAAAATGGTGCCAAAGGGTTGCAAGAACTCCCCTGATACGTTTGGCGGTGGATACAGAAGGGTTTTTATCATAGGAAGAAAAATCAGGCCTCGACAACTTGACCTGCGGAAGAACATTTTTCTGAAAAAAATCCCTGACCCGCGGGTCATGATTTCACCAAAAATCTGAAGTTATCCAATTCACTCAAAAATGGTGCCAAACTTTTGGAAAGAGTCCCCTGATACGTTTGGCGCTAGATACAGAAGGGTTTTTATCATAGGAAAAGAAATCAGGCCTTGACAACTTGAACTGAGGAATAACATTTTTTTGAAAAAATCCCTGACCCGCGGGTCAGAATTTCACCAAAAATCTGAAGTCATCCAATTCACTCAAAAGTGGTGCCAAGCTGTTGGAAAGACTGCCCTGATACGTTTGGCGGTGGATACAGAAGGGTTTTTATCATAGGAAGAAAAATCAGGCCTCAACAACTTGACCTGCGGATGAACATTTTTTTTGAAAAAATCCCTGACCCGCGGGTCAGAATTTCACCAAAAATCTGAAGTTATCGAATTCACTCAAAAATGGTGCCAAATTGTTGCACAGACTCCCCTGATACGTTTGGCGGTGGATACAGAAGGGTTTTTATCATAGGAAGAAAAATCAGGCCTCGACAACTTGGCCTGTGGAAGAACATTTTTTTTAAAAAAATCCTTGACCCGTGGGTCAGAATTTAACCAAAAATCTGAAGTTATCCAATTCACTCAAAAATGGTGCCAAACTGTTGCACGGACTCCCCTGATACTTTTGGCGGTTGATACAGGAGGGTTTTTATCATATGAAAAGAAATCAGACCTCGACAACTTGACCTGCGGAAGAACATTTTTTTTGAAAAAAATCCTGACCCGCGGGTCAGAATTTCACCAAAAATCTGAAGTTATCCAATTCACTCAAAAATGGTGCCAAACTGTTGCACAGACTCCCCTGATACGTTTGGCGCTGGCAACAGAAGGGTTTTTATCATAGGAAGAAAAAATCAGGCCTAGATAACTTGACCTGCGGAAGAACTTTTTTTAAAAAAAATTCCCTGACCCGCGGGTCAGAATTTCGCCAAAAATCTGAAGTTATCCAATTCACTCAAAAATGGTGCCAAACTGTTGCAAGGACTCCCCTGATACGTTTGACGCTGGATACAGAAGGGTTTTTATCATTGGAATAAAAAACAGGCCTTGACAACTTGACTTGTGGAAGAACATTTTTCGGAAAAAATCCCTGACCCGCGGGTCAGAATTTCACCAAAAATCTGAAGTTATCCTATTCACTCAAAAATGGTGCCAAACTGTTGCACAGACTCCCCTGATACTTTTGGCGCTGGCAACAGAAGGGTTTTTATCATAGGAAGAAAAAATCAGGCCTAGATAACTTGACCTGAGGAAGAACTTTTTTTTTTGAAAAATTCCCTGACCCGCGGGTCACAATTTCACCCAAAATGTGAAGTTTTCCAATTCATTCAAATATGGTGCCAAGCTGTTGGAATGACTCCCCTGATACGTTTGGCGGTGGATACAGAAGGGTTTTTAATCATAGGAAGAAAAAAATCAGGCCTCGACAACTTAACCTGCGGGAAAACCTTTTTTTTGAAAAAATCCCTGACCCGCGGGTCATAATTTCACCCAAAATCGGAAGCTTTCCAATTCACTCAAAAATGGTGCCAAGCTGTTGGAATGACTCCCCTGATACGTTTGGCGGTGGATATAGAAGGGTTTTTATAATAGGAAGAAAAAAATCAGGCCTCGACAACTTGACTTGCGGATGAACATTTTTCTGAAAAAAATTCCTGACCCGCGGGTCAGGATTTCACCAAAAATCTGAAGTTATCGAATTCACTCAAAAATGGTGCCAAACATTTGGAAAGAGTCCCCTGATACGTTTGGCGGTGGAAACAGAAGGGTTTTTATCATAGGAAGAAAAATCAGGCCTGCGGAAGAACATTTTTTTTAAAAAAAATCCCTGACCCGCGGGTCAGAATTTAACCAAAAATCTGAAGTTATCCAATTCACTCAAAAATGGTGCCAAGCTGTTGCAAGGACTCCCCTGATACGTTTGGCGGTGGATACAGAAGGGTTTTTATCATAGGAAGAAAAATCAGGCCTCGACAACTTGACTTGCGGATGAACATTTTTCTGAAAAAAATCCCTGACCCGCGGGTCAGGATTTCACCAAAAATCTGAAGTTTTCCAATTCACTCAAAAATGGTGCCAAACTGTTGGAAAGACTCCCCTGATACGTTTGCCGGTGGATACAGGAGGGTTTTTATCATAGGAAAAGAAATCAGACCTCGACAACTTGACCTGCGGAAGAACATTTTTTAAAAAAAATTCCTGACCCGCGGGTCACAATTTCAGCCAAAATCTGAAGTTATCCTATTCACTCAAAAATGGTGCCAAACTGTTGCACAGACTCCCCTGATACTTTTGGCGCTGGCAACAGAAGGGTTTTTATCATAGGAATAAAAATCAGGCCTAGATAACTTGACCTGAGGAAGAACTTTTTTTTTGAAAAATTCCCTGACCCGCGGGTCACAATTTCACCCAAAATCTGAAGTTATCCAATTCACTCAAAAATGGTGCCAAACTGTTGGAAAGAGTCCCCTGATATGTTTGGCGCTAGACACAGAAGGGTTTTGTTCATAGGCAGAAAAATCAGGCCTCGACAATTTGACCTGTGGAAGAACATTTTTTTGAAAAAATCCCTGACCCGCGGGTCAGAATTTCACCCAAAATCTGAAGTTTTCCAATTCACTCAACAATGGTGCCAAGCTGTTGGAATGACTCCCCTGATACGTTTGACGGTGGATGCAGAAGGGTTTTTAATCATAGGAAGAAAAAAATCAGGCCTCGACAACTTGACCTGCGGAAGAACAATTTTTTTGAAAAAATTCCTGACCCGCGGGTCAGAATTTCACCAAAAATCTGAAGTTATCCAATTCACTCAAAAATGGTGCCAAACTGTTGCACAGACTCCCCTGATACGTTTGGAGGTTGATACAGGAGGGTTTTTATCATAAGAAGAAAAAATCAGGCCTCGACAACTCGACTTGCGGAAGAACATTTTTCTGAGAAAAATCCTGACCCGCAGGTCAGAATTTCACCAAAAATCTGAAGTTATCCTATTCACTCAAAAATGGTGCCAAAGGGTTGCAAGAACTCCCCTGATACATTTGGCGGTGGATACAGAAGGGTTTTTATCATAGGAAGAAAAATCAGGCCTCGACAACTTGACCTGCGGAAGAACATTTTTCTGAAAAAAATCCCTGACCCGCGGGTCATGATTTCACCAAAAATCTGAAGTTATCCAATTCACTCAAAAATGGTGCCAAACTTTTGGAAAGAGTCCCCTGATACGTTTGGCGCTAGATACAGAAGGGTTTTTATCATAGGAAAAGAAATCAGGCCTTGACAACTTGAACTGAGGAATAACATTTTTTTGAAAAAATCCCTGACCCGCGGGTCAGAATTTCACCAAAAATCTGAAGTCATCCAATTCACTCAAAAGTGGTGCCAAGCTGTTGGAAAGACTGCCCTGATACGTTTGGCGGTGGATACAGAAGGGTTTTTATCATAGGAAGAAAAATCAGGCCTCAACAACTTGACCTGCGGATGAACATTTTTTTTGAAAAAATCCCTGACCCGCGGGTCAGAATTTCACCAAAAATCTGAAGTTATCCAATTCACTCAAAAATGGTGCCAAACTGTTGCACAGACTCCCCTGATACGTTTGGAGGTTGATACAGGAGGGTTTTGATCATAAGAAGAAAAAATCAGGCCTCGACAACTCGACTTGCGGAAGAACATTTTTCTGAGAAAAATCCTGACCCGCAGGTCAGAATTTCACCAAAAATCTGAAGTTATCCTATTCACTCAAAAATGGTGCCAAACTGTTGCAAGGACTCCCCTGATACGTTTGGCGGTGGATACAGAAGGGTTTTTATCATAGGAAGAAAAATCAGGCCTCGACAACTAGACCTGCGGAAGAACATTTTTCTGAAAAAAATCCCTGACCCGCGGGTCACAATTTCACCCAAAATCTGAAGTTTTCCAATTCACTCAAAAATGGTGCCAAGCTGTTGGAATGACTCCCCTGATACGTTTGACGGTGGATACAGAAGGGTTTTTAATCATAGGAAGAAAAAAATCAGGCCTCGACAACTTGACCTGCGGAAGAACAATTTTTTTGAAAAAATTCCCTGACCCGTGGGTCAGAATTTCGCCAAAAATCTGAAGTTATCCAATTCACTCAAAAATGGTGCCAAACTGTTGCACAGACTCCCCTGATACGTTTGGCGCTGGCAACAGAAGGGTTTTTATCATAGGAAGAAAAAATCAGGCCTAGACAACTTGACCTGCGGAAGAACTTTTTTTTTGAAAAATTCCGTGACCCGCGGGTTAGAATTTCGCCAAAAATCTGAAGTTATCGAA
Organism: Zootoca vivipara; assembly: GCF_963506605.1. Taxonomy (NCBI): domain Eukaryota; kingdom Metazoa; phylum Chordata; class Lepidosauria; order Squamata; family Lacertidae; genus Zootoca; species Zootoca vivipara. The sequence continues at coordinate 11,862,679 of NC_083282.1, read as the reverse complement.
TTCACTCAAAAATGGTCCCAAACTGTTGCAGAGACTCCCCTGATACGTTTGGCGGTGGATACAGAAGGGTTTTTATCATAGGAAGAAAAATCAGGCCTCAACAACTTGGCCTGCGGAAGAACATTTTTTTAAAAAAAATCCCTGACCCGCGGGTCAGAATTTAACCAAAAATCTGAAGTTATCCTATTCACTCTTAAATGGTGCCAAACAGTTGCAAGGACTCCCCTGATACGTTTGGCGGTGGATACAGAAGGGTTTTTATCATAGGAAGAAAAATCAGGCCTCGACAACTTGACCTGCGGAAGAACATTTTTCTGAAAAAAATCCCTGACCCGCGGGTCAGGATTTCACCAAAAATCTGAAGTTATCCAATTCACTCAAAAATGGTGCCAAACCTTTGGAAAGAGTCCCCTGATACGTTTGGCGCTAGATACAGAAGGGTTTTTATCATAGGAAAAGAAATCAGGCCTTGACAACTTGAACTGTGGAACAACATTTTTTTGAAAAAATCCCTGACCCGCGGGTAAGAATTTCACCAAAAATCTGAAGTCATCCAATTCACTCAAAAGTGGTGACAAGCTGTTGGAAAGACTCCCCTGATACGTTTGGCAGTGTATACAGAAGGGTTTTTATCATAGGAAGAAAAATCAGGCCTCGACAACTTGACCTGTGGATGAACATTTTTCTGAGAAAAATCCTGACCCGCAGGTCAGAATTTCACCAAAAATCTGAAGTTATCCTATTCACTCAAAAATGGTGCCAAAGGGTTGCACAGACTCCCCTGATACGTTTGGAGGTTGATACAGGAGGGTTTTGATCATAAGAAGAAAAAAATCAGGCCTCGACAACTCGACTTGCGGAAGAACATTTTTCTGAGAAAAATCCTGACCCGCAGGTCAGAATTTCACCAAAAATCTGAAGTTATCCTATTCACTCAAAAATGGTGCCAAACTGTTGCAAGGACTCCCCTGATACGTTTGGCGGTGGATACAGAAGGGTTTTTATCATAGGAAGAAAAATCAGGCCTCGACAACTAGACCTGCAGAAGAACATTTTTCTGAAAAAAATCCCTGACCCGCGGGTCACAATTTCACCCAAAATCTGAAGTTTTCCAATTCACTCAAAAATGGTGCCAAGCTGTTGGAATGACTCCCCTGATACGTTTGACGGTGGATACAGAAGGGTTTTTAATCATAGAAAGAAAAAAATCAGGCCTCGACAACTTGACCTGCGGAAGAACAATTTTTTTGAAAAAATTCCCTGACCCGTGGGTCAGAATTTCGCCAAAAATCTGAAGTTATCCAATTCACTCAAAAATGGTGCCAAACTGTTGCACAGACTCCCCTGATACGTTTGGCGCTGGCAACAGAAGGGTTTTTATCATAGGAAGAAAAAATCAGGCCTAGACAACTTGACCTGCGGAAGAACTTTTTTTTTGAAAAATTCCGTGACCCGCGGGTTAGAATTTCGCCAAAAATCTGAAGTTATCGAATTCACTCAAAAATGGTCCCAAACTGTTGCAGAGACTCCCCTGATACGTTTGGCGGTGGATACAGAAGGGTTTTTATCATAGGAAGAAAAATCAGGCCTCAACAACTTGGCCTGCGGAAGAACATTTTTTTAAAAAAAATCCCTGACCCGCGGGTCAGAATTTAACCAAAAATCTGAAGTTATCCTATTCACTCTTAAATGGTGCCAAACAGTTGCAAGGACTCCCCTGATACGTTTGGCGGTGGATACAGAAGGGTTTTTATCATAGGAAGAAAAATCAGGCCTCGACAACTTGACCTGCGGAAGAACATTTTTCTGAAAAAAATCCCTGACCCGCGGGTCAGGATTTCACCAAAAATCTGAAGTTATCCAATTCACTCAAAAATGGTGCCAAACCTTTGGAAAGAGTCCCCTGATACGTTTGGCGCTAGATACAGAAGGGTTTTTATCATAGGAAAAGAAATCAGGCCTTGACAACTTGAACTGTGGAACAACATTTTTTTGAAAAAATCCCTGACCCGCGGGTAAGAATTTCACCAAAAATCTGAAGTCATCCAATTCACTCAAAAGTGGTGACAAGCTGTTGGAAAGACTCCCCTGATACGTTTGGCAGTGTATACAGAAGGGTTTTTATCATAGGAAGAAAAATCAGGCCTCGACAACTTGACCTGTGGATGAACATTTTTTTTGAAAAAATTCCTGACCCGCGGGTCAGAATTTCACCAAAAATCTGAAGTTATCCAATTAACTCAAAAATGGTGCCAAACTGTTGCACAGACTCCCCTGATACGTTTGGAGGTTGATACAGGAGGGTTTTCATCATGAGAAGAAAAAATCAGGCCTTGACAACTCGACTTGCGGAAGAACATTTTTCTGAGAAAAATCCTGACCCGCAGGTCAGAATTTCACCAAAAATCTGAAGTTATCCTATTCACTCAAAAATGGTGCAAAACTGCTGCAATGACTCCCCTGATACGTTTGGCGGTCAATACAGAAGCGTTTTTATCATAGGAAGAAAAATCAGGCCTCGACAACTAGACCTGCGGAAGAACATTTTTCTGAAAAAAATCCCTGACCCGCGGGTCACAATTTCACCCAAAATCTGACGTTTTCCAATTCACTCAAAAATGGTGCCAAGCTGATGGAATGACTCCCCTGATACGTTTGACGGTGGATACAGAAGGGTTTTTAATCATTGCAAGAAAAAATTCAGGTCTTGACAACTTGACTTGCGGATGAACATTTTTTTGAAAAAATCCCTGACCCCCCGGGTCAGAATTTCACCAAAAATCTTAAGTTATCCAATTCACTCAAAAATGGTGCCAAACTGTTGCACAGACTCCCCTGATACGTTTGGCGCTGGATACAGAAGGGTTTTTATCATTGGAATAAAAAACAGGCCATGACAACTTGACTTGTGGAAGAACATTTTTCGGAAAAAATCCCTGACCCGCGGGTCAGGATTTCACCAAAAATCTGAAGTTATCGAATTCACTCAAAAATGGTGCCAAACTGTTGCACAGACTCCCCTGATACGTTTGGCGGTGGATACAGAAGGGTTTTTATCATAGGAAGAAAAATCAGGCCTCGACAACTTGGCCTGCGGAAGAACATTTTTTTTAAAAAAATCCCTGACCCGCGGGTCAGAATTTAACCAAAATTCTGAAGTTATCCAATTCACTCAAAAATGGTGCCAAACTGTTGGAATGACTCCCCTGATACGTTTGACGGGGGATACAGAAGGGTTTTTAATCATAGGAAGAAAAAAATCTGGCCTCGACAACTTGACTTGTGGAAGAACATTTTTCGGAAAAAATCCCTGACCCGCGGGTCAGAATTTCACCAAAAATCTGAAGTCATCCAATTCACTCAAAAGTGGTGCCAAGCTGTTGGAAAGACTCCCCTGATACGTTTGGAGGTTGATACAGGAGGGTTTTGATCATAAGAAGAAAAAATCAGGCCTCGACAACTTGACCTGCGGAAGAACTTTTTTTTTGAAAAATTCCCTGACCCGCGGGTCAGAATTTCGCCAAAAATCTGAAGTTATCGAATTCACTCAAAAATGGTCCCAAACTGTTGCAGAGACTCCCCTGATACGTTTGGCGGTGGATACAGAAGGGTTTTTATCATAGGAAAAAAAATCAGGCCTCGACAACTTGGCCTGCGGAAGAACATTTTTTTAAAAAAAATCCCTGACCCGCGGGTCAGAATTTAACCAAAAATCTGAAGTTATCCAATTCACTCAAAAATGGTGCCAAACGGTTGCAAGGACTCCCCTGATACGTTTGGCGGTGGATACAGAAGGGTTTTTATCATAGGAAGAAAAATCAGGCCTCGACAACTTGACCTGCGGAAGAACATTTTTCTGAAAAAAATCCCTGACCCGCGGGTAAGAATTTCACCAAAAATCTGAAGTCATCCAATTCACTCAAAAGTGGTGACAAGCTGTTGGAAAGACTCCCCTGATACGTTTGGCAGTGTATACAGAAGGGTTTTTATCATAGGAAGAAAAATCAGGCCTCGACAACTTGACCTGCGGATGAACATTTTTTTTGAAAAAATTCCTGACCCGCGGGTCAGAATTTCACCAAAAATCTGAAGTTATCCAATTCACTCAAAAATGGTGCCAAACTGTTGCACAGACTCCCCTGATACGTTTGGAGGTTGATACAGGAGGGTTTTCATCATAAGAAGAAAAAATCAGGCCTCGACCACTCGACTTGCGGAAGAACATTTTTCTGAGAAAAATCCTGACCCGCAGGTCAGAATTTCACCAAAAATCTGAAGTTATCCTATTCACTCAAAAATGGTGCAAAACTGCTGCAATGACTCCCCTGATACGTTTGGCGGTCGATACAGAAGGGTTTTTATCATAGGAAGAAAAATCAGGCCTCGACAACTAGACCTGCAGAAGAACATTTTTCTGAAAAAAAACCTGACCCGCAGGTCACAATTTCACCCAAAATCTGAAGTTTTCCAATTCACTCAAAAATGGTGCCAAGCTGATGGAATGACTCCCCTGATACGTTTGACGGTGGATACAGAAGGGTTTTTAATCATAGGAAGAAAAAATTCAGGTCTCGACAACTTGACTTGCGGATGAAATTTTTTTTGAAAAAATCCCTGACCCCGCGGGTCAGAATAAACACCAAAAATCTTAAGTTATCCAATTCACTCAAAAATGGTGCCAAACTGTTGCACAGACTCCCCTGATACGTTTGGCGCTGGATACAGAAGGGTTTTTATCATTGGAATAAAAAACAGGCCATGACAACTTGACTTGTGGAAGAACATTTTTCGGAAAAAATCCCTGACCCGCGGTTCAAGATTTCACCAAAAATCTGAAGTTATCCAATTCACTCAAAAATGGTGCCAAACTGTTGCACAGACTCCCCTGATACGTTTGGCGCTGGCAACAGAAGGGTTTTTATCATAGGAAGAAAAAATCAGGCCTAGATAACTTGACCTGCGGAAGAACTTTTTTTTTGAAAAATTCCCTGACCCGCGGGTCAGAATTTCGCCAAAAATCTGAAGTTATCCAATTCACTCAAAAATGGTGCCAAACTGTTGCACAGACTCCCCTGATACGTTTGGCGGTGGATACAGGAGGGTTTTGATCATAAGAAGAAAAAATCAGGCCTCGACAACTTGGCCTGCGGAAGATCATTTTTTTAAAAAAATCCCTGACCCGCGGGTCAGAATTTAGACCAAAAATCTGAAGTTATCCAATTCACTCAAAAATGGTGCCAAACTGTTGCACAGACTCCCCTGATACGTTTGCCGGTGGATACAGGAGGGTTTTTATCATATGAAAAGAAATCAGACCTCGACAACTTGACCTGCGGAAGAACATTTTTTTTGAAAAAATTCCTGACCCGCGGGTCAGAATTTCACCAAAAATCTGAAGTTATCAAATTCACTCAAAAATGGTGCCAAACTGTTGCACAGACTCCCCTGATACGTTTGGCGCTGGCAACAGAAGGGTTTTTATCATAGGAAGAAAAAATCAGGCCTCGATAACTTGACCTGCGGAAGAACTTTTTTAAAAAAAAATTCCCTGACCCGCGGGTCAGAATTTCGCCAAAAATCTGAAGTTATCCAATTCACTCAAAAATGGTGCCAAATTGTTGCACCGACTCCCCTGATACGTTTGGCGCTGGATACAGAAGGGTTTTTATCATTGGAATAAAAAACAGGCCTTGACAACTTGACTTGTGGAAGAACATTTTTTTTGAAAAAATTCCTGACCCGCGGGTCAGAATTTCACCAAAAATCTGATGTTATCCAATTCACTCAAAAATGGTGCCAAACTTTTGGAAAGAGTCCCCTGATACGTTTGGCGCTAGATACAGAAGGATTTTGATCATGAGAAGAAAAAATCAGGTCTCGACAACTTGAACTGTGGAAGAACATTTTTTTGAAAAAATCCCTGACCCGCGGGTCAGAATTTCACAAAAAATCTGAAGTTATCCAATTCACTCAAAAATGGTGCCAAACGGTTGCAAGGACTCCCCTGATACGTTTGGCGGTGGATACAGAAGGGTTTTTATCATAGGAAGAAAAATCAGGCCTTGACAACTTGACCTGCGGAAGAACATTTTTCTGAAAACTTTTGGAAAGAGTCCCCTGATACGTTTGGCGCTAGATACAGAAGGGTTTTGATCATGAGTAGACAAAATCAGGTCTCGACAACTTGAACTGTGGAATAACATTTTTTTGAAAAAATCCCTGACCCGCGGGTAAGAATTTCACCAAAAATCTGAAGTCATCCAATTCACTCAAAAGTGGTGACAAGCTGTTGGAAAGACTCCGCTGATACGTTTGGCAGTGTATACAGAAGGGTTTTTATCATAGGAAGAAAAATCAGGCCTCGACAACTTGACCTGCGGATGAACATTTTTTTTGAAAAAATTCCTGACCCGCGGGTCAGAATTTCACCAAAAATCTGAAGTTATCCAATTCACTCAAAAATGGTGCCAAACTGTTGCACAGACTCCCCTGATACGTTTGGAGGTTGATACAGGAGGGTTTTCATCATAAGAAGAAAAAATCAGGCCTCGACAACTCGACTTGCGGAAGAACATTTTTCTGAGAAAAATCCTGACCCGCAGGTCAGAATTTCACCAAAAATCTGAAGTTATCCTATTCACTCAAAAATGGTGCCAAACGGTTGCAAGGACTCCCCTGATACGTTTGGCGGTGGATATAGAAGGGTTTTTATCATAGGAAGAAAAAAATCAGGCCTCGACAACTTGACTTGCGGATGAACATTTTTCTGAAAAAAATCCCTGACCCGCGGGTCAGGATTTCACCAAAAATCTGAAGTTATCCAATTCACTCAAAAATGGTGCCAAACTGTTGCACAGACTCCCATAATACGTTTGGCGGTGGATATAGAAGGGTTTTTAATCATAGGAAGAAAAAAATCAGGCCTCGACAACTTGACTTGCGGATGAACATTTTTTTGAAAAAAAACCCTGACCCGCGGGTCAGGATTCCACCAAAGATCTGAAGTTATCCAATTCACTCAAAACTGGTGCCAAACTTTTGGAAAGAGTCCCCTGATACGTTTGGCGCTAGATACAGGAGGGTTTTTATCATAGGAAGAAAAAAAATCAGGCCTCGACAACTTGACCTGGGGGAAAACATTTTTTTTGAAAAAATTCCCTGACCCGCGAGTCACAATTTCACCAAAAATCGGAAGTTTTCCAATTCACTCAAAAATGGTGCCAACTGTTGGAATGACTCCCCTAATACGTTTGGCGGTGGATATAGAAGGGTTTTTATCATAGGAAGAAAAAAATCAGGCCTCGACAACTTGACGTGCGGATGAACATTTTTCTTAAAAAAATCCCTGTCCCGCGGGTCAGGATTTTACCAAAAATCTGAAGTTATCCAATTCACTCAAAACTGGTGCCAAACTTTTGGAAAGAGTCCCCGGATATGTTTGGCGCTAGATACAGAAGGGTTTTTATCATAGGAATAAAAATCAGGCCTCGACAACTTGACCTGCGGATGAACATTTTTTTTGAAAACATCCCGGACCCGCGGGTCAGAATTTCACCCAAAATCTGAAGTTTTCCAATTCACTCAAAAATGGTGCCAAACTGTTGCACAGACTCCCCTGATACGTTTGGCGGTCGATACAGAAGGGTTTTTATCATAGGAAGAAAAATCAGGCCTCGACAACTTGACCTGCGGAAGAACATTTTTTTTGAAAAAATCCCTGACCCGCGGGTCAGAATTTCACCCAAAATCTGAAGTTATACAATTCACTCAAAAATGGTGCCAAGCTGTTGGAATGACTCCCCTGATACATTTGACGGTGGATACAGAAGGGTTTTTAATCATAGGAAGAAAAAAATCAGGCCTCGACAACTTGACTTGCGGATGAACATTTTTCTGAAAAAAATCCCTGACCCGCGGGTCAGAATTTCACCAAAAATCTGAAGTTATCGAATTCACTCAAAAATGGTGCCAAACTTTTGGAAAGAGTCCCCTGATACGTTTGGCGCTAGAAACAGAAGGGTTTTTATCATAGGAAGAAAAATCAGGCCTCGACAACTTGACTTGCGGATGAACATTTTTCTGAAAAAAATCCCTGACCCGCGGGTCAGGATTTCACCAAAAATCTGAAGTTATCCAATTCACTCAAAAATGGTGCCAAACTTTTGGAATGACTCCCCTGATACGTTTGGCGGTGGATATAGAAGGGTTTTTATCATAGGAAGAAAAAAATCAGGCCTCGACAACTTGACTTGCGGATGAACATTTTTCTGAAAAAAATCCCTGACCCGCGGGTCAGGATTTCACCAAAAATCTGAAGTTATCCAATTCACTCAAAAATGGTGCCAAACTGTTGGAAAGAGTCCCCTGATACGTTTTTGCGCTGGATACAGGAGGGTTTTGTTCATAGGCAGAAAAATCAGGCCTTGACAACTTGAACTGTGGAAGAACATTTTTTTGAAAAAATCCCTGACCCGCGGGTCAGAATTTCACCAAAAATCTGAAGTTATCCAATTCACTCAAAAATGGTGCCAAACTGTTGGAAAGACTCCCCTGATACGTTTGGCGCTGGATACAGAAGGGTTTTTATCATAGGAAGAAAAAAAATCAGGCCTCGACAACTTACACTGTGGAAGAACATTTTTCTGAAAAAAATCCCTGACCCGCGGGTCAGAATTTCACCAAAAATCTGAAGTTATCCAATTCACTCAAAAATGGTGCCGAACTGTTGGAAAGACTCCCCTGATACGTTTGGAGGTGGATACAGGAGGGTTTTTATCATAGGAATAAAAATCAAGCCTCGACAACTTGACCTGTGGAAGAACATTTTTTTTAAAAAAAATCCCTGACCCGCGGGTCACAATTTCACCAAAAATCTGAAGTTATACAATTCACTCAAAAATGGTGCCAAGCTGTTGGAAAGAGTCCCCTGATACGTTTGGCGGTGGATATAGAAGGGTTTTTATCATAGGAAGAAAAAAATCAGGCCTCGACAACTTGACTTGCGGATGAACATTTTTCTGAAAAAAATCCCTGACCCGCGGGTCAGGATTTCACCAAAAATCTGAAGTTATCCAATTCACTCAAAAATGGTGCCAAACTGTTGCACAGACTCCCCTGATACGTTTGGCGCTGGATACAGAAGGGTTTTTATCATTGGAATAAATATCAGGCCTTGACAACTTGACTTGTGGAAGAACATTTTTCGGAAAAAAACCCTGACCCGCGGGTCAGAATTTCACCAAAAATTTGAAGTTATACAATTCATTCAAATATGGTGCCAAGCTGTTTGAATGACTCCCCTGATACGTTTGGCGGTGGATACAGAAGGGTTTTTAATCATAGGAAGAAAAAAAATCAGGCCTCGACAACTTGACTTGCGGATGAACATTTTTCTGAAAAAAATCCCTGACCCGCGGGTCAGGATTTCACCAAAAATCTGAAGTTATCCAATTCACTCAAAAATGGTGCCAAACTGTTGGAAAGACTCCCCTGATACGTTTGGAGGTGGATACAGGAGGGTTTTTATCATAGCGATAAAAATCAGGCCTCAACAACTTGACCTGGGGGAAAACATTTTTTTTGAAAAAATCCCTGACCCGCGGGTCACAATTTCACCCAAAATCGGAGGTTTTCCAATTCACTCAAAAATGGTGCCAAGCTGTTGGACTGACTCCCCTGATACGTTTGGCGGTGGATATAGAAGGGTTTTTATCATAGGAAGAAAAAAATCAGGCCTCGACAACTTAACTTGCGTATGAACATTTTTCTGAAAAAAATCCCTGACCCGCGGGTCAGAATTTCACCCAAAATCTGAAGTTATCGAATTCACTCAAAAATGGTGCCAAACGTTTGGAAAGAGTCCCCTGATACGTTTGGCGCTAGATACAGAAGGTTTTTTATCATAGGAAGAAAAATCAGGCCTTGACAACTTGAACTGTGGAAGAACATTTTTTTGAAAATATCCCTGACCCGCGGGTCAGAATTTCACCAAAAACCTGAAGTTATCCCATTCACTCAAAAATGGTGCCAAACTGTTGCAAAGAGTCCCCTGATACGTTTGGCGGTGGATACAGAAGGGTTTTTAATCATAGGAAGAAAAAAAATCAGGCCTCGACAACTTGACTTGCGGATGAACATTTTTCTGAGAAAAATCCCTGACCCGTGGGTCAGGATTTCACCAAAAATCTGAAGTTATCCAATTCACTCAAAAATGGTGCCAAACTTTTGAAAAGAGTCCCCTGATACGTTTGGCGCTAGATACAGAAGGGTTTTTAATCATAGGAAGAAAAAAATCAGGCCTCGACAACTTGACTTGTGGAAGAATATTTTTCGGAAAAAATCCCTGACCCGCGGGAAAGAATTTCACCAAAAATCTGAAGTTATCCAATTCACTCAAAAGTGGTGCCAAACTGTTGGAAAGAGTCCCCTGATAAGTTTGGCGCTAGATACAGAAGGGTTTTTATCATAGGAAGAAAAATCAGGCCTCGACAACTTGAACTGTGGAAGAACATTTTTTTGAAAAAATCCCTGACCCGCGGGTCAGAATTTCACCCAAAATCTGAAGTTATCCAATTCACTCAAAAATGGTGCCAAACTTTTGGAAAGAGTCCCCTGATACGTGTGGCGCTGGATACAGAAGGGTTTTTATCATAGGAAGAAAAAAAATCAGGCCTCGACAACTTGACTTGCGGATGAACATTTTTCTGAAAAAAATCCCTGACCCGCGGGTCAGAATTTCACCAAAAATCTGAAGTTATCCAATTCACTCAAAAATGGTGCCAAACTGTTGGAAAGACTCCCCTGATACGTTTGGAGGTGGATACAGGAGGGCTTTTATCATAGGAATAAAAATCAGGCCTCGACAACTTGACCTGTGGAAGAACATTTTTTTTGAAAAAATCCCTGACCCGCGGGTCACAATTTCACCAAAAATCTGAAGTTATACAATTCACTCAAAAATGGTGCCAAGCTGTTGGAATGACTCCCCTGATACGTTTGGCGGTGGATATAGAAGGGATTTTATCATAGGAAGAAAAAAATCAGGCCTCGACAACTTGACTTGCGGATGAACATTTTTCTGAAAAAAATCCCTGACCCGCGGGTCAGAATTTCACCAAAAATCTGATGTTATCCAATTCACTCAAAAATGGTGCCAAACTGTTGCACAGACTCCCCTGATACGTTTGGTGGTGGATACAGAAGGTTTTTTATCATAGGAAGAAAAATCAGGCCTTGACAACTTGAACTGAGGAAGAACATTTTTTTGAAAATATCCCTGACCCGCGGGTCAGAATTTCACCCAAAATCTGAAGTTATCCCATTCACTCAAAAATGGTGCCAAACTGTTGCAAAGAGTCCCCTGATACGTTTGGCGGTGGATACAGAAGGGTTTTTAATCATAGGAAGAAAAAAAATCAGGCCTCGACAACTTGACTTGCGGATGAACATTTTTCTGAGAAAAATCCCTGACCCGTGGGTCAGGATTTCACCAAAAATCTGAAGTTATCCAATTCACTCAAAAATGGTGCCAAACTTTTGAAAAGAGTCCCCTGATACGTTTGGCGCTAGATACAGAAGGGTTTTTAATCATAGGAAGAAAAAAATCAGGCCTCGACAACTTGACTTGTGGAAGAATATTTTTCGGAAAAAATCCCTGACCCGCGGGAAAGAATTTCACCAAAAACCTGAAGTTATCCAATTCACTCAAAAATGGTGCCAAACTGTTTCAAAGACTCGCCTGATTCGTTTGGCGGTGGATACAGGAGGGTTTTTTATCATAGCAATAAAAATCAGGCCTTGACAACTTGACCTGGGGCAAAACATTTTTTTTGAAAAAATCCCTGACCCGCGGGTCAGAATTTCACCAAAAATCTGAAGTTATCCAATTCACTCAAAAGTGGTGCCAAACTGTTGGAAAGAGTCCCCTGATAAGTTTGGCGCTAGATACAGAAGGGTTTTTATCATAGGAAGAAAAATCAGGCCTCGACAACTTGAACTGTGGAAGAACATTTTTTTGAAAAAATCCCTGACCCGCGGGTCACAATTTCACCAAAAATCTGAAGTTATCCAATTCACTCAAAAATGGTGCCAAACTTTTGGAAAGAGTCCCCTGATACGTTTGGCGCTGGATACAGAAGGGTTTTTATCATAGGAAGAAAAAAAATCAGGCCTCGACAACTTGACTTGCGGATGAACATTTTTCTGAAAAAAATCCCTGACCCGCGGGTCAGAATTTCACCAAAAATCTGATGTTATCCAATTCACTCAAAAATGGTGCCAAACTGTTGCACAGACTCCCCTGATACGTTTGGTGGTGGATACAGAAGGGTTTTTATCATAGGAAGAAAAATCAGGCCTTGACAACTTGAACTGTGGAAGAACATTTTTTTGAAAATATCCCTGAGCTGCGGGTCAGAATTTTACCAAAAATCTGAAGTTATCCAATTCACTCAAAAATGGTGCCAAACTGTTGCACAGACTCCCCTGATACGTTTGGCGCTGGATACAGAAGCGTTTTTATCATTGGAATAAAAAACAGGCCTTGACAACTTGACTTGTGGAAGAACATTTTTTTGAAAAAATCCCTGACCCGCGGGTCAGAATTTCACCAAAAATCTGAAGTTATACAATTCACTCAAAAATGGTGCCAAACTCTTGGAAAGAGTCCCCTGATACGTTTTTGCGCTGGATATAGGAGGGTTTTGTTCATAGGCAGAAAAATCAGGCCTCGACAACTTCACCTGCGGAAGAACATTTTTTTAAAAAAAATCCCTGACCCACGGGTCACAATTTCACCCAAAATCTGAAGTTTTCCAATTCACTTAAAAATGGTGCCAAGCTGTTGGAATAACTCCCCTGATACGTTTGACGGTGGATAGAGAAGGGTTTTTAATCATAGGAAGAAAAAAATCAGGCCTCGACGACTTGACTTGCGGATGAACATTTTTTTGAAAAAATCCCTGACCCGCGGGTCAGAATTTCACCAAAAATCTGAAGTTATCCAATTCACTCAAAAATGGTGCCAAACTTTTGGAAAGAGTCCCCTGATACGTTTGGCGCTATATACAGAATGGTTTTTAGCATTGGAAGAAAAATCAGGCCTTGACAACTTGAACTGTGGAAGAACATTTTTTTGAAAAAATCCCTGACCCGCGGGTCAGAATTTCACCAAAAATCTGAAGTTATCCAATTCACTCAAAAATGGTGCCAAACTGTTGGAAAGACTCCCCTGATACGTTTGGAGGTGGATACAGAAGGGTTTTTATCATAGGAATAAAAATCAGGCCTCAAAACTTGACCTGTGGAAGAACATTTTTTTGAAAAAATCCCTGACCCGCGGGTCAGGATTTCACCAAAAATCTGAAGTTATCCAATTCACTCAAAAATGGTGCCAAACTGTTGGAAAGACTCCCCTGATACGTTTGGAGGTGGATACAGGAGGGTTTTTATCATAGCGATAAAAATCAGGCCTCAACAACTTGACCTGGGGGAAAACATTTTTTTTGAAAAAATCCCTGACCCGCGGGTCAGAATTTCACCCAAAATCTGAAGTTATCGAATTCACTCAAAAATTGTGCCAAACGTTTGGAAAGAGTCCCCTGATACGTTTGGCGCTAGATACAGAAGGTTTTTTATCATAGGAAGAAAAATCAGGCCTTGACAACTTGAACTGTGGAAGAACATTTTTTTGAAAATATCCCTCACCCGCGGGTCAGAATTTCACCCAAAATCTGAAGTTTTCCAATTCACTCAAAAATGGTGCCAAACTGTTGCACAGACTCCCCTGATACGTTTGACGGTGGATACAGAAGGGTTTTTAATCATAGGAAGAAAAAAATCAGGCCTCGACAACTTGATTTGTGGAAGAACATTTTTCGGAAAAAATCCCTGACCCGCGGGTCAGGATTTCACCAAAAATCTGAAGTTATCCCATTCACTCAAAAATGGTGCCAAACTGTTGCAAAGAGACCCCTGATACGTTTGGCGGTGGATACAGAAGGGTTTTTAATCATAGGAAGAAAAAAAATCAGGCCTCGACAACTTGACTTGCGGATGAACATTTTTCTGAAAAAAATCCCTGACCCGTGGGTCAGGATTTCACCAAAAATCTGAAGTTATCCAATTCACTCAAAAATGGTGCCAAACTTTTGAAAAGAGTCCCCTGATACGTTTGGCGCTAGATACAGAAGGGTGTTTAATCATAGGAAGAAAAAAATCAGGCCTCGACAACTTGACTTGTGGAAGAATATTTTTCGGAAAAAATCCCTGACCCGCGGGTCAGAATTTCACCAAAAATCTGAAGTTATCCAATTCACTCAAAAATGGTGCCAAACTGTTTCAAAGACTCGCCTGATTCGTTTGGCGGTGGATACAGGAGGGTTTTTTATCATAGCAATAAAAATCAGGCCTTGACAACTTGACCTGGGGCAAAACATTTTTTTTGAAAAAATCCCTGACCCGCGGGTCAGAATTTCACCAAAAATCTGAAGTTATCCAATTCACTCAAAAGTGGTGTCAAACTGTTGGAAAGAGTCCCCTGATAAGTTTGGCGCTAGATACAGAAGGGTTTTTATCATAGGAAGAAAAATCAGGCCTCGACAACTTGAACTGTGGAAGAACATTTTTTTGAAAAAATCCCTGACCCGCGGGTCAGAATTTCACCCAAAATCTGAAGTTATCCAATTCACTCAAAAATGGTGCCAAACTTTTGGAAAGAGTCCCCTGATACGTTTGGCGCTGGATACAGAAGGGTTTTTATCATAGGAAGAAAAAAAATCAGGCCTCGACAACTTGACTTGCGGATGAACATTTTTCTGAAAAAAATCCCTGACCCGCGGGTCAGAATTTCACCAAAGATCTGAAGTTATCCAATTCACTCAAAAATGGTGCCAAGCTGTTGGAATAACTCCCCTGATACGTTTGACGGTGGATACAGAAGGGTTTTTAATCATAGGAAGAAAAAAAATCAGGCCTCGACAACTTGACTTGCGGATGAACATTTTTTTGAAAAAATCCCTGACCCGCGGGTCAGAATTTCACCAAAGATCTGAAGTTATCCAATTCACTCAAAAATGGTGCCAAACTTTTGGAAAGAGTCCCCTGATACGTTTGGCGCTAGATACAGAATGGTTTTTAGCATTGGAAGAAAAATCAGGCCTTGACAACTTGAACTGTGGAAGAACATTTTTTTGAAAAAATCCCTGACCCGCGGGTCAGAATTTCACCAAAAATCTGAAGTTATCGAATTCACTCAAAAATGGTCCCAAACTGTTGCAGAGACTCCCCTGATACGTTTGGCGGTGGATACAGAAGGGTTTTTATCATAGGAAGAAAAATCAGGCCTCGACAACTTGGCCTGCGGAAGAACATTTTTTTAAAAAAAATCCCTGACCCGCGGGTCAGAATTTAACCAAAAATCTGAAGTTATCCAATACACTCAAAAATGGTGCCAAACTGTTGGAAAGACTCCCCTGATACGTTTGGAGGTGGATACAGAAGGGTTTTTATCATAGGAATAAAAATCAGGCCTCGAAAACTTGACCTGTGGAAGAACATTTTTTTGAAAAAATCCCTGACCCGCGGGTCAGAATTTCACCAAAAATCTGAAGTTATCCAAGTCACTCAAAAATGGTGCCAAACTGTTGGAAAGACTCCCCCGATACGTTTGGAGGTGGATACAGGAGGGTTTTTATCATAGCGATAAAAATCAGGCCTCGACAACTTGACCTGGGGGAAAACATTTTTTTAAAAAAAATCCCTGACCCGCGGGTCACAATTTCACCCAAAATCGGAAGTTTTCCAATTCACTCAAAAATGGTGCCAAGCTGTTGGACTGACTCCCCTGATACGTTTGGCGGTGGATATAGAAGGGTTTTTATCATAGGAAGAAAAAAATCAGGTCTCGACAACTTAACTTGCGGGTGAACATTTTTCTGAAAAAAATCCCTGACCCGCGGGTCAGAATTTCACCCAAAATCTGAAGTTATCAAATTCACTCAAAAACGGTGCCAAACTTTTGGAAAGAGTCCCCTGATACGTTTGGCGCTAGATACAGAAGGGTTTTTATCATAGGAAGAAAAATCAGGCCTCGACAACTTGAACTGTGGAAGAACATTTTTTTGAAAAAATCCCTGACCCGCGGGTCAGAATTTCACCCAAAATCTGAAGTTATCCAATTCACTCAAAAATGGTGCCAAACTTTTGGAAAGAGTCCCCTGATACGTTTGGCGCTGGATACAGAAGGGTTTTTATCATAGGAAGAAAAAAAATCAGGCCTCGACAACTTGACTTGCGGATGAACATTTTTCTGAAAAAAATCCCTGACCCGCGGGTCAGAATTTCACCAAAGATCTGAAGTTATCCAATTCACTCAAAAATGGTGCCAAGCTGTTGGAATAACTCCCCTGATACGTTTGACGGTGGATACAGAAGGGTTTTTAATCATAGGAAGAAAAAAAATCAGGCCTCGACAACTTGACTTGCGGATGAACATTTTTTTGAAAAAATCCCTGACCCGCGGGTCAGAATTTCACCAAAGATCTGAAGTTATCCAATTCACTCAAAAATGGTGCCAAACTTTTGGAAAGAGTCCCCTGATACGTTTGGCGCTAGATACAGAATGGTTTTTAGCATTGGAAGAAAAATCAGGCCTTGACAACTTGAACTGTGGAAGAACATTTTTTTGAAAAAATCCCTGACCCGCGGGTCAGAATTTCACCAAAAATCTGAAGTTATCCAATACACTCAAAAATGGTGCCAAACTGTTGGAAAGACTCCCCTGATACGTTTGGCGGTGGATATAGAAGGGTTTTTATCATAGGAAGAAAAAAATCAGGTCTCGACAACTTAACTTGCGGGTGAACATTTTTCTGAAAAAAATCCCTGACCCGCGGGTCAGAATTTCACCCAAAATCTGAAGTTATCAAATTCACTCAAAAACGGTGCCAAACTTTTGGAAAGAGTCCCCTGATACGTTTGGCGCTAGATACAGAAGGGTTTTTATCATAGGAAGAAAAATCAGGCCTCGACAACTTGAACTGTGGAAGAACATTTTTTTGAAAAAATCCCTGACCCGCGGGTCAGAATTTCACCCAAAATCTGAAGTTATCCAATTCACTCAAAAATGGTGCCAAACTTTTGGAAAGAGTCCCCTGATACGTTTGGCGCTGGATACAGAAGGGTTTTTATCATAGGAAGAAAAAAAATCAGGCCTCGACAACTTGACTTGCGGATGAACATTTTTCTGAAAAAAATCCCTGACCCGCGGGTCAGAATTTCACCAAAGATCTGAAGTTATCCAATTCACTCAAAAATGGTGCCAAGCTGTTGGAATAACTCCCCTGATACGTTTGACGGTGGATACAGAAGGGTTTTTAATCATAGGAAGAAAAAAAATCAGGCCTCGACAACTTGACTTGCGGATGAACATTTTTTTGAAAAAATCCCTGACCCGCGGGTCAGAATTTCACCAAAGATCTGAAGTTATCCAATTCACTCAAAAATGGTGCCAAACTTTTGGAAAGAGTCCCCTGATACGTTTGGCGCTAGATACAGAATGGTTTTTAGCATTGGAAGAAAAATCAGGCCTTGACAACTTGAACTGTGGAAGAACATTTTTTTGAAAAAATCCCTGACCCGCGGGTCAGAATTTCACCAAAAATCTGAAGTTATCCAATACACTCAAAAATGGTGCCAAACTGTTGGAAAGACTCCCCTGATACGTTTGGAGGTGGATACAGAAGGGTTTTTATCATAGGAATAAAAATCAGGCCTCGAAAACTTGACCTGTGGAAGAACATTTTTTTGAAAAAATCCCTGACCCGCGGGTCAGAATTTCACCAAAAATCTGAAGTTATCCAAGTCACTCAAAAATGGTGCCAAACTGTTGGAAAGACTCCCCCGATACGTTTGGAGGTGGATACAGGAGGGTTTTTATCATAGCGATAAAAATCAGGCCTCGACAACTTGACCTGGGGGAAAACATTTTTTTTGAAAAAATCCCTGACCCGCGGGTCACAATTTCACCCAAAATCGGAAGTTTTCCAATTCACTCAAAAATGGTGCCAAGCTGTTGGACTGACTCCCCTGATACGTTTGGCGGTGGATATAGAATGGTTTTTATCATAGGAAGAAAAAAATCAGGCCTCGACAACTTAACTTGCGTATGAACATTTTTCTGAAAAAAATCCCTGACCCGCGGGTCAGAATTTCACCCAAAATCTGAAGTTATCGAATTCACTCAAAAATGGTGCCAAACGTTTGGAAAGAGTCCCCTGATACGTTTGGCGCTAGATACAGAAGGGTTTTTATCATAGGAAGAAAAATCAGGCCTTGACAACTAGAACTGTGGAAGAACATTTTTTTGAAAATATCCCTGACCCGCGGGTCAGAATTTCACCCAAAATCTGAAGTTTTCCAATTCACTCAAAAATGGTGCCAAACTGTTGCACAGACTCCCCTGATACGTTTGGAGGTGGATACAGGAGGGTTTTAACATAGGAATAATAATCAAGCCTCGACAACTTGACCTGTGGAAGAACATTTTTTTAAAAAAAAATCCCTGACCCGCGGGTCAGAATTTCACCAAAAATCTGAAGTTATCCAAGTCACTCAAAAATGGTGCCAAACTGTTGGAAAGACTCCCCCGATACGTTTGGAGGTGGATACAGGAGGCTTTTTATCATAGCGATAAAAATCAGGCCTCGACAACTTGACCTGGGGGAAAACATTTTTTTTGAAAAAATCCCTGACCCGCGGGTCACAATTTCACCCAAAATCGGAAGTTTTCCAATTCACTCAAAAATGGTGCCAAGCTGTTGGACTGACTCCCCTGATACGTTTGGCGGTGGATATAGAAGGGTTTTTATCATAGGAAGAAAAAAATCAGGTCTCGACAACTTAACTTGCGGATGAACATTTTTCTGAAAAAAATCCCTGACCCGCGGGTCAGAATTTCACCCAAAATCTGAAGTTATCGAATTCACTCAAAAACGGTGCCAAACTTTTGGAAAGAGTCCCCTGATACGTTTGGCGCTAGATCCAGAAGGGTTTTTATCATAGGAAGAAAAATCAGGCCTTGACAACTTGAACTGTGGAAGAACATTTTTTTGAAAATATCCCTGACCTGCGGGTCAGAATTTCACCCAAAATCTGAAGTTTTCCAATTCACTCAAAAATGGTGCCAAACTTTTGGAAAGAGTCCCCTGATACGTTTGGCGCTGGATACAGAAGGGTTTTTATCATAGGAAGAAAAAAATCAGGCCTCGACAACTTACACTGTGGAAGAACATTTTTCTGAAAAAAATCCCTGACCCGCGGGTCAGAATTTCACCAAAAATCTGAAGTTATCCAATTCACTCAAAAATGGTGCCAAACCGTTGCACAGACTCCCCTGATACGTTTGGCGCTGGATACAGAAGGGTTTTTATCATTGGAATAAAAATCAGGCCTTGACAACTTGACTTGTGGAAGAAGATTTTTCGGAAAAAATCCCTGACCCGCGGGTCAGAATTTCACCCAAAATCTGAAGTTATCGAATTCACTCAAAAATGGTGCCAAACGTTTGGAAAGAGTCCCCTGATACGTTTGGCGCTAGATACAGAAGGGTTTTTATCATAGGAAGAAAAATCAGGCCTTGACAACTTGAACTGTGGAAGAACATTTTTTTGAAAATATCCCTGACCCGCGGGTCAGAATTTCACCCAAAATCTGAAGTTTTCCAATTCACTCAAAAATGGTGCCAAACTGTTTCAAAGACTCGCCTGATTCGTTTGGCGGTGGATACAGGAGGGTTTTTTATCATAGCAATAAAAATCAGGCCTTGACAACTTGACCTGGGGCAAAACATTTTTTTTGAAAAAATCCCTGACCCGCGGGTCAGAATTTCACCAAAAATCTGAAGTTATCCAATTCACTCAAAAGTGGTGCCAAACTGTTAGAAAGAGTCCCCTGATAAGTTTGGCGCTAGATACAGAAGGGTTTTTATCATAGGAAGAAAAATCAGGCCTCGACAACTTGAACTGTGGAAGAACATTTTTTTGAAAAAATCCCTGACCCGCGGGTCAGAATTTCACCAAAAATCTGAAGTTATCCAATTCACTCAAAAATGGTGCCAAGCTGTTGGAATGACTCCCCTGATACGTTTGGCGGTGGATATAGAAGGGATTTTATCATAGGAAGAAAAAAATCAGGCCTCGACAACTTGACTTGCGGATGAACATTTTTCTGAAAAAAATCCCTGACCCGCGGGTCAGAATTTCACCAAAAATCTGATGTTATCCAATTCACTCAAAAATGGTGCCAAACTTTTGGAAAGAGTCCCCTGATACGTTTGGCGCTAGATACAGAAGGGTTTTTATCATAGGAAGAAAAATCAGGCCTTGACAACTTGAACTGTGGAAGAACATTTTTTTGAAAAAATCCCTGACCCGCGGGTCAGAATTTCACCAAAAATCTGAAGTTATCCAATTCCCTCAAAAATGGTGCCAAACTGTTGGAAAGACTCCCCTGATACGTTTGGAGGTGGATACAGAAGGGTTTTTATCATAGGAATAAAAATCAGGCCTCGAAAACTTGACCTGTGGAAGAACATTTTTTTGGAAAAAATCCCTGACCCAGGGGTCACAATTTCACCAAAAATCTGAAGTTATCCAATTCACTCAAAAATGGTGCCAAACTGTTGCACAGACTCGCCTGATACGCTTGGTGGTGGATACAGAAGGGTTTTTATCATAGGAAGAAAAAAATCAGGTCTCGACAACTTAACTTGCGGATGAACATTTTTCTGAAAAAAATCCCTGACCCGCGGGTCAGAATTTCACCCAAAATCTGAAGTTATTGAATTCACTCAAAAATGGTGCCAAACTTTTGGAAAGAGTCCCCTGATACGTTTGGCGCTAGATACAGAAGGGTTTTTATCATAGGAAGAAAAATCAGGCCTTGACAACTTGAACTGTGGTAGAACATTTTTTTGAAAATATCCCTCACCCGCGGGTCAGAATTTCACCCAAAATGTGAAGTTTTCCAATTCACTCAAAAATGGTGCCAAACTGTTGCACAGACTCCCCTGATACATTTGACGGTGGATACAGAAGGGTTTTTAATCATAGGAAGAAAAAAATCAGGCCTCGACAACTTGACTTGTGGAAGAACATTTTTCGGAAAAAATCCCTGACCCGCGGGTCAGAATTTCACCAAAAATCTGAAGTTATCCAATTCACTCAAAAATGGTGCCAAACTGTTTCAAAGACTCGCCTGATTCGTTTGGCGGTGGATACAGGAGGGTTTTTTATCATAGCAATAAAAATCAGGCCTTGACAACTTGACCTGGGGCAAAACATTATTTTTGAAAAAATCCCTGACCCGCGGGTCAGAATTTCACCAAAAATCTGAAGTTATCCAATTCACTCAAAAGTGGTGCCAAACTGTTGGAAAGAGTCCCCTGATAAGTTTGGCGCTAGATACAGAAGGGTTTTTATCATAGGAAGAAAAATCAGGCCTCGACAACTTGAACTGTGGAAGAACATTTTTTTGAAAAAATCCCTGACCCGCGGGTCAGAATTTCACCAAAAATCTGAAGTTATCCAATTCACTCAAAAATGGTGCCAAACTTTTGGAAAGAGTCCCCTGATACGTTTGGCGCTGGATACAGAAGGGTTTTTATCATAGGAAGAAAAAAAATCAGGCCTCGACAACTTGACTTGCGGATGAACATTTTTCTGAAAAAAATCCCTGACCCGCGGGTCAGAATTTCACCAAAAATCTGAAGTTATCCAATTCACTCAAAAATGGTGCCAAACTGTTGGAAAGACTCCCCTGATACGTTTGGAGGTGGATACAGGAGGGCTTTTATCATAGGAATAAAAATCAGGCCTCGACAACTTGACCTGTGGAAGAACATTTTTTTTGAAAAAATCCCTGACCCGCGGGTCACAATTTCACCAAAAATCTGAAGTTATACAATTCACTCAAAAATGGTGCCAAGCTGTTGGAATGACTCCCCTGATACGTTTGGCGGTGGATATAGAAGGGATTTTATCATAGGAAGAAAAAAATCAGGCCTTGACAACTTAACTTGCGGATGAACATTTTTTTGAAAAAATCCCTGACCCGCGGGTCAGAATTTCACCCAAAATCTGAAGTTATCGAATTCACTCAAAAATGGTGCCAAACGTTTGGAATGAGTCCCCTGATAGGTTTGGCGCTAGATACAGAAAGGTTTTTATCATAGGAAGAAAAATCAGGCCTTGACAACTTGAACTGTGGAAGAACATTTTTTTGAAAAAATCCCTGACCCGCGGGTCAGAATTTCACCCAAAATCTGAAGTTTTCCAATTCACTCAAAAATGGTGCCAAACTGTTGCACAGACTCCCCTGAAACGTTTGACGGTGGATACAGAAGTGTTTTTAATCATAGGAAGAAAAAAATCAGGCCTCGACAACTTGACTTGCGGATGAACATTTTTCTGAAAAAAATTCCTGACCCGCGGGTCAGGATTTCACCAAAAATCTGAAGTTATCCAATTCACTCAAAAATGGTGCCAAACTGTTGGACAGAGTCCCCTGATACGTTTGGCGCTAGATACAGAAGGGTTTTTATCATAGGAAGAAAAATCAGGCCTTGACAACTTGAACTGTGGAAGAACATTTTTTTGAAAAAATCCCTGACCCGCGGGTCAGGATTTCACCCAAAATCTGAAGTTTTCCAATTCACTCAAAAATGGTGCCAAACTTTTGGAAAGAGTCCCCTGATACGTTTGGCGCTGGATACAGAAGGGTTTTTATCATAGGAAGAAAAAAAATCAGGCCTCGACAACTTACACTGTGGAAGAACATTTTTCTGAAAAAAATCCCTGACCCGCGGGTCAGAATTTCACCAAAAATCTGAAGTTATCCAATTCACTCAAAAATGGTGCCAAGCTGTTGGAATGACTCCCCTGATACGTTTGGCGGTGGATATAGAAGGGATTTTATCATAGGAAGAAAAAAATCAGTCCTCGACAACTTGACTTGCGGATGAACATTTTTCTGAAAAAAATCCCTGACCCGCGGGTCAGAATTTCACCAAAAATCTGATGTTATCCAATTCACTCAAAAATGGTGCCAAACTGTTGCACAGACTCCCCTGATACGTTTGGTGGTGGATACAGAAGGGTTTTTATCATAGGAAGAAAAATCAGGCCTTGACAACTTGAACTGTGGAAGAACATTTTTTTGAAAATATCCCTGACCCGCGGGTCAGAATTTCACCAAAAATCTGAAGTTATCCAATTCACTCAAAAATGGTGCCAAACTTTTGGAAAGAGTCCCCTGATACGTTTGGCGCTAGATACAGAATGGTTTTTAGCATTGGAAGAAAAATCAGGCCTTGACAACTTGAACTGTGGAAGAACATTTTTTTGAAAAAATCCCTGACCCGCGGGTCAGAATTTCACCAAAAATCTGAAGTTATCCAATTCCCTCAAAAATGGTGCCAAACTGTTGGAAAGACTCCCCTGATACGTTTGGAGGTGGATACAGAAGGGTTTTTATCATAGGAATAAAAATCAGGCCTCGAAAACTTGACCTGTGGAAGAACATTTTTTTGGAAAAAATCCCTGACCCAGGGGTCACAATTTCACCAAAAATCTGAAGTTATACAATTCACTCAAAAATGGTGCTAAGCTGTTAGAATGACTCCCCTGATGCGTTTGGCGGTGGATATAGAAGGGTTTTTATCATTCGAAGAAAATTCAGGCCTCGACAACTTGACTTGCGGATGAACATTCATCTGAAAAAAATCCCTCACCCGCGGGTCAGGATTTCACCAAAAATCTGAAGTTATCCAATTCACTCAAAAATGGTGCCAAACTGTTGCACAGACTCCCCTGATACGCTTGGTGGTGGATACAGAAGGGTTTTTATCATAGGAAGAAAAATCAGGCCTTGACAACTTGAACTGTGGAAGAATCTGAAGTTATCCAATTCACTCAAAAATGGTGCCAAACTTTTGGAAAGAGTCCCCTGATACGTTTGGCGCTAGATACAGAAGGGTTTTTATCATAGGAAGAAAAATCAGGCCTTGACAACTTGAACTGTGGAAGAACATTTTTTTGAAAATATCCCTCACCCGCGGGTCAGAATTTCACCCAAAATCTGAAGTTTTCCAATTCACTCAAAAATGGTGCCAAACTGTTGCACAGACTCCCCTGATACATTTGACGGTGGATACAGAAGGGTTTTTAATCATAGGAAGAAAAAAAATCAGGCCTCGACAACTTGACTTGCGGATGAACATTTTTTTGAAAAAATCCCTGACCCGCGGGTCAGAATTTCACCAAAAATCTGAAGTTATCCAATTCACTCAAAAATGGTGCCAAACTGTTGGAAAGAGTCCCCTGCTAAGTTTGGCGCTAGATACAGAAGGGTTTTTATCATAGGAATAAAAATCAGGCCTCAACAACTTGACCTGTGGAAGAACATTTTTTTTGAAAAAATCCCTGACCCACGGGTCAGAATTTCACCAAAAATCTGAAGTTATCGAATTCACTCAAAAATGGTGCCAAACTTTTGGAAAGAGTCCCCTGATACGTTTGGCGCTAGATACAGAAGGGTTTTTATCATAGGAAGAAAAATCAGGCCTTGACAACTTGAACTGTGGAAGAACATTTTTTTGAAAATATCCCTGACCCGCGGGTCAGAATTTCACCCAAAATCTGAAGTTTTCCAATTCACTCAAAAATGGTGCCAAACTGTTGCACAGACTCCCCTGATACGTTTGGTGGTGGATACAGAAGGGTTTTTATCATAGGAAGAAAGAAAAGGCCTTGACAACTTGAACTGTGGAAGAACATTTTTTTGAAAATATCCCTGACCCACGGGTCAGAATTTCACCAAAAATCTGAAGTTATCCAATTCAGTCAAAAATGGTGCCAAACTGTTGCACAGACTCCCCTGATACGTTTGGCGCTGGATACAGAAGGGTTTTTATCATTGGAATAAAAATCAGGCCTTGACAACTTGACTTGTGGAAGAACATATTTCGGAAAAAATCCCTGACCTGCGGGTCAGGATTTCACCAAAAATCTGAAGTTATACAATTCATTCAAATATGGTGCCAAGCTGTTGGAATGACTCCCCTGATACGTTTGGCGGTGGATACAGAAGGGTTTTTAATCATAGGAAGAAAAAAAATCAGGCCTCGACAACTTGACTTGCGGATGAACATTTTTCTGAAAAAAATCCCTGACCCGCGGGTCAGGATTTCACCAAAAATCTGAAGTTTTCCAATTCACTCAAAAATGGTGCCAAACTGTTGCACAGACTCCCCTGATATGTTTGGCGGTAGATACAGAAGGGTTTTTATCATAGGAAGAAAAATCAGGCCTCGACAACTTGACCTGCGGAAGAACATTTTTTTTGAAAAAATCCCTTACCCGCGGGTCACAATTTCACCAAAAATCTGAAGTTATACAATTCACTCAAAAATGGTGCCAAGCTGTTGGAATGACTCCCCTGATACGTTTGGCGGTGGATATAGAAGGGTTTTTATCATAGGAAGAAAAAAACCAGGCCTCGACAACTTGACTTGCGGATGAACATTTTTCTGAAAAAAATCCCTGACCCGCGGGTCAGGATTTCACCAAAAATCTGAAGTTATGCAATTCACTCAAAAATGGTGCCAAACTGTTGCACAGACTCCCCTGATACGTTTTGTGGTGGATACAGAAGGGTTTTTATCATAGGAAGAAAAATCAGGCCTTGACAACTTGAACTGTGGAAGAACATTTTTTTGAAAATATCCCTGACCCGCGGGTCAGAATTTCACCAAAAATCTGAAGTTATCCAATTCACTCAAAAATGGTGCCAAACTGCTGGAAAGAGTCCCCTGATACGTTTTTGCGCTGGATACAGGAGGGTTTTGTTCATAGGCAGAAAAATCAGGCCTTGACAACTTGAACTGTGGAAGAACATTTTTCGGAAAAAATCCCTGACCCGCGGGTCAGAATTTCACCAAAAATCTGAAGTTATCCAATTCACTCAAAAATGGTGCCAAACTGTTGGAAAGACTCCCATGATACGTTTGGAGGTGGATACAGGAGGGTTTTTATCATAGCGATAAAAATCAGGCCTCGACAACTTGACCTGGGGAAAACATTTTTTTGAAAAAATCCCTGACCCACGGGTCACAATTTCACCCAAAATCGGAAGTTTTCCAATTCACTCAAAAATGGTGCCAAGCTGTTGGACTGACTCCCCTGATACGTTTGGCGGTGGATATAGAAGGGTTTTTATCATAGGAAGAAAAAAATCAGGTCTCGACAACTTAACTTGCGGATGAACATTTTTCTGAAAAAAATCCCTGACCCGCGGGTCAGAATTTCACCCAAAATCTGAAGTTATCGAATTCACTCAAAAATGGTGCCAAACTTTTGGAAAGAGTCCCCTGATACGTTTGGCGCTAGATACAGAAGGGTTTTTATCATAGGAAGAAAAATCAGGCCTTGACAACTTGAACTGTGGAAGAACATTTTTTTGAAAATATCCCTGACCCGCGGGTCAGAATTTCACCCAAAATCTGAAGTTTTCCAATTCACTCAAAAATGGTGCCAAACTTTTGGAAAGAGTCCCCTGATACGTTTGGCGCTGGATACAGAAGGGTTTTTATCATAGGAAGAAAAAAAATCAGGCCTCGACAACTTACACTGTGGAAGAACATTTTTCTGAAAAAAATCCCTGACCCGCGGGTCAGAATTTCACCAAAAATCTGAAGTTATACAATTCACTCAAAAATGGTGCCAAGCTGTTGGAATGACTCCCCTGATACGTTTGGCGCTAGATACAGAAGGGTTTTTATCATAGGAAGAAAAAAATCAGGCCTCGACAACTTGACTTCCGGATGAATATTTTTCTGAAAAAAATCCCTGACCCGCGGGTCAGGATTTCACCAAAAATCTGAAGTTATCCAATTCACTCAAAAATGGTGCCAAACTGTTGCACAGACTCCCCTGATACGTTTGGTGGTGGATACAGAAGGGTTTTTATCATAGGAAGAAAGAAAAGGCCTTGACAACTTGAACTGTGGAAGAACATTTTTTTGAAAATATCCCTGACCCGCGGGTCAGAATTTCACCAAAAATCTGAAGTTATCCAATTCAGTCAAAAATGGTGCCAAACTGTTGCACAGACTCAACTGATACGTTTGGCGCAGGATACAGAAGGGTTTTTATCATTGGAATAAAAATCAGGCCTTGACAACTTGACTTGTGGAAGAACATATTTCGGAAAAAATCCCTGACCTGCGGGTCAGGATTTCACCAAAAATCTGAAGTTATACAATTCATTCAAATATGGTGCCAAGCTGTTGGAATGACTCCCCTGATACGTTTGGCGGTGGATACAGAAGGGTTTTTAATCATAGGAAGAAAAAAAATCAGGCCTCGACAACTTGACTTGCGGATGAACATTTTTCTGAAAAAAATCCCTGACCCGCGGGTCAGGATTTCACCAAAAATCTGAAGTTATCCAATTCACTCAAAAATGGTGCCAAACTGTTGGAAAGACTCCCCTGATACGTTTGGAGGTGGATACAGGAGGGTTTTTATCATAGCGATAAAAATCAGGCCTCGACAACTTGACCTGGGGGAACCGCGGGTCACAATTTCACCCAAAATCGGAAGTTTTCCAATTCACTCAAAAATGGTGCCAAGCTGTTGGACTGACTCCCCTGATACGTTTGGCGGTGGATATAGAAGGGTTTTTATCATAGGAAGAAAAAAATCAGGCCTCGACAACTTAACTTGCGTATGAACATTTTTCTAAAAAAAATCCCTGACCCGCGGGTCAGAATTTCACCCAAACTCTGAAGTTATCGAATTCACTCAAAAATGGTGCCAAACGTTTGGAAAGAATCCCCTGATACGTTTGGCGCTAGATACAGAAGGGTTTTTATCATAGGAAGAAAAATCAGGCCTTGACAACTTGAACTGTGGAAGAACATTTTTTTGAAAATATCCCTGACCCGCGGGTCAGAATTTCACCCAAAATCTGAAGTTTGCCAATTCACTCAAAAATGGTGCCAAACTGTTGCACAGACTCCCCTGATACGTTTGACGGTGGATACAGAAGGGTTTTTAATCATAGGAAGAAAAAAATCAGGCCTCGACAACTTGATTTGTGGAAGAACATTTTTCGGAAAAAATCCCTGACCCGCGGGTCAGGATTTCACCAAAAATCTGAAGTTATCCAATTCACTTAAAAAATGGTGCCAAACTGTTGCAAAGAGTCCCCTTATACGTTTGGCGGTGGATACAGAAGGGTTTTTAATCATAGGAAGAAAAAAATCAGGCCTCGACAACTTGACTTGCGGATGAACATTTTTCTGAAAAAAAATCCCTGACCCGTGGGTCAGGATTTCACCAAAAATCAGAAGTTATCCAATTCACTCAAAAATGGTGCCAAACTTTTGAAAAGAGTCCCCTGATACGTTTGGCGCTAGATACAGAAGGGTTTTTAATCATAGGAAGAAAAAAAATCAGGCCTCGACAACTTGACTTGTGGAAGAACATTTTTCGGAAAAAATCCCTGACCCGCGGGTCAGAATTTCACCAAAAATCTGAAGTTATCCAATTCACTCAAAAATGGTGCCAAACTGTTTCAAAGACTCGCCTGATTCGTTTGGCGGTGGATACAGGACGGTTTTTTAATCATAGCAATAAAAATCAGGCCTTGACAACTTGACCTGGGGCAAAACATTTTTTTTGAAAAAATCCCTGACCCGCGGGTCCGAATTTCACCAAAAATCTGAAGTTTTCCAATTCACTCAAAAATGGTGCCAAACTGTTGGAAAGAGTCCCCTGTTAAGTTTGGCGCTAGATACAGAAGGGTTTTTATCATACGAAGAAAAATCAGGCCTCGACAACTTGAACTGCGGAAGAACATTTTTTTTGAAAAAATCCCTGACCCCCGGGTCCGAATTTCACCAAAAATCTGAAGTTATCCAATTCACTCAAAAATGGTGCCAAACTGTTGCACAGACTCCCCTGATACGTTTGGTGGTGGATACAGAAGGGTTTTTTATCATAGGAAGAAAAATCAGGCCTCGACAACTTGACCTGCGGAAGAACATTTTTCTGAAAAAAATCCCTGACCCGCGGGTCAGAATTTCACCAAAAATCTGAAGTTATCCAATTCACTCAAAAATGGTGCCAAACTGTTGGAAAGACTCCCCTGATACGTTTGGAGGTGGAAACAGGAGGGTTTTTATCATAGCGATAAAAATCAGGCCTCAACAACTTGACCTGGGGGAAAACATTTTTTTTGAAAACATCCCTGACCCGCGGGTCACAATTTCACCCAAAATCGGAAGTTTTCCAATTCACTCAAAAATGGTGCCAAGCTGTTGGAATGACTCCCCTAATACGTTTGGCGGTGGATATAAAACGGTTTTTATCATAGGAAGAAAAAAATCAGGCCTCGACAACTTAACTTGCGGATGAACATTTTTCTGAAAAAAATCCCTGACCCGCGGGTCAGAATTTCACCAAAAATCAGAAGTTATCGAATTCACTCAAAAATGGTGCCAAACTTTTGGAAAGAGTCCCCTGATACGTTTGGCGCTAGATACATAAGGGTTTTTATCATAGGAAGAAAAATCAGGCCTTGACAACTTGAACTGTGGAAGAACATTTTTTTGAAAATATCCCTGACCCGCGGGTCAGAATTTCACCCAAAATCTGAAGTTATCCAATTCACTCAAAAATGGTGCCAAACTGTTGCAAAGAGTCCCCTGATACGTTTGGCGGTGGATACAGAAGGGTTTTTAATCATAGGAAGAAAAAAATCAGGCCTCGACAACTTGACTTGCGGATGAACATTTTTCTGAAAAAAATTCCTGACCCGCGGGTCAGGATTTCACCAAAAATCTGAAGTTATCCAATTCACTCAAAAATGGTGCCAAACTGTTGGAAAGAGTCCCCTGATACGTTTGGCGCTAGATACAGAAGGGTTTTTTATCATAGGAAGAAAAATCAGGCCTTGACAACTTGACCTGGGGAAAACATTTTTTTGAAAAAATCCCTGACCCGCGGGTCACAATTTCACCCAAAATCGGAAGTTTTCCAATTCACTCAAAAATGGTGCCAAACTGTTGCACAGACTCCCCTGATACGTTTGGCGGTGGATATAGAAGGGTTTTTATCATAGGAAGAAAAAAATCAGGTCTCGACAACTTGACTTGCGGATGAACATTTTTCTGAAAAAAATCCCTGACCCGCGGGTCAGGATTTCACCAAAAATCTGAAGTTATGCAATTCACTCAAAAATGGTGCCAAACTGTTGCACAGACTCCCCTGATACGTTTTGTGGTGGATACAGAAGGGTTTTTATCATAGGAAGAAAAATCAGGCCTTGACAACTTGAACTGTGGAAGAACATTTTTTTGAAAATATCCCTGACCCGCGGGTCAGAATTTCACCAAAAATCTGAAGTTATCCAATTCACTCAAAAATGGTGCCAAACTGCTGGAAAGAGTCCCCTGATACGTTTTTGCGCTGGATACAGGAGGGTTTTGTTCATAGGCAGAAAAATCAGGCCTTGACAACTTGAACTGTGGAAGAACATTTTTCGGAAAAAATCCCTGACCCGCGGGTCAGAATTTCACCAAAAATCTGAAGTTATCCAATTCACTCAAAAATGGTGCCAAACTGTTGGAAAGACTCCCATGATACGTTTGGAGGTGGATACAGGAGGGTTTTTATCATAGCGATAAAAATCAGGCCTCGACAACTTGACCTGGGGAAAACATTTTTTTGAAAAAATCCCTGACCCGCGGGTCACAATTTCACCCAAAATCGGAAGTTTTCCAATTCACTCAAAAATGGTGCCAAGCTGTTGGACTGACTCCCCTGATACGTTTGGCGGTGGATATAGAAGGGTTTTTATCATAGGAAGAAAAAAATCAGGTCTCGACAACTTAACTTGCGGATGAACATTTTTCTGAAAAAAATCCCTGACCCGCGGGTCAGAATTTCACCCAAAATCTGAAGTTATCGAATTCACTCAAAAATGGTGCCAAACTTTTGGAAAGAGTCCCCTGATACGTTTGGCGCTAGATACAGAAGGGTTTTTATCATAGGAAGAAAAATCAGGCCTTGACAACTTGAACTGTGGAAGAACATTTTTTTGAAAATATCCCTGACCCGCGGGTCAGGATTTCACCCAAAATCTGAAGTTTTCCAATTCACTCAAAAATGGTGCCAAACTTTTGGAAAGAGTCCCCTGATACGTTTGGCGCTGGATACAGAAGGGTTTTTATCATAGGAAGAAAAAAAATCAGGCCTCGACAACTTACACTGTGGAAGAACATTTTTCTGAAAAAAATCCCTGACCCGCGGGTCAGAATTTCACCAAAAATCTGAAGTTATCCAATTCACTCAAAAATGGTGCCAAACTGTTGGAAAGACTCCCCTGATACGTTTGGAGGTGGATACAGGAGGGTTTTTATCATAGCGATAAAAATCAGGCCTCAACAACTTGTCCTGGGGGAAAACATTTTTTTTGAAAACATCCCTGACCCGCGGGTCACAATTTCACCCAAAATCGGAAGTTTTCCAATTCACTCAAAAATGGTGCCAAGCTGTTGGAATGACTCCCCTAATACGTTTGGCGGTGGATATAAAACGGTTTTTATCATAGGAAGAAAAAAATCAGGCCTCGACAACTTAACTTGCGGATGAACATTTTTCTGAAAAAAATCCCTGACCCGCGGGTCAGAATTTCACCAAAAATCAGAAGTTATCGAATTCACTCAAAAATGGTGCCAAACTTTTGGAAAGAGTCCCCTGATACGTTTGGCGCTAGATACAGAAGGGTTTTTATCATAGGAAGAAAAATCAGGCCTTGACAACTTGAACTGTGGAAGAACATTTTTTTGAAAATATCCCTGACCCGCGGGTCAGAATTTCACCCAAAATCTGAAGTTTTCCAATTCACTCAAAAATGGTGCCAAACTGTTGCACAGACTCCCCTGATACGTTTGACGGTGGATACAGAAGGGTTTTTAATCATAGGGAGAAAAAAATCAGGCCTCGACAACTTGACTTGTGGAAGAACATTTTTCGGAAAAAATCCCTGACCCGCGGGTCAGGATTTCACCAAAAATCGGAAGTTTTCCAATTCACTCAAAAATGGTGCCAAGCTGTTGGACTGACTCCCCTGATACGTTTGGCGGTGGATATAGAAGGGTTTTTATCATAGGAAGAAAAAAATCAGGCCTTGACAACTTAACTTGCGGATGAACATTTTTTTGAAAAAATCCCTGACCCGCGGGTCAGAATTTCACCCAAAATCTGAAGTTTTCCAATTCACTCAAAAATGGTGCCAAACTGTTGCACAGACTCCCCTGAAACGTTTGACGGTGGATACAGAAGTGTTTTTAATCATAGGAAGAAAAAAATCAGGCCTCGACAACTTGACTTGTGGAAGAACATTTTTCGGAAAAAATCCCTGACCCGCGGGTCAGAATTTCACCCAAAATCTGAAGTTATCGAATTCACTCAAAAATGGTGCCAAACTTTTGGAAAGAGTCCCCTGATACGTTTGGCGGTGGATACAGGAGGGTTTTTTATCATAGCAATAAAAATCAGGCCTTGACAACTTGAACTGTGGAAGAACATTTTTTTTGAAAATATCCCTGACCCGCGGGTCAGAATTTCACCCAAAATCTGAAGTTTTCCAATTCACTCAAAAATGGTGCCAAACTGTTGCACAGACTCCCGTGATACGTTTGGCGGTGGATACAGAAGGGTTTTTATCATAGGAAGAAAAATTAGGCCTCAACAACTTGACCTACGGAAGAACATTTTTTTTGAAAAAATCCCTTACCCGCGGGTCACAATTTCACCAAAAATCTGAAGTTATCCAATTCACTCAAAAATGGTGCCAAACTGTTGCACAGACTCCCCTGATACGTTTGGTGGTGGATACAGAAGGGTTTTTATCATAGGAAGAAAAAAATCAGGCCTCGACAACTTGACTTGCGGATGAACATTTTTCTGAAAATATCCCTGACCCGCGGGTCAGAATTTCACCAAAAATCTGAAGTTATCCAATTCACTCAAAAATGGTGCCAAACTGTTGGAAAGAGTCCCCTGTTAAGTTTGGCGCTAGATACAGAAGGGTTTTTATCATAGGAAGAAAAATCAGGCCTTGACAACTTGAACTGTGGAAGAACATTTTTTTGAAAATATCCCTGACCCGCGGGTCAGGATTTCACCCAAAATCTGAAGTTTTCCAATTCACTCAAAAATGGTGCCAAACTTTTGGAAAGAGTCCCCTGATACGTTTGGCGCTGGATACAGAAGGGTTTTTATCATAGGAAGAAAAAAAATCAGGCCTCGACAACTTACACTGTGGAAGAACATTTTTCTGAAAAAAATCCCTGACCCGCGGGTCAGAATTTCACCAAAAATCTGAAGTTATCCAATTCACTCAAAAATGGTGCCAAACTGTTGGAAAGACTCCCCTGATACGTTTGGAGGTGGATACAGGAGGGTTTTTATCATAGCGATAAAAATCAGGCCTCAACAACTTGACCTGGGGGAAAACATTTTTTTTGAAAACATCCCTGACCCGCGGGTCACAATTTCACCCAAAATCGGAAGATTTCCAATTCACTCAAAAATGGTGCCAAGCTGTTGGACTGACTCCCCTGATACGTTTGGCGGTGGATATAGAAGGGTTTTTATCATAGGAAGAAAAAAATCAGGTCTCGACAACTTAACTTGCGGATGAACATTTTTCTGAAAAAAATCCCTGACCCGCGGGTCAGAATTTCACCAAAAATCAGAAGTTATCGAATTCACTCAAAAATGGTGCCAAACGTTTGGAAAGAGTCCCCTGATACGTTTGGCACTAGATACAGAAGGGTTTTTATCATAGGAAGAAAAATCAGGCCTTGACAACTTGAACTGTGGAAGAACATTTTTTTGAAAATATCCCTGACCCGCGGGTCAGAATTTCACCCAAAATCTGAAGTTTTCCAATTCACTCAAAAATGGTGCCAAACTGTTGCACAGACTCCCCTGATACGTTTGACGGTGGATACAGAAGGGTTTTTAATCATAGGGAGAAAAAAATCAGGCCTCGACAACTTGACTTGTGGAAGAACATTTTTCGGAAAAAATCCCTGACCCGCGGGTCAGGATTTCACCAAAAATCGGAAGTTTTCCAATTCACTCAAAAATGGTGCCAAGCTGTTGGACTGACTCCCCTGATACGTTTGGCGGTGGATATAGAAGGGTTTTTATCATAGGAAGAAAAAAATCAGGCCTTGACAACTTAACTTGCGGATGAACATTTTTCTGAAAAAAATCCCTGACCCGCGGGTCAGAATTTCACCCAAAATCTGAAGTTATCGAATTCACTCAAAAATGGTGCCAAACGTTTGGAATGAGTCCCCTGATAGGTTTGGCGCTAGATACAGAAAGGTTTTTATCATAGGAAGAAAAATCAGGCCTTGACAACTTGAACTGTGGAAGAACATTTTTTTGAAAAAATCCCTGACCCGCGGGTCAGAATTTCACCCAAAATCTGAAGTTTTCCAATTCACTCAAAAATGGTGCCAAACTGTTGCACAGACTCCCCTGAAACGTTTGACGGTGGATACAGAAGTGTTTTTAATCATAGGAAGAAAAAAATCAGGCCTCGACAACTTGACTTGCGGATGAACATTTTTCTGAAAAAAATTCCTGACCCGCGGGTCAGGATTTCACCAAAAATCTGAAGTTATCCAATTCACTCAAAAATGGTGCCAAACTGTTGGAAAGAGTCCCCTGATACGTTTGGCGCTAGATACAGAAGGGTTTTTATCATAGGAAGAAAAATCAGGCCTTGACAACTTGAACTGTGGAAGAACATTTTTTTGAAAAAATCCCTGACCCGCGGGTCAGGATTTCACCCAAAATCTGAAGTTTTCCAATTCACTCAAAAATGGTGCCAAACTTTTGGAAAGAGTCCCCTGATACGTTTGGCGCTGGATACAGAAGGGTTTTTATCATAGGAAGAAAAAAAATCAGGCCTCGACAACTTACACTGTGGAAGAACATTTTTCTGAAAAAAATCCCTGACCCGCGGGTCAGAATTTCACCAAAAATCTGAAGTTATCCAATTCACTCAAAAATGGTGCCAAGCTGTTGGAATGACTCCCCTGATACGTTTGGCGGTGGATATAGAAGGGATTTTATCATAGGAAGAAAAAAATCAGTCCTCGACAACTTGACTTGCGGATGAACATTTTTCTGAAAAAAATCCCTGACCCGCGGGTCAGAATTTCACCAAAAATCAGAAGTTATCGAATTCACTCAAAAATGGTGCCAAACTGTTGCACAGACTCCCCTGATACGTTTGGTGGTGGATACAGAAGGGTTTTTATCATAGGAAGAAAAATCAGGCCTTGACAACTTGAACTGTGGAAGAACATTTTTTTGAAAATATCCCTGACCCGCGGGTCAGAATTTCACCAAAAATCTGAAGTTATCCAATTCACTCAAAAATGGTGCCAAACGTTTGGAAAGAGTCCCCTGATACGTTTGGCGCTAGATACAGAATGGTTTTTAGCATTGGAAGAAAAATCAGGCCTTGACAACTTGAACTGTGGAAGAACATTTTTTTGAAAAAATCCCTGACCCGCGGGTCAGAATTTCACCAAAAATCTGAAGTTATCCAATTCCCTCAAAAATGGTGCCAAACTGTTGGAAAGACTCCCCTGATACGTTTGGAGGTGGATACAGAAGGGTTTTTATCATAGGAATAAAAATCAGGCCTCGAAAACTTGACCTGTGGAAGAACATTTTTTTGGAAAAAATCCCTGACCCAGGGGTCACAATTTCACCAAAAATCTGAAGTTATACAATTCACTCAAAAATGGTGCTAAGCTGTTAGAATGACTCCCCTGATGCGTTTGGCGGTGGATATAGAAGGGTTTTAATCATTCGAAGAAAATTCAGGCCTCGACAACTTGACTTGCGGATGAACATTCATCTGAAAAAAATCCCTCACCCGCGGGTCAGGATTTCACCAAAAATCTGAAGTTATCCAATTCACTCAAAAATGGTGCCAAACTGTTGCACAGACTCCCCTGATACGCTTGGTGGTGGATACAGAAGGGTTTTTATCATAGGAAGAAAAATCAGGCCTTGACAACTTGAACTGTGGAAGAATCTGAAGTTATCCAATTCACTCAAAAATGGTGCCAAACTTTTGGAAAGAGTCCCCTGATACGTTTGGCGCTAGATACAGAAGGGTTTTTATCATAGGAAGAAAAATCAGGCCTTGACAACTTGAACTGTGGAAGAACATTTTTTTGAAAATATCCCTCACCCGCGGGTCAGAATTTCACCCAAAATCTGAAGTTTTCCAATTCACTCAAAAATGGTGCCAAACTGTTGCACAGACTCCCCTGATACATTTGACGGTGGATACAGAAGGGTTTTTAATCATAGGAAGAAAAAAAATCAGGCCTCGACAACTTGACTTGCGGATGAACATTTTTTTGAAAAAATCCCTGACCCGCGGGTCAGAATTTCACCAAAAATCTGAAGTTATCCAATTCACTCAAAAATGGTGCCAAACTGTTGGAAAGAGTCCCCTGCTAAGTTTGGCGCTAGATACAGAAGGGTTTTTATCATAGGAATAAAAATCAGGCCTCAACAACTTGACCTGTGGAAGAACATTTTTTTTGAAAAAATCCCTGACCCACGGGTCAGAATTTCACCAAAAATCTGAAGTTATCGAATTCACTCAAAAATGGTGCCAAACTTTTGGAAAGAGTCCCCTGATACGTTTGGCGCTAGATACAGAAGGGTTTTTATCATAGGAAGAAAAATCAGGCCTTGACAACTTGAACTGTGGAAGAACATTTTTTTGAAAATATCCCTGACCCGCGGGTCAGAATTTCACCCAAAATCTGAAGTTTTCCAATTCACTCAAAAATGGTGCCAAACTGTTGCACAGACTCCCCTGATATGTTTGGCGGTAGATACAGAAGGGTTTTTATCATAGGAAGAAAAATCAGGCCTCGACAACTTGACCTGCGGAAGAACATTTTTTTTGAAAAAATCCCTTACCCGCGGGTCACAATTTCACCAAAAATCTGAAGTTATACAATTCACTCAAAAATGGTGCCAAGCTGTTGGAATGACTCCCCTGATACGTTTGGCGGTGGATATAGAAGGGTTTTTATCATAGGAAGAAAAAAATCAGGCCTCGACAACTTGACTTGCGGATGAACATTTTTCTGAAAAAAATCCCTGACCCGCGGGTCAGGATTTCACCAAAAATCTGAAGTTATGCAATTCACTCAAAAATGGTGCCAAACTGTTGCACAGACTCCCCTGATACGTTTTGTGGTGGATACAGAAGGGTTTTTATCATAGGAAGAAAAATCAGGCCTTGACAACTTGAACTGTGGAAGAACATTTTTTTGAAAATATCCCTGACCCGCGGGTCAGAATTTCACCAAAAATCTGAAGTTATCCAATTCACTCAAAAATGGTGCCAAACTGCTGGAAAGAGTCCCCTGATACGTTTTTGCGCTGGATACAGGAGGGTTTTGTTCATAGGCAGAAAAATCAGGCCTTGACAACTTGAACTGTGGAAGAACATTTTTCGGAAAAAATCCCTGACCCGCGGGTCAGAATTTCACCAAAAATCTGACGTTATCCAATTCACTCAAAAATGGTGCCAAACTGTTGGAAAGACTCCCCTGATACGTTTGGAGGTGGATACAGGAGGGTTTTTATCATAGCGATAAAAATCAGGCCTCGACAACTTGACCTGCGGAAGAACATTTTTTTTGAAAAAATCCCTTACCCGCGGGTCACAATTTCACCAAAAATCTGAAGTTATACAATTCACTCAAAAATGGTGCCAAGCTGTTGGAATGACTCCCCTGATACGTTTGGCGGTGGATATAGAAGGGTTTTTATCATAGGAAGAAAAAAATCAGGTCTCGACAACTTAACTTGCGGATGAACATTTTTCTGAAAAAAATCCCTGACCCGCGGGTCAGGATTTCACCAAAAATCTGAAGTTATACAATTCATTCAAATATGGTGCCAAGCTGTTGGAATGACTCCCCTGATACGTTTGGCGGTGGATACAGAAGGGTTTTTAATCATAGGAAGAAAAAAAATCAGGCCTCGACAACTTGACTTGCGGATGAACATTTTTCTGAAAAAAATCCCTGACCCGCGGGTCAGGATTTCACCAAAAATCTGAAGTTTTCCAATTCACTCAAAAATGGTGCCAAACTGTTGCACAGACTCCCCTGATATGTTTGGCGGTAGATACAGAAGGGTTTTTATCATAGGAAGAAAAATCAGGCCTCGACAACTTGACCTGCGGAAGAACATTTTTTTTGAAAAAATCCCTTACCCGCGGGTCACAATTTCACCAAAAATCTGAAGTTATACAATTCACTCAAAAATGGTGCCAAGCTGTTGGAATGACTCCCCTGATACGTTTGGCGGTGGATATAGAAGGGTTTTTATCATAGGAAGAAAAAAATCAGGTCTCGACAACTTAACTTGCGGATGAACATTTTTCTGAAAAAAATCCCTGACCCGCGGGTCAGAATTTCACCCAAAATCTGAAGTTATCGAATTCACTCAAAAATGGTGCCAAACTTTTGGAAAGAGTCCCCTGATACGTTTGGCGCTAGATACAGAAGGGTTTTTATCATAGGAAGAAAAATCAGGCCTTGACAACTTGAACTGTGGAAGAACATTTTTTTGAAAATATCCCTGACCCGCGGGTCAGAATTTCACCCAAAATCTGAAGTTGTCCAATTCACTCAAAAATGGTGCCAAACTTTTGGAAAGAGTCCCCTGATACGTTTGGCGCTGGATACAGAAGGGTTTTTATCATAGGAAGAAAAAAAATCAGGCCTCGACAACTTACACTGTGGAAGAACATTTTTCTGAAAAAAATCCCTGACCCGCGGGTCAGAATTTCACCAAAAATCTGAAGTTATACAATTCACTCAAAAATGGTGCCAAGCTGTTGGAATGACTCCCCTGATACGTTTGGCGCTAGATACAGAAGGGTTTTTATCATAGGAAGAAAAAAATCAGGCCTCGACAACTTGACTTCCGGATGAATATTTTTCTGAAAAAAATCCCTGACCCGCGGGTCAGGATTTCACCAAAAATCTGAAGTTATCCAATTCACTCAAAAATGGTGCCAAACTGTTGCACAGACTCCCCTGATACGTTTGGTGGTGGATACAGAAGGGTTTTTATCATAGGAAGAAAGAAAAGGCCTTGACAACTTGAACTGTGGAAGAACATTTTTTTGAAAATATCCCTGACCCGCGGGTCAGAATTTCACCAAAAATCTGAAGTTATCCAATTCAGTCAAAAATGGTGCCAAACTGTTGCACAGACTCCCCTGATACGTTTGGCGCTGGATACAGAAGGGTTTTTATCATTGGAATAAAAATCAGGCCTTGACAACTTGACTTGTGGAAGAACATATTTCGGAAAAAATCCCTGACCTGCGGGTCAGGATTTCACCAAAAATCTGAAGTTATACAATTCATTCAAATATGGTGCCAAGCTGTTGGAATGACTCCCCTGATACGTTTGGCGGTGGATACAGAAGGGTTTTTAATCATAGGAAGAAAAAAAATCAGGCCTCGACAACTTGACTTGCGGATGAACATTTTTCTGAAAAAAATCCCTGACCCGCGGGTCAGGATTTCACCAAAAATCTGAAGTTTTCCAATTCACTCAAAAATGGTGCCAAACTGTTGCACAGACTCCCCTGATATGTTTGGCGGTAGATACAGAAGGGTTTTTATCATAGGAAGAAAAATCAGGCCTCGACAACTTGACCTGCGGAAGAACATTTTTTTTGAAAAAATCCCTTACCCGCGGGTCACAATTTCACCAAAAATCTGAAGTTATACAATTCACTCAAAAATGGTGCCAAGCTGTTGGAATGACTCCCCTGATACGTTTGGCGGTGGATATAGAAGGGTTTTTATCATAGGAAGAAAAAAATCAGGCCTCGACAACTTGACTTGCGGATGAACATTTTTCTGAAAAAAATCCCTGACCCGCGGGTCAGGATTTCACCAAAAATCTGAAGTTATGCAATTCACTCAAAAATGGTGCCAAACTGTTGCACAGACTCCCCTGATACGTTTTGTGGTGGATACAGAAGGGTTTTTATCATAGGAAGAAAAATCAGGCCTTGACAACTTGAACTGTGGAAGAACATTTTTTTGAAAATATCCCTGACCCGCGGGTCAGAATTTCACCAAAAATCTGAAGTTATCCAATTCACTCAAAAATGGTGCCAAACTGCTGGAAAGAGTCCCCTGATACGTTTTTGCGCTGGATACAGGAGGGTTTTGTTCATAGGCAGAAAAATCAGGCCTTGACAACTTGAACTGTGGAAGAACATTTTTCGGAAAAAATCCCTGACCCGCGGGTCAGAATTTCACCAAAAATCTGAAGTTATCCAATTCACTCAAAAATGGTGCCAAACTGTTGGAAAGACTCCCCTGATACGTTTGGAGGTGGATACAGGAGGGTTTTTATCATAGCGATAAAAATCAGGCCTCGACAACTTGACCTGGGGAAAACATTTTTTTGGAAAAAATCCCTGACCCGCGGGTCACAATTTCACCCAAAATCGGAAGTTTTCCAATTCACTCAAAAATGGTGCCAAGCTGTTGGACTGACTCCCCTGATACGTTTGGCGGTGGATATAGAAGGGTTTTTATCATAGGAAGAAAAAAATCAGGTCTCGACAACTTAACTTGCGGATGAACATTTTTCTGAAAAAAATCCCTGACCCGCGGGTCAGAATTTCACCCAAAATCTGAAGTTATCGAATTCACTCAAAAATGGTGCCAAACGTTTGGAAAGAGTCCCCTGATACGTTTGGCGCTAGATACAGAAGGGTTTTTATCATAGGAAGAAAAATCAGGCCTTGACAACTTGAACTGTGGAAGAACATTTTTTTGAAAATATCCCTGACCCGCGGGTCAGAATTTCACCCAAAATCTGAAGTTTGCCAATTCACTCAAAAATGGTGCCAAACTGTTGCACAGACTCCCCTGATACGTTTGACGGTGGATACAGAAGGGTTTTTAATCATAGGAAGAAAAAAATCAGGCCTCGACAACTTGACTTGCGGATGAACATTTTTCTGAAAAAAAATCCCTGACCCGTGTGTCAGGATTTCACCAAAAATCAGAAGTTATCCAATTCACTCAAAAATGGTGCCAAACTTTTGAAAAGAGTCCCCTGATACGTTTGGCGCTAGATACAGAAGGGTTTTTAATCATAGGAAGAAAAAAAATCAGGCCTCGACAACTTGACTTGTGGAAGAACATTTTTCGGAAAAAATCCCTGACCCGCGGGTCAGAATTTCATCAAAAATCTGAAGTTATCCAATTCACTCAAAAATGGTGCCAAACTGTTTCAAAGACTCGCCTGATTCGTTTGGCGGTGGATACAGGACGGTTTTTTAATCATAGCAATAAAAATCAGGCCTTGACAACTTGACCTGGGGCAAAACATTTTTTTTGAAAAAATCCCTGACCCGCGGGTCCGAATTTCACCAAAAATCTGAAGTTTTCCAATTCACTCAAAAATGGTGCCAAACTGTTGGAAAGAGTCCCCTGTTAAGTTTGGCGCTAGATACAGAAGGGTTTTTATCATACGA
Organism: Zootoca vivipara; assembly: GCF_963506605.1. Classification (NCBI taxonomy): domain Eukaryota; kingdom Metazoa; phylum Chordata; class Lepidosauria; order Squamata; family Lacertidae; genus Zootoca; species Zootoca vivipara. The sequence goes on along the minus strand of NC_083282.1, from coordinate 11,820,967 downwards.
AGAAAAATCAGGCCTCGACAACTTGAACTGCGGAAGAACATTTTTTTTGAAAAAATCCCTGACCCCCGGGTCCGAATTTCACCAAAAATCTGAAGTTATCCAATTCACTCAAAAATGGTGCCAAACTGTTGCACAGACTCCCCTGATACGTTTGGTGGTGGATACAGAAGGGTTTTTTATCATAGGAAGAAAAATCAGGCCTCGACAACTTGACCTGCGGAAGAACATTTTTCTGAAAAAAATCCCTGACCCGCGGGTCAGAATTTCACCAAAAATCTGAAGTTATCCAATTCACTCAAAAATGGTGCCAAACTGTTGGAAAGACTCCCCTGATACGTTTGGAGGTGGATACAGGAGGGTTTTTATCATAGCGATAAAAATCAGGCCTCAACAACTTGACCTGGGGGAAAACATTTTTTTTGAAAACATCCCTGACCCGCGGGTCACAATTTCACCCAAAATCGGAAGTTTTCCAATTCACTCAAAAATGGTGCCAAGCTGTTGGAATGACTCCCCTAATACGTTTGGCGGTGGATATAAAACGGTTTTTATCATAGGAAGAAAAAAATCAGGCCTCGACAACTTAACTTGCGGATGAACATTTTTCTGAAAAAAATCCCTGACCCGCGGGTCAGAATTTCACCAAAAATCAGAAGTTATCGAATTCACTCAAAAATGGTGCCAAACTTTTGGAAAGAGTCCCCTGATACGTTTGGCGCTAGATACATAAGGGTTTTTATCATAGGAAGAAAAATCAGGCCTTGACAACTTGAACTGTGGAAGAACATTTTTTTGAAAATATCCCTGACCCGCGGGTCAGAATTTCACCCAAAATCTGAAGTTATCCAATTCACTCAAAAATGGTGCCAAACTGTTGCAAAGAGTCCCCTGATACGTTTGGCGGTGGATACAGAAGGGTTTTTAATCATAGGAAGAAAAAAATCAGGCCTCGACAACTTGACTTGTGGAAGAACATTTTTCGGAAAAAAATTCCTGACCCGCGGGTCAGGATTTCACCAAAAATCGGAAGTTTTCCAATTCACTCAAAAATGGTGCCAAGCTGTTGGACTGACTCCCCTGATACGTTTGGCGGTGGATATAGAAGGGTTTTTATCATAGGAAGAAAAAAATCAGGCCTTGACAACTTAACTTGCGGATGAACATTTTTTTGAAAAAATCCCTGACCCGCGGGTCAGAATTTCACCCAAAATCTGAAGTTATCGAATTCACTCAAAAATGGTGCCAAACGTTTGGAATGAGTCCCCTGATAGGTTTGGCGCTAGATACAGAAGGGTTTTTATCATAGGAAGAAAAATCAGGCCTTGACAACTTGAACTGTGGAAGAACATTTTTTTGAAAAAATCCCTGACCCGCGGGTCAGAATTTCACCCAAAATCTGAAGTTTTCCAATTCACTCAAAAATGGTGCCAAACTGTTGCACAGACTCCCCTGAAACGTTTGACGGTGGATACAGAAGTGTTTTTAATCATAGGAAGAAAAAAATCAGGCCTCGACAACTTGACTTGTGGAAGAACATTTTTCGGAAAAAATCCCTGACCCGCGGGTCAGAATTTCACCCAAAATCTGAAGTTATCCAATTCACTCAAAAATGGTGCCAAACTTTTGGAAAGAGTCCCCTGATACGTTTGGCGGTGGATACAGGAGGGTTTTTTATCATAGCAATAAAAATCAGGCCTTGACAACTTGAACTGTGGAAGAACATTTTTTTTGAAAATATCCCTGACCCGCGGGTCAGAATTTCACCCAAAATCTGAAGTTTTCCAATTCACTCAAAAATGGTGCCAAACTGTTGCACAGACTCCCGTGATACGTTTGGCTGTGGATACAGAAGGGTTTTTATCATAGGAAGAAAAATTAGGCCTCAACAACTTGACCTGCGGAAGAACATTTTTTTTGAAAAAATCCCTTACCCGCGGGTCACAATTTCACCAAAAATCTGAAGTTATCCAATTCACTCAAAAATGGTGCCAAACTGTTGCACAGACTCCCCTGATACGTTTGGTGGTGGATACAGAAGGGTTTTTATCATAGGAAGAAAAAATCAGGCCTCGACAACTTGACTTGCGGATGAACATTTTTCTGAAAATATCCCTGACCCGCGGGTCAGAATTTCACCAAAAATCTGAAGTTATCCAATTTACTCAAAAATGGTGCCAAACTGTTGGAAAGAGTCCCCTGATATGTTTGGCGCTAGATACAGAAGGGTTTTTATCATAGGAATAAAAATCAGGCCTCGACAACTTGACCTGTGGAAGAACATTTTTTTTGAAAAAATCCCTGACCCGCGGGTCAGATTTTCACCAAAAATCTGAAGTTATCCAATTCACTCAAAAATGGTGCCAAACTGTTGGAAAGAGTCCCCTGATACGTTTTTGCGCTGGATACAGGAGGGTTTTGTTCATAGGCAGAAAAATCAGGCCTTGACAACTTGAACTGTGGAAGAACATTTTTTTGAAAAAATCCCTGACCCGCGGGTCAGAATTTCACCAAAAATCTGAAGTTATCCAATTCACTCAAAAATGGTGCCAAACTGTAGGAAAGACTCCCCTGATACGTTTGGAGGTGGATACAGGAGGGTTCTTATCATAGCGATAAAAATCAGGCCTCGACAACTTGACCTGGGGGAAAACAATTTTTTTTGAAAAAATCCCTGACCCGCGGGTCACAATTTCACCCAAAATCGGAAGTTTTCCAATTCACTCAAAAATGGTGCCAAGCTGTTGGACTGACTCCCCTGATACGTTTGGCGGTGGATATAGAAGGGTTTTTATCATAGGAATAAAAATCAGGCCTTGACAACTTGACTTGTGGAAGAATATATTTCGGAAAAAATCCCTGACCTGCGGGTCAGGATTTCACCAAAAATCTGAAGTTATCCAATTCACTCAAAAATGGTGCCAAACTGTTGGAAAGACTCCCCTGATACGTTTGGAGGTGGATACAGGAGGGTTTTTATCATAGCGATAAAAATCAGGCCTCGGCAACTTGACCTGGGGGAACCGCGGGTCACAATTTCACCCAAAATCGGAAGTTTTCCAATTCACTCAAAAATGGTGCCAAGCTGTTGGACTGACTCCCCTGATACGTTTGGCGGTGGATATAGAAGGGTTTTTATCATAGGAAGAAAAAAATCAGGCCTTGACAACTTAACTTGCGGATGAACATTTTTTTGAAAAAATCCCTGACCCGCGGGTCAGAATTTCACCCAAAATCTGAAGTTATCGAATTCACTCAAAAATGGTGCCAAACGTTTGGAATGAGTCCCCTGATAGGTTTGGCGCTAGATACAGAAGGGTTTTTATCATAGGAAGAAAAATCAGGCCTTGACAACTTGAACTGTGGAAGAACATTTTTTTGAAAAAATCCCTGACCCGCGGGTCAGAATTTCACCCAAAATCTGAAGTTTTCCAATTCACTCAAAAATGGTGCCAAACTGTTGCACAGACTCCCCTGAAACGTTTGACGGTGGATACAGAAGTGTTTTTAATCATAGGAAGAAAAAAATCAGGCCTCGACAACTTGACTTGTGGAAGAACATTTTTCGGAAAAAATCCCTGACCCGCGGGTCAGAATTTCACCCAAAATCTGAAGTTATCCAATTCACTCAAAAATGGTGCCAAACTTTTGGAAAGAGTCCCCTGATACGTTTGGCGGTGGATACAGGAGGGTTTTTTATCATAGCAATAAAAATCAGGCCTTGACAACTTGAACTGTGGAAGAACATTTTTTTTGAAAATATCCCTGACCCGCGGGTCAGAATTTCACCCAAAATCTGAAGTTTTCCAATTCACTCAAAAATGGTGCCAAACTGTTGCACAGACTCCCGTGATACGTTTGGCGGTGGATACAGAAGGGTTTTTATCATAGGAAGAAAAATTAGGCCTCAACAACTTGACCTGCGGAAGAACATTTTTTTTGAAAAAATCCCTTACCCGCGGGTCACAATTTCACCAAAAATCTGAAGTTATCCAATTCACTCAAAAATGGTGCCAAACTGTTGCACAGACTCCCCTGATACGTTTGGTGGTGGATACAGAAGGGTTTTTATCATAGGAAGAAAAAATCAGGCCTCGACAACTTGACTTGCGGATGAACATTTTTCTGAAAATATCCCTGACCCGCGGGTCAGATTTTCACCAAAAATCTGAAGTTATCCAATTCACTCAAAAATGGTGCCAAACTGTTGCACAGACTCCCCTGATACGTTTGGCGCTAGATACAGAAGGGTTTTTATCATAGGAATAAAAATCAGGCCTCGACAACTTGACCTGTGGAAGAACATTTTTTTTGAAAAAATCCCTGACCCGCGGGTCAGATTTTCACCAAAAATCTGAAGTTATCCAATTCACTCAAAAATGGTGCCAAACTGTTGGAAAGAGTCCCCTGATACGTTTTTGCGCTGGATACAGGAGGGTTTTGTTCATAGGCAGAAAAATCAGGCCTTGACAACTTGAACTGTGGAAGAACATTTTTTTGAAAAAATCCCTGACCCGCGGGTCAGAATTTCACCAAAAATCTGAAGTTATCCAATTCACTCAAAAATGGTGCCAAACTGTAGGAAAGACTCCCCTGATACGTTTGGAGGTGGATACAGGAGGGTTTTTATCATAGCGATAAAAATCAGGCCTCGACAACTTGACCTGGGGGAAAACATTTTTTTTGAAAAAATCCCTGACCCGCGGGTCACAATTTCACCCAAAATCGGAAGTTTTCCAATTCACTCAAAAATGGTGCCAAGCTGTTGGACTGACTCCCCTGATACGTTTGGCGGTGGATATAGAAGGGTTTTTATCATAGGAATAAAAATCAGGCCTTGACAACTTGACTTGTGGAAGAACATATTTCGGAAAAAATCCCTGACCTGCGGGTCAGGATTTCACCAAAAATCTGAAGTTATACAATTCATTCAAATATGGTGCCAAGCTGTTGGAATGACTCCCCTGATACGTTTGGCGGTGGATACAGAAGGGTTTTTAATCATAGGAAGAAAAAAAATCAGGCCTCGACAACTTGACTTGCGGATGAACATTTTTCTGAAAAAAATCCCTGACCCGCGGGTCAGGATTTCACCAAAAATCTGAAGTTATCCAATTCACTCAAAAATGGTGCCAAACTGTTGGAAAGACTCCCCTGATACGTTTGGAGGTGGATACAGGAGGGTTTTTATCATAGCGATAAAAATCAGGCCTCGACAACTTGACCTGGGGGAACCGCGGGTCACAATTTCACCCAAAATCGGAAGTTTTCCAATTCACTCAAAAATGGTGCCAAGCTGTTGGACTGACTCCCCTGATACGTTTGGCGGTGGATATAGAAGGGTTTTTATCATAGGAAGAAAAAAATCAGGCCTCGACAACTTAACTTGCGTATGAACATTTTTCTGAAAAAAATCCCTGACCCGCGGGTCAGAATTTCACCCAAACTCTGAAGTTATCGAATTCACTCAAAAATGGTGCCAAACGTTTGGAAAGAGTCCCCTGATACGTTTGGCGCTAGATACAGAAGGGTTTTTATCATAGGAAGAAAAATCAGGCCTTGACAACTTGAACTGTGGAAGAACATTTTTTTGAAAATATCCCTGACCCGCGGGTCAGAATTTCACCCAAAATCTGAAGTTTGCCAATTCACTCAAAAATGGTGCCAAACTGTTGCACAGACTCCCCTGATACGTTTGACGGTGGATACAGAAGGGTTTTTAATCATAGGAAGAAAAAAATCAGGCCTCGACAACTTGATTTGTGGAAGAACATTTTTCGGAAAAAATCCCTGACCCGCGGGTCAGGATTTCACCAAAAATCTGAAGTTATCCAATTCACTCAAAAATGGTGCCAAACTGTTGCAAAGAGTCCCCTTATACGTTTGGCGGTGGATACAGAAGGGTTTTTAATCATAGGAAGAAAAAAATCAGGCCTCGACAACTTGACTTGCGGATGAACATTTTTCTGAAAAAAAATCCCTGACCCGTGGGTCAGGATTTCACCAAAAATCAGAAGTTATCCAATTCACTCAAAAATGGTGCCAAACTTTTGAAAAGAGTCCCCTGATACGTTTGGCGCTAGATACAGAAGGGTTTTTAATCATAGGAAGAAAAAAAATCAGGCCTCGACAACTTGACTTGTGGAAGAACATTTTTCGGAAAAAATCCCTGACCCGCGGGTCAGAATTTCACCAAAAATCTGAAGTTATCCAATTCACTCAAAAATGGTGCCAAACTGTTTCAAAGACTCGCCTGATTCGTTTGGCGGTGGATACAGGAGGGTTTTTTTTATCATAGCAATAAAAATCAGGCCTTGACAACTTGACCTGGGGCAAAACATTTTTTTTGAAAAAATCCCTGACCCCCGGGTCAGAATTTAACCAAAAATCTGAAGTTATCCAATTCACTCAAAAATGGTGCCAAACTGTTGCACAGACTCCCCTGATACGTTTGGTGGTGGATACAGAAGGGTTTTTTATAATAGGAAGAAAAATCAGGCCTCGACAACTTGACCTGCGGAAGAACATTTTTCTGAAAAAAATCCCTGACCCGCGGGTCAGAATTTCACCCAAAATCTGAAGTTTTCCAATTCACTCAAAAATGGTGCCAAACTGTTGGAAAGACTCCCCTGATACGTTTGGAGGTGGATACAGGAGGGTTTTTATCATAGCGATAAAAATCAGGCCTCGACAACTTGACCTGGGGGAAAACATTTTTTTTGAAAACATCCCTGACCCGCGGGTCACAATTTCACCCAAAATCGGAAGTTTTCCAATTCACTCAAAAATGGTGCCAAGCTGTTGGAATGACTCCCCTAATACGTTTGGCGGTGGATATAAAACGGTTTTTATCATAGGAAGAAAAAAATCAGGCCTCGACAACTTAACTTGCGGATGAACATTTTTCTGAAAAAAATCCCTGACCCGCGGGTCAGAATTTCACCAAAAATCAGAAGTTATCGAATTCACTCAAAAATGGTGCCAAACTTTTGGAAAGAGTCCCCTGATACGTTTGGTGCTAGATACAGAAGGGTTTTTATCATAGGAAGAAAAATCAGGCCTTGACAACTTGAACTGTGGAAGAACATTTTTTTGAAAATATCCCTGACCCGCGGGTCAGAATTTCACCCAAAATCTGAAGTTTTCCAATTCACTCAAAAATGGTGCCAAACTGTTGCACAGACTCCCCTGATACGTTTGACGGTGGATACAGAAGGGTTTTTAATCATAGGGAGAAAAAAATCAGGCCTCGACAACTTGACTTGTGGAAGAACATTTTTCGGAAAAAATCCCTGACCCGCGGGTCAGGATTTCACCAAAAATCTGAAGTTATCCAATTCACTCAAAAATGGTGCCAAACTGTTGCAAAGAGTCCCCTGATACGTTTGGCGGTGGATACAGAAGGGTTTTTAATCATAGGAAGAAAAAAATCAGGCCTCGACAACTTGACTTGCGGATGAACATTTTTCTGAAAAAAAATCCCTGACCCGTGGGTCAGGATTTCACCAAAAATCAGAAGTTATCCAATTCACTCAAAAATGGTGCCAAACTTTTGAAAAGAGTCCCCTGATACGTTTGGCGCTAGATACAGAAGGGTTTTTAATCATAGGAAGAAAAAAAATCAGGCCTCGACAACTTGACTTGTGGAAGAACATTTTTCGGAAAAAATCCCTGACCCGCGGGTCAGAATTTCACCAAAAATCTGAAGTTATCCAATTCACTCAAAAATGGTGCCAAACTGTTTCAAAGACTCGCCTGATTCGTTTGGCGGTGGATACAGGAGGGTTTTTTTATCATAGCAATAAAAATCAGGCCTTGACAACTTGACCTGGGGCAAAACATTTTTTTTGAAAAAATCCCTGACCCGTGGGTCAGAATTTCACCAAAAATCTGAAGTTTTCCAATTCACTCAAAAATTGTGCCAAACTGTTGGAAAGAGTCCCCTGATATGTTTGGCGCTAGATACAGAAGGGTTTTTATCATAGGAATAAAAATCAGGCCTCGACAAGTTGACCTGTGGAAGAACATTTTTCTGAAAAAAATCCCTGACCCGCGGGTCAGAATTTCACCCAAAATCTGAAGTTTTCCAATTCACTCAAAAATGGTGCCAAACTGTTGGAAAGACTCCCCTGATACGTTTGGAGGTGGATACAGGAGGGTTTTTATCATAGCGATAAAAATCAGGCCTCGACAACTTGACCTGGGGGAAAACATTTTTTTTTGAAAACATCCCTGACCCGCGGGTCACAATTTCACCCAAAATCGGAAGTTTTCCAATTCACTCAAAAATGGTGCCAAGCTGTTGGAATGACTCCCCTAATACGTTTGGCGGTGGATATAAAACGGTTTTTATCATAGGAAGAAAAAAATCAGGCCTCGACAACTTAACTTGCGGATGAACATTTTTCTGAAAAAAATCCCTGACCCGCGGGTCAGAATTTCACCAAAAATCAGAAGTTATCGAATTCACTCAAAAATGGTGCCAAACTTTTGGAAAGAGTCCCCTGATACGTTTGGTGCTAGATACAGAAGGGTTTTTATCATAGGAAGAAAAACCAAGCCTTGACAACTTGAACTGTGGAAGAACATTTTTTTGAAAATATCCCTGACCCGCGGGTCAGAATTTCACCCAAAATCTGAAGTTTTCCAATTCACTCAAAAATGGTGCCAAACTGTTGCACAGACTCCCCTGATACGTTTGACGGTGGATACAGAAGGGTTTTTAATCATAGGGAGAAAAAAATCAGGCCTCGACAACTTGACTTGTGGAAGAACATTTTTCGGAAAAAATCCCTGACCCGCGGGTCAGGATTTCACCAAAAATCTGAAGTTATCCAATTCACTCAAAAATGGTGCCAAACTGTTGCAAAGAGTCCCCTGATACGTTTGGCGGTGGATACAGAAGGGTTTTTAATCATAGGAAGAAAAAAATCAGGCCTCGACAACTTGACTTGCGGATGAACATTTTTCTGAAAAAAATTCCTGACCCGCGGTTCAGGATTTCACCAAAAATCTGAAGTTATCCAATTCACTCAAAAATGGTGCCAAACTTTTGGAAAGAGTCCCCTGATACGTTTGGCGCTAGATACAGAAGGGTTTTTTATCATAGGAAGAAAAATCAGGCCTTGACAACTTGAACTGTGGAAGAACATTTTTTTGAAAAAATCCCTGACCCGCGGGTCAGAATTTCACCCAAAATCTGAAGTTTTCCAATTCACTCAAAAATGGTGCCAAACTGTTGCACAGACTCCCCTGAAACGTTTGACGGTGGATACAGAAGTGTTTTTAATCATAGGAAGAAAAAAATCAGGCCTCGACAACTTGACTTGTGGAAGAACATTTTTCGGAAAAAATCCCTGACCCGCGGGTCAGAATTTCACCCCAAATCTGAAGTTATCCAATTCACTCAAAAATGGTGCCAAACTTTTGGAAAGAGTCCCCTGATACGTTTGGCGGTGGATACAGGAGGGTTTTTTATCATAGCAGTAAAAATCAGGCCTTGACAACTTGAACTGTGGAAGAACATTTTTTTTGAAAATATCCCTGACCCGCGGGTCAGATTTTCACCAAAAATCTGAAGTTTTCCAATTCACTCAAAAATGGTGCCAAACTGTTGCACAGACTCCCGTGATACGTTTGGCGGTGGATACAGAAGGGTTTTTATCATAGGAAGAAAAATTAGGCCTCAACAACTTGACCTGCGGAAGAACATTTTTTTTGAAAAAATCCCTTACCCGCGGGTCACAATTTCACCAAAAATCTGAAGTTATACAATTCACTCAAAAATGGTGCCAAGCTGTTGGAATGACTCCCCTGATACGTTTGGCCTTGGATATAGAAGGGTTTTTATCATAGGAAGAAAAAAATCAGGCCTCGACAACTTGACTTGCGGATGAACATTTTTCTGAAAAAAATCCCTGACCCGCGGGTCAGGATTTCACCAAAAATCTGAAGTTATCCAATTCACTCAAAAATGGTGCCAAACTGTTGCACAGACTCCCCTGATACGTTTGGTGGTGGATACAGAAGGGTTTTTATCATAGGAAGAAAAATCAGGCCTTGACAACTTGAACTGTGGAAGAACATTTTTTTGAAAATATCCCTGACCCGCGGGTCAGAATTTCAACAAAAATCTGAAGTTATCCAATTCACTCAAAAATGGTGCCAAACTGTTGGAAAGAGTCCCCTGATATGTTTGGCGCTAGATACAGAAGGGTTTTTATCATAGGAATAAAAATCAGGCCTCGACAACTTGACCTGTGGAAGAACATTTTTTTTGAAAAAATCCCTGACCCGCGGGTCAGATTTTCACCAAAAATCTGAAGTTATCCAATTCACTCAAAAATGGTGCCAAACTGTTGGAAAGAGTCCCCTGATACGTTTTTGCGCTGGATACAGGAGGGTTTTGTTCATAGGCAGAAAAATCAGGCCTTGACAACTTGAACTGTGGAAGAACATTTTTTTGAAAAAATCCCTGACCCGCGGGTCAGAATTTCACCAAAAATCTGAAGTTATCCAATTCACTCAAAAATGGTGCCAAACTGTTGGAAAGACTCCCCTGATACGTTTGGAGGTGGATACAGGAGGGTTTTTATCATAGCGATAAAAATCAGGCCTCGACAACTTGACCTGGGGGAAAACATTTTTTTTAAAAAAATCCCTGACCCGCGGGTCACAATTTCACCCAAAATCGGAAGTTTTCCAATTCACTCAAAAATGGTGCGAAGCTGTTGGACTGACTCCCCTGATACGTTTGGCGGTGGATATAGAAGGGTTTTTATCATAGGAATAAAAATCAGGCCTTGACAACTTGACTTGTGGAAGAACATATTTCGGAAAAAATCCCTGACCTGCGGGTCAGGATTTCACCAAAAATCTGAAGTTATACAATTCATTCAAATATGGTGCCAAGCTGTTGGAATGACTCCCCTGATACGTTTGGCGGTGGATACAGAAGGGTTTTTAATCATAGGAAGAAAAAAAATCAGGCCTCGACAACTTGACTTGCGGATGAACATTTTTCTGAAAAAAATCCCTGACCCGCGGGTCAGGATTTCACCAAAAATCTGAAGTTATCCAATTCACTCAAAAATGGTGCCAAACTGTTGGAAAGACTCCCCTGATACGTTTGGAGGTGGATACAGGAGGGTTTTTATCATAGCGATAAAAATCAGGCCTCGACAACTTGACCTGGGGGAACCGCGGGTCACAATTTCACCCAAAAACGGAAGTTTTCCAATTCACTCAAAAATGGTGCCAAGCTGTTGGACTGACTCCCCTGATACGTTTGGCGGTGGATATAGAAGGGTTTTTATCATAGGAAGAAAAAAATCAGGCCTCGACAACTTAACTTGCGGATGAACATTTTTCTGAAAAAAATCCCTGACCCCGCGGGTCAGAATTTCACCCAAAATCTGAAGTTATCGAATTCACTCAAAAATGGTGCCAAACTTTTGGAAAGAGTCCCCTGATACGTTTGGCGCTAGATACAGAAGGGTTTTTATCATAGGAAGAAAAATCAGGCCTTGACAACTTGAACTGTGGAAGAACATTTTTGTGAAAATATCCCTGACCCGCGGGTCAGAATTTCACCCAAAATCTGAAGTTTTCCAATTCACTCAAAAATGGTGCCAAACTGTTGCGCAGACTCCCCTGATACGTTTGACGGTGGATACAGAAGGGTTTTTAATCATAGGAAGAAAAAAATCAGGCCTCGACAACTTGACTTGTGGAAGAACATTTTTCGGAAAAAATCCCTGACCCGCAGGTCAGGATTTCACCAAAAATCTGAAGTTATCCAATTCACTCAAAAATGGTGCCAAACTGTTGCAAAGAGTCCCCTGATACGTTTGGCGGTGGATACAGAAGGGTTTTTAATCATAGGAAGAAAAAAAATCAGGCCTCGACAACTTGACTTTCGGATGAACATTTTTCTGAAAAAAATCCCTGACCCGCGGTCAGGATTTCACCAAAAATCTGAAGTTATCCAATTCACTCAAACGTGGTGCCAAACTGTTGGAAAGAGTCCCCTGATAAGTTTGGCGCTAGATACAGAAGGGTTTTTATCATAGGAATAAAAATCAGGCCTCGACAACTTGACCTGTGGAAGAACATTTTTTTTAAAAAAAATCCCTGACCCGCGGGTCAGAATTTCACCAAAAATCTGAAGTTATCCAATTCACTCAAAAATGGTGCCAAACTTTTGGAAAGAGTCCCCTGATACGTTTGGCGCTAGATACAGAATGGTTTTTATCATAGGAAGAAAAATCAGGCCTTGACAACTTGAACTGTGGAAGAACATTTTTTTGAAAAACACCCTGACCCGCGGGTCAGAATTTCACCAAAAATCTGAAGTTATCGAATTTACTCAAAAATGGTGCCAAATTTTGGAAAGAGTCCCCTGATACGTTTGGCGCTAGATACAGAAGGGTTTTTAATCATAGGAAGAAAAAAATCAGGCCTCGACAACTTGACTTGTGGAAGAACATTTTTCGGAAAAAATCCCTGACCCGCGGGTCAGAATTTCACCAAAAATCTGAAGTTATCCAATTCACTCAAAAATGGTGCCAAACTGTTTCAAAGACTCGCCTGATTCGTTTGGCGGTGGATACAGGAGGGTTTTTTATCATAGCAATAAAAATCAGGCCTTGACAACTTGACCTGGGGCAAAACATTTTTTTTGAAAAAATCCCTGACCCGCGGATCAGAATTTCACAAAAAATCTGAAGTTATCGAATTCACTCAAAAATGGTGCCAAACTTTTGGAAAGAGTCCCCTGATACGTTTGGCGCTAGATACAGAATGGTTTTTATCATAGGAAGAAAAATCAGGCCTTGACAACTTGAACTGCGGAAGAACATTTTTTTGAAAACATCCCTGACCCGCGGGTCAGAATTTCACCCAAAATCTGAAGTTATCCAATTCACTCAAAAATGGTGCCAAACTGTTGCAAAGAGTCCCCTGATACGTTTGGCGGTGGATACAGAAGGGTTTTTAATCATAGGAAGAAAAAAATCAGGCCTCGACAACTTGACTTGTGGAAGAACATTTTTCGGAAAAAATCCCTGACCCGCGGGTCAGGATTTCACCAAAAATCTGAAGTTATCCAATTCACTCAAAAATGGTGCCAAACTGTTGCAAAGAGTCCCCTGATACGTTGGGCGGTGGATACAGAAGGGTTTTTAATCATAGGAAGAAAAAAATCAGGCCTCGACAACTTGACTTGCGGATGAAATTTTTTTTGAAAATATCCCTGACCCGCGGGTCAGGATTTCACCCCAAATCTGAAGTTATCCAATTCACTCAAAAATGGTGCCAAACTGTTGCACAGACTCCCCTGATACGTTTGGTGGTGGATACAGAAGGGTTTTTATCATAGGAAGAAAAATCAGGCCTTGACAACTTGAACTGTGGAAGAACATTTTTTTGAAAATATCCCTGACCCGCGGGTCAGAATTTCACCAAAAATCTGAAGTTATCCAATTCACTCAAAAATGGTGCCAAACTGTTGGAAAGAGTCCCCTGATATGTTTGGCGCTAGATACAGAAGGGTTTTTATCATAGGAATAAAAATCAGGCCTCGACAACTTGACCTGTGGAAGAACATTTTTTTTGAAAAAATCCCTGACCCGCGGGTCAGATTTTCACCAAAAATCTGAAGTTATCCAATTCACTCAAAAATGGTGCCAAACTGTTGGAAAGAGTCCCCTGATACGTTTTTGCGCTAGATACAGGAGGGTTTTGTTCATAGGCAGAAAAATCAGGCCTTGACAACTTGAACTGTGGAAGAACATTTTTTTGAAAAAATCCCTGACCCGCGGGTCAGAATTTCACCAAAAATCTGAAGTTATCCAATTCACTCAAAAATGGTGCCAAACTGTTGGAAAGACTCCCCTGATACGTTTGGAGGTGGATACAGGAGGGTTTTTATCATAGCGATAAAAATCAGGCCTCGACAACTTGACCTGGGGGAAAACATTTTTTTTAAAAAAATCCCTGACCCGCGGGTCACAATTTCACCCAAAATCGGAAGTTTTCCAATTCACTCAAAAATGGTGCGAAGCTGTTGGACTGACTCCCCTGATACGTTTGGCGGTGGATATAGAAGGGTTTTTATCATAGGAATAAAAATCAGGCCTTGACAACTTGACTTGTGGAAGAACATATTTCGGAAAAAATCCCTGACCCGCGGGTCAGGATTTCACCAAAAATCTGAAGTTATCCAATTCACTCAAAAATGGTGCCAAACTGTTGGAAAGACTCCCCTGATACGTTTGGAGGTGGATACAGGAGGGTTTTTATCATAGCGATAAAAATCAGGCCTCGACAACTTGACCTGGGGGAACCGCGGGTCACAATTTCACCCAAAAACGGAAGTTTTCCAATTCACTCAAAAATGGTGCCAAGCTGTTGGACTGACTCCCCTGATACGTTTGGCGGTGGATATAGAAGGGTTTTTATCATAGGAAGAAAAAAATCACGCTTCGACAACTTAACTTGCGGATGAACATTTTTCTGAAAAAAATCCCTGACCCCGCGGGTCAGAATTTCACCCAAAATCTGAAGTTATCGAATTCACTCAAAAATGGTGCCAAACTTTTGGAAAGAGTCCCCTGATACGTTTGGCGCTAGATACAGAAGGGTTTTTATCATAGGAAGAAAAATCAGGCCTTGACAACTTGTACTGTGGAAGAACATTTTTGTGAAAATATCCCTGACCCGCGGGTCAGAATTTCACCCAAAATCTGAAGTTTTCCAATTCACTCAAAAATGGTGCCAAACTGTTGCGCAGACTCCCCTGATACGTTTGACGGTGGATACAGAAGGGTTTTTAATCATAGGAAGAAAAAAATCAGGCCTCGACAACTTGACTTGTGGAAGAACATTTTTCGGAAAAAATCCCTGACCCGCAGGTCAGGATTTCACCAAAAATCTGAAGTTATCCAATTCACTCAAAAATGGTGCCAAACTGTTGCAAAGAGTCCCCTGATACGTTTGGCGGTGGATACAGAAGGGTTTTTAATCATAGGAAGAAAAAAAATCAGGCCTCGACAACTTGACTTTCGGATGAACATTTTTCTGAAAAAAATCCCTGACCCGCGGTCAGGATTTCACCAAAAATCTGAAGTTATCCAATTCACTCAAAAATGGTGCCAAACTTTTGGAAAGAGTCCCCTGATACGTTTGGCGCTAGATACAGAAGGGTTTTTATCATAGGAAGAAAAATCAGGCCTTGACAACTTGAACTGTGGAAGAACATTTTTTTGAAAAAATCCCTGACCCGCGGGTCAGAATTTCACCAAAAATCTGAAGTTATCGAATTCACTCAAAAATGGTGCCAAATTTTGGAAAGAGTCCCCTGATACGTTTGGCGCTAGATACAGAAGGGTTTTTAATCATAGGAAGAAAAAAATCAGGCCTCGAAAACTTGACTTGTGGAAGAACATTTTTCGAAAAAAATCCCTGACCCGCGGGTCAGAATTTCACCAAAAATCTGAAGTTATCCAATTCACTCAAAAATGGTGCCAAACTGTTTCAAAGACTCGCCTGATTCGTTTGGCGGTGGATACAGGACGGTTTTTTAATCATAGCAATAAAAATCAGGCCTTGACAACTTGACCTGGGCGAAAACATTTTTTTTGAAAAAATCCCAGACCCCGCGGGTCAGAATTTCACCAAAAATCTGAAGTCATCCAATTCACTCAAAAATGGTGCCAAGCTGTTTGAATGACTCCCCTGATACGTTTGGCGCAGGATACAGAAGGGTTTTTATCATAGGAAGAAAAAATCAGACCTTGACAACTGGACCTGCGGAAGAACATTTTTTTTCGAAAAATTCCCTGACCCGTGGGTCAGATTTTCGCCAAAAATCTGAAGTTATCCAATTCACTCAAAAATGGAGCCAAGCTGTTGCACAGACTCCCCTGATACGTTTTTGCGCTGGATACAGGAGGGTTTTGTTCATAGGCAGAAAAATCAGGACTTGACAACTTGACCTGCAGAAGAACTTTTTTTTTGAAAAAATCCCTGACCCGCGGGTCACAATTTCACCCCAAATCTGACGTTTTCCAATTCATTCAAATATGGTGTCAAGCTGTTGGAATGACTCCGCTGATACGTTTGGCGCAGGACACAGAAGGGTTTTTATCATAGGAAGAAAAAATCAGGCCTTGACAACTGGACCTGCGGAAGAACATTTTTTTTTTGAAAAATTCCCTGACCCGCGGGTCAGAATTTCGCCAAAAATCTGAAGTTAACCAATTCACTCAAAAATGGTGCCAAACTGTTGCACAGACTCCCCTGATACGTTTGGCGCTGGCAACAGAAGGGTTTTTATCATAGGAAGAAAAAATCAGGCCTTGACAACTTGACCTGCGGAAGAACATTTTTTTGAACAAAATTCCCTGACCCGCGGGTCAGAATTTCGCAAAAAATCTGAAGTTATACAATTTACTCAAAAATGGTGCCAAACTGTTGCACAGACTCCCCTGATACATTTGGCGGTGGATACAGAAGGGTTTTTATCATAGGAAGAAAAATCAGGCCTCGACAACTTGGCCTGCGGAAGAACATTTTTTTTAAAAAAATCCCTGACCCGCAGGTCAGAATTTAACCAAAAATCTGAAGTTATCCAATTCACTCAAAAATGGTGCCAAACTGTTGCACAGACTCCCCTGATAGGTTTGGAGGTTGATACAGGAGGGTTTTTATCATTGGAATAAAAAAGAGGCCTTGACAACTTGACTTGTGGAAGAACATTTTTCGGAAAAAATCCCTGAAGTTATCCAATTCATTCAAAAATGGTGCCAAATAGTTTCAAAGACTCGCCTGATTCGTTTGGCGGTGGATACAGAAGGGTTTTTTATCATAGCAATAAAAATCAGGCCTCGACAACTAGACCTGGGGCAAAACATTTTTTTTGAAAAAATTCCCGACCGGCGGGTCAGAATTTCACACAAAATCTGAAGTTATCCAATTCACTCAAAAATGGTGCCAAACTGTTGCACAGACTCCCCTGATACGTTTGGCGCTGGCAACAGAAGGGTTTTTATCATAGGAAGAAAAAATCAGGCCTTGACAACTTGACCTGTGGAAGAACATTTTTTTTTGAAAAATTCCCTGACCCGCGGGTCAGAATTTCACCAGAAATCTGAAGTTATCGAATTCACTCATAAATGATGCCAAACTGTTGCACAGACTCCCCTGATACGTTTGGCGGTGGATACAGAAGTGTTTTTATCATAGGAAGAAAAATCAGGCCTCGACAACTTGACCTGCGGATGAACATTTTTTTTGAAAAAATTCCTGACCCACGGGTCAGAATTTCACCAGAAATCTGAAGTTATCCAATTCACTCAAAAATGGTGCCAAACTGTTGCACAGACTCCCCTGATACGTTTTTGCGCTGTATACAGGAGGGTTTTGTTCATAGACAGAAAAATCAGGCCTTGACAACTTGACCTGCGGAAGAACATTTTTTTAAAAAAAATCCCTGACCCGCGGGTCACAATTTCACAAAAAATCTGAAGTTTTCCAATTCATTCAAATATGGTGCCAAGCTGTTGGAATGACTCCGCTGATACGTTTGGCGCAGGACACAGAAGGGTTTTTATCATAGGAAGAAAAAAATCAGGCCTTGACAACTGGACCTGCGGAAGAACATTTTTTTTTGAAAAATTCCCTGACCCGCGGGTCAGAATTTCGCCAAAAATCTGAAGTTATCCAATTCACTCAAAAATGGTGCCAAACTGTTGCACAGGCTCCCCTGATACGTTTGGCGCTGGCAACAGAAGGGTTTTTATCATAGGAAGAAAAAATCAGGCCTTGACAACTTGACCTGCGGAAGAACATTTTTTTTGAAAAATTCCCTGACCCGCGGGTCAGAATTTCCCCAAAAATCTAAAGTTATCCAATTCACTCAAAAATGGTGCCAAACTGTTGCACAGACTCCCCTGATACGTTTGGCGGTGGATACAGAAGGTTTTTTATCATATGAAGAAAAATCAGGCCTCGACAACTCGACTTGCGGAAGAACATTTTTTTGAACAAAATTCCCTGACCCGCAGGTCAGAATTTCACCAAAAATCTGAAGTTATCGAATTCACTCAAAAATGGTGCCAAACTGTTGCACAGACTCCCCTGATACGTTTGACGGTGGATACAGAAGGGTTTTTAATCATAGGAAGAAAAAAATCAGGCCTCGACAACTTGACTTGCGGATGAATTTTTTTTTGAAAAAATCCCTGACCCGCGGGTCAGAATCTCACCAATAATCTGAAGTTATCCAATTCACTCAAAAATGGTGCCAAACTGTTGCGCAGACTCCCCTGATACGTTTGGCGCTGGATACAGAAGGGTTTTTATCATTGGAATAAAAAAGAGGCCTTGACAACTTGACTTGTGGAAGAACATTTTTCGGAAAAAATCCCTGACCCGCGGGTCAGAATTTCACCAAAAATCTGAAGTTATCCAATTCACTCAAAAATGGTGCCAAACTGTTGCACAGACTCCCCTGATACGTTTTTGCGCTGGCAACAGAAGGGTTTTTATCATAGGAAGAAAAAATCAGGCCTTGACAACTTGACCTGCGGAAGAACATTTTTTTGAACAACATTCCCTGACCCGCGGGTCAGAATTTCGCAAAAAATCTGAAGTTATCGAATTCACTCAAAAATGGTGCCAAACTGTTGCACAGACTCCCCTGATACGTTTGGCGGTGGATACAGAAGGGTTTTTATCATAGGAAGAAAAATCAGGCCTCGACAACTTGGCCTGCGGAAGAACATTTTTTTTTAAAAAAGCCCTGACCCGCGGGTCAGAATTTAACCAAAAATCTGAAGTTATACAATTCACTCAAAAATGGTGCCAAACTGTTGCAAAGACTCCCCTGATACGTTTGGCGGTGGTTTTTATCATGAGAAGAAAAAATCAGGCCTCGACAACTCGACTTGCGGAAGAACATTTTTCTGAAAAAAATCCTGACCCACGGGTCAGAATTTCACCAGAAATCTGAAGTTATCCAATTCACTCAAAAATGGTGCCAAACTGTTGCGCAGACTCCCCTGATACGTTTGGCGCTGGATACAGAAGGGTTTTTATCATTGGAATAAAAAAGAGGCCTTGACAACTTGACTTGTGGAAGAACATTTTTCGGAAAAAATCCCTGACCCACGGGTCAGAATTTCACCAAAAATCTGAAGTTATCCAATTCACTCAAAAATGGTGCCAAACTGTTTCAAGGACTCGCCTGATTCGTTTGGCGGTGGATACAGGAGGGTTTTTTTTATCATAGCAATAAAAAAAATCCGTTACCCACGGGTCAGAATTTCACCAAAAATCTGAAGTTATCCAATTCACTCAAAAATGGTGCCAAACTGTTGCACAGACTCCCCTGATACGTTTTTGCGCTGGCAACAGAAGGGTTTTTATCATAGGAAGAAAAAATCAGGCCTTGACAACTTGACCTGCGGAAGAATATTTTTTTGAACAAAATTCCCTGACCCGCGGGTCAGAATTTCGCCAAAAATCTGAAGTTATCCTATTCACTCAAAAATGGTGCCAAACTGTTGCAAGGACTCCCCTGATACGTTTGACGGTGGATACAGAAGGGATTTTAATCATTGGAATAAAAAATCAGGCCTCGACAACTTGACTTGCGGATGAATTTTTTTTTGAAAAAATCCCTGACCCGCGGGTCAGAATCTCACCAATAATCTGAAGTCATCCAATTCACTCAAAAATGGTGCCAAACTGTTGCGCAGACTCCCCTGATACGTTTGGCGCTGGATACAGAAGGGTTTTTTTATCATAGCAATAAAAAAAAATCCGTTACCCGCGGGTCAGAATTTCACCAAAAATCTGAAGTTATCCAATTCACTCAAAAATGGTGCCAAACTGTTGCATAGACTCCCCTGATACGTTTTTGCGCTGGCAACAGAAGGGTTTTTATCATAGGAAGAAAAAATCAGACCTTGACAACTTGACCTGCGGAAGAACATTTTTTTGAACAAAATTCCCTGACCCGCGGGTCAGAATTTCGCCAAAAATCTGAAGTTATCGAATTCACTCAAAAATGGTGCCAAACTGTTGCACAGACTCCCCTGATACGTTTGGCGGTGGATAAAGAAGGGTTTTTATCATAGGAAGAAAAATCAGGCCTCGACAACTTGGCCTGCGGAAGAACATTTTTTTAAAAAAAATCCCTGACCCGCGGGTCAGAATTTAACCAAAAATCTGAAGTTATACAATTCACTCAAAAATGGTGCCAAACTGTTGCAAAGACTCCCCTGATACGTTTGGCGGTGGTTTTTATCATGAGAAGAAAAAATCAGGCCTCGACAACTCGACTTGCGGAAGAACATTTTTCTGAAAAAAATCCTGACCCACGGGTCAGAATTTCACCAGAAATCTGAAGTTATCCAATTCACTCAAAAATGGTGCCAAACTGTTGGAAAGAGTCCCCTGATATGTTTGGCGCTAGATACAGAAGGGTTTTAATCATAGGAATAAAAAAAAAGGCCTCGACAACTTGACCTGTGGAAGAACATTATTTTTGAAAAAATCCCTGACCCGTGGGTCAGAATTTCACCAGAAATCTGAAGTTATCCAATTCACTCAAAAATGGTGCCAAACTGTTGGAAAGAGTCCCCTGATATGTTTGGCGCTAGATACAGAAGGGTTTTTATCATAGGAATAAAAAAAAAGGCCTTGACAACTTGACTTGGGGAAGAACATTTTTCTGAAAGAAATCCTGACCCGCGGGTCAGAATTTCACCAAAAATCTGAAGTTTTCCAATTCACTCAAAAATGGTGCCAAACTGTTGCACAGACTCCCCTGATACGTTTGGAGGTTGATACAGGAGGGTTTTGATCATAAGAAGAAAAAATCAGGCCTCGACAACTCGACTTGCGGAAGAACATTTTTCTGAGAAAAATCCTGACCCGCAGGTCAGAATTTCACCAAAAATCTGAAGTTATCCTATTCACTCAAAAATGGTGCCAAACTGTTGCAAGGACTCCCCTGATACGTTTGACGGTGGATACAGAAGGGATTTTAATCATAGGAAGAAAAAAATCAGGCCTCGACAACTTGACTTGCGGATGAATTTTTTTTTGAAAAAATCCCTGACCCGCGGGTCAGAATCTCACCAATAATCTGAAGTCATCCAATTCACTCAAAAATGGTGCCAAACTGTTGCGCAGACTCCCCTGATACGTTTGGCGCTGGATACAGAAGGGTTTTTTTATCATAGCAATAAAAAAAATCCGTTACCCGCGGGTCAGAATTTCACCAAAAATCTGAAGTTATCCAATTCACTCAAAAATGGTGCCAAACTGTTGCACAGACTCCCCTGATACGTTTTTGCGCTGGCAACAGAAGGGTTTTTATCATAGGAAGAAAAAATCAGGCCTTGACAACTTGACCTGCGGAAGAACATTTTTTTGAACAAAATTCCCTGACCCGCGGGTCAGAATTTCGCCAAAAATCTGAAGTTATCGAATTCACTCAAAAATGGTGCCAAACTGTTGCACAGACTCCCCTGATACATTTGGCAGTGGATACAGAAGGGTTTTTATCATAGGAAGAAAAATCAGGCCTCGACAACTTGGCCTGCGGAAGAACTTTTTTTAAAAAAAATCCCTGACCCGCGGGTCAGAATTTAACCAAAAATCTGAAGTTATACAATTCACTCAAAAATGGTGCCAAACTGTTGCAAAGACTCCCCTGATACGTTTGGCGGTGGTTTTTATCATAAGAAGAAAAAAATCAGGCCTCGACAACTCGACTTGCGGAAGAACATTTTTCTGAAAAAAATCCTGACCCGCGGGTCAGAATTTCACCAGAAATCTGAAGTTATCAAATTCACTAAAAAATGGTGCCAAACTGTTGCACAGACTCCCCTGATACGTTTGGAGGTTGATACCGGAGGGTTTTGATCATAAGAAGAAAAAATCAGGCCTCGACAACTCGACTTGCGGAAGAACATTTTTCTGAGAAAAATCCTGACCCGCAGGTCAGAATTTCACCAAAAATCTGAAGTTATCCAATTCACTCAAAAATGGTGCCAAACTGTTGCACAGACTCCCCTGATACGTTTGGAGGTTGATACCGGAGGGTTTTGATCATAAGAAGAAAAAATCAGGCCTCGACAACTCGACTTGCGGAAGAACATTTTTCTGAGAAAAATCCTGACCCGCAGGTCAGAATTTCACCAAAAATCTGAAGTTATCCAATTCACTCAAAAATGGTGCCAAACTGTTGCACAGACTCCCCTGATACGTTTGGAGGTTGATACCGGAGGGTTTTGATCATAAGAAGAAAAAATCAGGCCTCGACAACTCGACTTGCGGAAGAACATTTTTCTGAGAAAAATCCTGACCCGCAGGTCAGAATTTCACCAAAAATCTGAAGTTATCCAATTCACTCAAAAATGGTGCCAAACTGTTTCAAAGACTCGCCTGATTCGTTTGGCGGTGGATACAGGAGGGTTTTTTTATCATAGCAATAAAAAAAATCCGTTACCCGCGGGTCAGAATTTCACCAAAAATCTGAAGTTATCGAATTCACTCAAAAATGGTGCCAAACTGTTGCACAGACTCCCCTGATACGTTTGGCGGTGGATACAGAAGGGTTTTTATCATAGGGGAAAAAAATCAGGCCTTGACAACTGGACCTGCGGAAGAACATTTTTTTTGAAAAATTCCCTGACCCTCGGGTCAGGATTTCACCAAAATCTGAAGTTATCCAATTCACTAAAAAATGGTGCCAAACTGTTGCACAGACTCCCCTGATACGTTTGGCGGTGGATACAGGAGGGTTTTGATCATAGGAAGAAAAATCAGGCCTCGACAACTTGACCTGCGGATGAACATTTTTTTTGAAAAAATTCCTGACCCGCGGGTCAGAATTTCACCAAAAATTTGAAGTTATCCAATTCACTCAAAAATGGTGCCAAACTGTTGCACAGACTCCCCTGATACGTTTGGAGGTTGATACAGGAGGGTTTTGATCATAAGAAGAAAAAATCAGGCCTCGACAACTCGACTTGCGGAAGAACATTTTTCTGAGAAAAATCCTGACCCGCAGGTCAGAATTTCACCAAAAATCTGAAGTTATCCTATTCACTCAAAAATGGTGCCCAACTGTTGCAAGGACTCCCCTGATACGTTTGACGGTGGATACAAAAGGGTTTTTATTCATAGGAAGAAAAAAATCAGGCCTCGACAACTTGACTTGCGGATGAATTTTTTTTTGAAAAAATCCCTGACCCGCGGGTCAGAATCTCACCAATAATCTGAAGTTATCCAATTCACTCAAAAATGGTGCCAAACTGTTGTGCAGACTGCCCTGATACGTTTGGCGCTGGATACAGAAGGGTTTTTATCATTGGAATAAAAAACAGGCCTTGACAACTTGACTTGTGGAAGAACATTTTTCGGAAAAAATCCCTGACCCGCGGGTCAGAATTTCACCAAAAATCTGAAGTTATCCAATTCACTCAAAAATGGTGCCAAACTGTTTCAAAGACTCGCCTGATTCATTTGGCGGTGGATACAGGAGGGTTTTTTTTATCATAGCAATAAAAAAAATCCGTTACCCGCGGGTCAGAATTTCACCAAAAATCTGAAGTTATCCAATTCACTCAAAAATGGTGCCAAACTGTTGCACTGACTCCCCTGATACGTTTTTGCGCTGGATACAGGAGGGTTTTTCTCATAGGCAGAAAAATCAGGCCTTGACAACTTGACCTGGGGGAAAACATTTTTTTTAAAAAAAATCCGTTACCCGCGGGTCAGAATTTCACCAAAAATCTGAAGTTATCCAATTCAATCAAAAATGGTGCCAAAAAGTTGGGAAGACTCCCCTGATACGTTTGGCGCTGGATACGGGAGGGTTTTTATCATAGGAAAGAAAATCAGGCCTTGAAAACTTGACCTGCAGAAGAACATTTTTTTGAAAAAATCCCTGACCCGCGGGTCAGGATTTCACCAAAAATCTGAAGTCATCCAATTCACTGAAAAATAGTGCCAAACTGTTGCAATGGCTCCCCTGATACGTTTGGCGCTGGATACAGGAGGGTTTTGATCATAGGGGAAAAAAATCAGGCATTGACAACTTGACTGCGGAAGAACATTTTTCTGAAAAAAAATCCCTGACCCGCGGGTCAGAATTTCACCAAAAATCTGAAGTTATCCAATTCACTCAAAAAAGGTGCCAAACTGTTTCAAAGGCTCGCCAGATTTGTTTGGCGGTGGATACAAGAGGGTTTTTTATCATAGCAATAAAAATCAGGCCTCGATAACTTGACCTGCGGAAGAACATTTTTTAAAGAAAATATCCCTGTCCCGCGGGTCAGGATTTCACCAAAAATCTGAAGTTATCCAATTCACTCAAAAATGGTGCAAAACTGTTGCACAGACTTCCCTGATACGTTTGGCGCTGGAAACAAGAGGGTTTAGTTCATAGGCAGAAAAATAAGGCCTCCACAACTTGACCTGCGGAAGAACATTTTTCTGAAAAAATCCCTGACCCGCGGGTCAGGATTTCACCAAAAATCTGAAGTTATCCAATTCACTCAAAAATGGTGCCAAACTGTTTCAAAGGCTCGCCTGATTCGTTTGGCGGTGGATCCAAGAGGGTTTTTTTTATCATAGCAATAAAAATCAGGCCTCGACAACTTGACCTGGGGGAAAACATTTGTTTTGAAAAAAATCCCCGACCCGCGGGTCACAATTTCACCCAAAATCTGAAGTTTTCCAATTCACTCAAAAATAGTGCCAAACTTTTGGAAAGAGTCCCCTGATACGTTTGGCGCTAGATACAGAAGGGTTTTTATCATAGAAATAAAAATCAGGCCTCGACAACTTGACCTGTGGAAGAACATTTTTTTTGAAAAAATCCCTGACCTGCGGTACATAATTTCACGCAAAATCTGAAGTTTTCCAATTCACTCAAAAATAGTGCCAAGCTGTTGGAATGACTCCCCTGATACGTTTGGCGGTGGATACAGAAGGGTTTTTATCATAGGAAGAAAAAATCAGGCCTTGACAACTTGACTTGCGGAAGAACATTTTTCTGAAAAAAATCCTGACCCGCGGGTCAGAATTTCACCAAAAATCTGAAGTTATCCCATTCACTCAAAAAGGGTGTCAAACTGTTGCACAGACTCCCCTGATACGTTTGGCGCTGGATACAGAAGGGTTTTTATCATAGGAAGAAAAAATCAGGCCTTTACAACTTGACCTGTGGAAGAACATTTTTTTTGAAAAACTCCCTGACCCGCTGGTCAGAATTTCGCCAAAAATCTGATGTTATCAAATTCACTCAAAAATGGTGCCAAACTGTTGCAAAGACTCCCCTGATAAGATTGGCGCTGGATACAGGAGGGTTTTGTTCATAGGCAGAAAAATCAGGCCTTGACAACTTGACCTGTGGAAGAACATTTTTCTGAAAAAATCCCTGACCCGCAGGTCAGGATTTCACCAAAAATCTGAAGTCATCCAATTCACTCAAAAATGGTGCCAAATTGTTGCAGGCTCACCTGATACATTTGGCGGTGGATACAGGAGGGTTTTTATCATAGGAAGAAAAATCAGGCCTCGACAACTTGACCTGTGGAAGAACATTTTTTTTAAAAAAATCCCTGACCCGCGGGTCACTATTTCACCAAAAATCTGAAGTTTTCCAATTCACTCAAAAATAGTGCCAAGCTGTTGGAATGACTCCCCTGATACGTTTGGCGGTGGAGACAGAAGGGTTTTTATCATAGCAATAAAAATCAGGCCTCGACAACTTGACCTGGGGGAAAACATTTGTTTTGAAAAAAATCCCCGACCCGCGGGTCACAATTTCACCCAAAATCTGAAGTTTTCCAATTCACTCAAAAATGGTGCCAAACTTTTGGAAAGAGTCCCCTGATACGTTTGGCGCAGGATACAGAAGGGTTTTTATCATAGGAAGAAAAATCAGGCCTTGACAACTTGAACTGTGGAAGAACATTTTTTTGAAAATATCCCTGACCCGCGGGTCAGGATTTCACAACAAATCTGAAGTTATCCAATTCACTCAAAAATGGTGCCAAACTGTTTCAAAGGCTCGCCAGATTCGTTTGGCGGTGGATACAGAAGGGTTTTTTATCATAGCAATAAAAATCAGGCCTCGACAACTCGACCTGTGTAAGAACATTTTTTTTGAAAAATTCCCTGACCCGCGGGTCAGAATTTCACACAAAATCTGAAGTTTTCCAATTCACTCAAAAATGGTGCCAAGCTGTTGGAATGACTCCCCTGATACGTTTTTGCGATGGATACAGGAGGGTCTTGTTCATAGGCAGAAAAATCAGGCCTTGACAACTTGACCTGTGGAAGAACATTTTTTCTTTGAAAAAGTCCCTGACCCGCTGGTCAGAATTTCACAAAAAATCTGAAGTTATCCAATTCACTCAAAAATGGTGCCAAACTGTTGGAAAGACTCCCCTGATACGTTTGGCGCTAGATACAGACGGGTTTTTATCATAGAAATAAAAATCAGGCCTCGACAACTTGACCTGTGGAAGAACATTTTTTTTGAAAAAATCCCTGACGTGCGGTACATAATTTCACGCAAAATCTGAAGTTTTCCAATTCACTCAAAAATAGTGCCAAGCTGTTGGAATGACTCCCCTGATACGTTTGGCGGTGGATACAGAAGGGTTTTTATCATAGGAAGAAAAAATCAGGCCTTGACAACTTGACTTGCGGAAGAACATTTTTCTGAAAAAAATCCTGACCCGCGGGTCAGAATTTCACCAAAAATCTGAAGTTATCCCATTCACTCAAAAAGGGTGTCAAACTGTTGCACAGACTCCCCTGATACGTTTGGCGCTGGATACAGAAGGGTTTTTATCATAGGAAGAAAAAATCAGGCCTTTACAACTTGACCTGTGGAAGAACATTTTTTTTGAAAAACTCCCTGACCCGCTGGTCAGAATTTCGCCAAAAATCTGATGTTATCAAATTCACTCAAAAATGGTGCCAAACTGTTGCAAAGACTCCCCTGATAAGATTGGCGCTGGATACAGGAGGGTTTTGTTCATAGGCAGAAAAATCAGGCCTTGACAACTTGACCTGTGGAAGAACATTTTTCTGAAAAAATCCCTGACCCGCAGGTCAGGATTTCACCAAAAATCTGAAGTCATCCAATTCACTCAAAAATGGTGCCAAATTGTTGCAGGCTCACCTGATACATTTGGCGGTGGATACAGGAGGGTTTTTATCATAGGAAGAAAAATCAGGCCTCGACAACTTGACCTGTGGAAGAACATTTTTTTTAAAAAAATCCCTGACCCGCGGGTCACTATTTCACCAAAAATCTGAAGTTTTCCAATTCACTCAAAAATAGTGCCAAGCTGTTGGAATGACTCCCCTGATACGTTTGGCGGTGGAGACAGAAGGGTTTTTATCATAGGAAGAAAAATCAGGCCTCGACAACTTGACCTGTGGAAGAACATTTTTTTTAAAAAAATCCCTGACCCGCGGGTCACAATTTCACCCAAAATCTGAAGTTTTCCAATTCACTCAAAAATGGTGCCAAACTTTTGGAAAGAGTCCCCTGATACGTTTGGCGCAGGATACAGAAGGGTTTTTATCATAGGAAGAAAAATCAGGCCTTGACAACTTGAACTGTGGAAGAACATTTTTTTGAAAAATTCCCTGACCCGCGGGTCAGAATTTCACACAAAATCTGAAGTTTTCCAATTCACTCAAAAATGGTGCCAAGCTGTTGGAATGACTCCCCTGATACGTTTTTGCGATGGATACAGGAGGGTCTTGTTCATAGGCAGAAAAATCAGGCCTTGACAACTTGACCTGTGGAAGAACATTTTTTCTTTGAAAAAGTCCCTGACCCGCGGGTCAGAATTTCACCAAAAATCAGAAGTTATCCAATTCACTCAAAAATGGTGCCAAACTGTTGGAAAGACTCCCCTGATACGTTTGGCGCTAGATACAGAAGGGTTTTTATCATAGAAATAAAAATCAGGCCTCGACAACTTGACCTGTGGAAGAACATTTTTTTTGAAAAAATCCCTGACCTGCGGGTCAGAATTTCACCCAAAATCTGAAGTTTTCCAATTCACTCAAAAATAGTGCCAAGCTGTTGGAATGACTCCCCTGATACGTTTGGCGGTGGATACAGAAGGGTTTTTATCATAGGAAGAAAAAATCAGGCCTTGACAACTTGACTTGCGGAAGAACATTTTTTTGAAAAACTCCCTGACCCGCTGGTCAGAATTTCGCCAAAAATCTGATGTTATCAAATTCACTCAAAAATGGTGCCAAACTGTTGCAAAGACTCCCCTGATAAGATTGGCGCTGGATACAGGAGGGTTTTGTTCATAGGCAGAAAAATCAGGCCTTGACAACTTGACCTGTGGAAGAACATTTTTCTGAAAAAATCCCTGACCCGCAGGTCAGGATTTCACCAAAAATCTGAAGTCATCCAATTCACTCAAAAATGGTGCCAAATTGTTGCAAAGGCTCACCTGATACATTTGGCGGTGGATACAGGAGGGTTTTTATCATAGGAAGAAAAATCAGGCCTCAACAACTTGACCTGTGGAAGAACATTTTTTTTAAAAAAATCCCTGACCCGCGGGTCACTATTTCACCAAAAATCTGAAGTTTTCCAATTCACTCAAAAATAGTGCCAAGCTGTTGGAATGACTCCCCTGATACGTTTGGCGGTGGAGACAGAAGGGTTTTTATCATAGCAATAAAAATCAGGCCTCGACAACTTGACCTGTGGAAGAACATTTTTTTTTGAAAAATTCCCTGAATTTCACCCAAAATCTGAAGTTATCCAATTCACTCAAAAATGGTGCCAAGCTGTTGGAATGACTCCCCTGATACGTTTTTGCGATGGATACAGGAGGGTTTTGTTCATAGGCAGAAAAATCAGGCCTTGACAACTTGAACTGTGGAAGAACATTTTTTTGAAAAAATCCCTGACTCGCGGGTCAGAATTTCACCAAAAATCTGAAGTCATCCAATTCACTCAAAAATGCGGCCAAACTGTTGCACAGACAACCCTGATACGTTTGGAGGTTGATACAGGAGGGTTTTGATCATAGGAAGAAAAATCAAACCTCGACAACTTGACCTGCGGAAGAACATTTTTTTGAAAAAACCCCTGACCCGCGGGTCACAATTTCACCAAAAATCTGAAGTTTTCCAATTCACTCAAAAATGGTGCCAAGCTGTTGGAATGACTCCTGTAACGGATTGACACAGTTTTGAAATATTTATTCCTACCTGGCTGGAAAAGAGTTAATCCACCTCCAGCCTGACTGACATAACATTCTGATGGGGGCGGGACTGTTCTCAGTTTAAAAGGAGAGAGGAGCGGTTTGGTCAGTTAGGTGGTTGGCAGTTGACAGTTGGGAGTTAGGGAGTTGGTAGAGGGTAGAGTGTTAAAGAGGGATGCAGGAGCTGTATGAAGAAAACTGTGTTAAATAAAAAAAGAAGATATGTGCTTTTAAGAACCAAAGAAACTCATGTTTATAAGGTAAATAATAAAGTTAAATGTGCTTAAACGTTCACTGACTCGGCAGTGTCTCGGTACCTTCAGAGGTGTGACAAAGAGGGGAGAACAAAGCTTTCCTGGGGAAGAGGAAACTGTTTCCTGTTTCTCCTGTCATACTAAGGGCTGGTTAGCGAAGCCGAAGGAGCCACATAGTTGCCTAAGGGAGAGGCACACTGTAGCAGTAGGGATCCCAGGGAGGGAGACCCCACTGGTGGCTATAGGTTTCGAATGCAGAGCCTGAGGTACTCTGGAGACAAGTCCAATTTGGACTCTGGAGGTTTTTTTCTCCTGTTTGTGGAGAAGCACAGGGAGAGCCTCTGAGGTTAAAGCAGTGAGGTGGGGGATCCATCACAACTCCCCTGATACGTTTGGCGCTGGATACAGAAGAGTTTTTATCATAGGAAGAAAAAATCAGGCCTTGACAACTTGACTTGCGGATGAACATTTTTCTGAAAAAATTCCTGACCCGCGGGTCAGAATTTCACCAAATTCTGAAGTTATCCAACTCACTCAAAAATGGTGCCAAGCTGTTGCACAGACTCCCCTGATGCGTTTGGCGCTAGATACAGAAGGGTTTTTATCATAGGGAAAAAAATCAGGCCTTGACAACTTGACTTGCGGAAGAACATTTTTGGGAAAAAATCCCTGACCAGGGATTTCACCCAAAATCTGAAGTTTTCCAATTCACTCAAAAATAGTGCCAAGCTGTTGGAATGACTCCCCTGACACGTTTGGCGGTGGATACAGAAGGGTTTTTATCATAGGAAGAAAAAATCAGGCCTCGACAACTTGACCTGTGGAAGAACATTTTTTTTGAAAAAATCCCTGACCCCGCGGGTCACAATTTCACCCAAAATCTGAAGTTTTCCAATTCACTCTAAAATGGTGCCAAGCTGTTGGAATGACTCCCCTGATACGTTTGGCGCTGGATACAGAAGGGTATAACAATTTCACAAGTTCACCAAAACCAAACTGTTGCACAGACTTCCCTGATACGTTTTGCGCTGTATACAGGAGGGTTTTGTTCATAGGCAGAAAAATCAGGCCTTGACAACTTGACTTGCGGATGAACATTTTTCTGAAAAAGTCCCTGACCCGCGGGTCAGAATTTCACCAAAAATCTGAAGTTTTCCAATTCACTCTAAAATGGTGCCAAGCTCTTGGAATGACTCCCCTGACACGTTTGGCGGTTGATACAGAAGGGTTTTTATCATAGGAAGAAAAAAATCAGGCCTCGACAACTTGACTTGCGGAAGAACATTTTTCTGAAAAGAATCCTGACCCGCGGGTCAGAATTTCACCAAATATCTGAAGTTATACAATTCACTCAAAAATGGTGCCAAACTGTGGCAAAGGCACCCCTGATACGTTTGGCGCTGGATACAGGAGGGTTTTTATCATAGGAATAAAAAACAGGCCTCAACAACTTGACCTGCGGAAGAATTTTTTTTTTAAAAAAATCCCTGACCCGCGGGTGAGAATTTCACCAAAAATCTGAAGTTTTCCAATTCACTCAAAAATGGAGCCAAACTGTGGCAAAGGCACCCCTGATATGTTTTGCGGTGGATATAGAAGGGTTTTTATCATATTAAGAAAAATCAGGCCTTGACAACTTGACCTGCGGAAGAACGTTTTTTTTAAAAAAATCCCTGTTCCGCGGGTCAGAATTTCACCAAAAATCTGAAATTATACAATTCACTCAAAAATGGTGCCAAGCTGTTGCACAGACTCCCCTGATACGTTTGGCGCTGGATACAGAAGGGTTTTTATCATAGGGGAAAAAATCAGGCCTTGACAACTTGAATTCCGGAAGAACATTTTTCAGAAAAAATCCCTGACCAGGGATTTCACCCAAAATCTGAAGTTATCCAATTCACTCAAAAATGCGGCCAAACTGTTGCACAGACAACCCTGATACGTTTGGAGGTTGATACAGGAGGGTTCTGATCATAGGAAGAAAAATCAAACCTCGACAACTTGACCTGTGGAAGAACATTTTTTTTAAAAAAAACCCTGACCCGCGGGTCACAATTTCGCCAAAAATCTGAAGTTATCCAATTCACTCAAAAATGGTGCCAAACTGTTGCAAAGGCTCCCCTGATACATTTGGCGCTGGATACAGGAGGGTTTTGATCATAGGGGAAAAAAAATCAGACCTTGACAACTTGACTTGGGGAAGAACATTATTTTGAAAAAATCCCTGACCCGTGTGTCAGGATTTCACCAAAAATCTGAAGTTATCCAAATCTCTTAAAAATGGTGCCAGACTGTTGCACAGACTCCCCTGATACGTTTGGTCAGGATTTTAACCAAAAATCTGAAGTTATCCAATTCACTCAACAATGGTGCCAAACTGTTGCACAGGCTCCCCTGATACGTTTGGCGGTGGATACAGGAGGGTTTTTATCATAGGAAGAAAAAATCAGGCCTTGACAACTTGACCTGTGGAAGAACATTTTTTTTGAAAAATTCCCTGACCCGCAGGTCAGGATTTCACCAAAAATCTGAAGTCACCCAATTCACTCAAAAATGGTGCCAAATTGTTGCAAAGGCTCACCTGATACATTTGGCGGTGGATACAGGAGGGTTTTTATCATAGGAATAAAAATCAGGCCTCGACAACTTAACCTGCGGAAGAGCATTTTTTTGAAAAAATCCCTGACCCGCAGGTCTGGATTTCACCGAAAATCTGAAGTTATCCAATTCACTCAAAAATGGTGCCAAACTCTTGCACAGGCTCCCCTGATACGTTTGGCGCTGGATACAGGAGGGTTTTGTTCATAGGCAGAAAAATCAGGCCTTGACAACTTGACCTGTGGAAGAACATTTTTCTGAATTTCACCAAAAATCTGACGTTATCCAATTCACCAAAAATCTGACGTGATCCAATTCACTCAAAAATGGTGCCAAACTGTTGCACAGACTCCCCTGATACGTTTGGCGCTGGATATAGAAGGGTTTTTATCATAGGAAGAAAAATCAGGCCTTGACAACTTGACCTGCGGAAGAACATTTTTTTTTGAAAAATCCCTGACCCGGGGGTCAGGATTTCACCAAAAATCTGAAGTCATCTAATTCACCCCAAAATGGTGCCAAACTGTTGCAAAGACTCCCCTGATACTTTTGGCGGTGGAAACAGTAGGCCTTGACAACCTTTGTGGTACTTGTTGGTTTTGCTGCTTTAGCATAAATGTATTAGCATAAAAGAGGATTCCAAACTACAAAGGTCTAAAGATGAATCCTGAACTCTACATTATATTGTCTTTCTTCGCATCCAAGTCCTCACCCCTCACATAGTAATATAACTGCTAGATCGGATTAGAAATGCACTGGATTAGTAGTTTTACACATAATCCTCTATAAAGTTTGCCTCCATTGCTAAAACACCAGAGTATTTTTTGTAGCAGAGGTGCCCCTTCATTCCTGTTCACATCACACTCATAGGAACATAGGAAGCTTCCTTATATTGTTAGACAACAAACCCCACCAATCATGGCCATTGGGTATGAAGGAAAATTGAGTCCAAAATATCTGTATGATCACAGCTATCCCCACCCCAGGCAGCCCTTCTCCAGGTGGTGTTTATAAAGGACAAATCCTACACTTCTTTCAGTTATAGGATACAATCAGACTCTGATGCAGCACAAGGAGGAGGAGGAAGGAGGAAAGTCCTGGGACCACAGTGAAAGAGAAACTGCATTCTAGTTTCATTATTAAGCAAGACTGACCTGGAAACCTGAAGACAGTTTCCCTATTTTCCAGGGATAGTCCCAGATTTACAGTTGCGTGTTTAGACCTTTGAACCTCTCCCCTTAAATAAATTCAGACAAGAAAGACTCAAATTTTGGTTTGGTTTTTGGCAGAATTTAGGTCACAACTTTATTGATTACAGAAAGTGAGTGGTTGCCTAGGCTCTGGTTTGACTAGCTCCCTGCACCATTGCAGGTAGCACTGACCCAGGGCATCAGCATAGGTCAGCCTAGGGTGAACACCTGGATAGGTGGAAAGCCGGAGACATGCTATGTCCACCACCCAGATGTCCCCCTGGACTCAGGCATGGGCACAACCCCTCTCAGAATTGACCAAAACATTGAGTCCCTGGATTCCTTTAACAGAATACCCTTCACATAGGGATGGTGAGAGTGTTCACCCATCTATATTACCTGAACCAGAGCCTATCAAGAAGAATTTCTTAAAAAAATGGGACAGGTGCAAGAAATATGTTAGAAAATATACTGAGAACAAAATTTCTATGATAGCGTTTGAGTAAAAAAGGGAAAAAATCTGTTTGGATTTGCAGAAATCAGTTTCCTTAAGAAATAGGAGTGTCAAACGATATGTAAAAACAGAGATAGCATGGATTGAATATACACTCTGCGACAAAAAGAGGAGAATATGCTGATGGAGATAAAAGGAAGTCCAAAGATAAAATTTATTTTATTTTATTTTATTTTTTCCCTCCTTTCCCTTTTTTTCTCTGGGAAAGGAGGATTAGAAATACGATACGAAAAATTGTAACAAACAAACATAAATGTATATGTATATGTATGTATATGTATATGTATATGTATATGTATACAAGCATGAAGAACAATGTTCAGGTTTGGTGATGGGAAAAAATGAATAAATATCATTCAAAAAAAAAAATGAACCAGAGCCGATCTGCAACCTTACTAGTTGTGACGATTTGCTATGTGGCAGACGAAACCCAAGTGGCACCAGCCAATCAGCCAAGTGGGGGAAATTCCTGCCGTGCCCCTGTAGCAAGGTCAAGCGCACAAGCCCTAAAAGTAGGGAGAGGTGGGCGGGTGTTATGATGCACTGACCAAGAGAGAAAGCTCATTGGCATATATAGGTCCCTTGATCGGTTTGGCTAGCGTCCCATTGGCTTGATTAAACCCAGCATCAAGGGACCTACCAATAGGTACCCACGACTATCCAATCGTACCCACCCACAACACAGAGTTCGGTTGCCAGGTCCCTCTTTGAGGGAGGACATGATAAGCCATCCTGATTTTTGATTTGATCCCGGAATGTCCTGCTTTTCCTTAGGTCGTCCCTGTTTTCAGTTTTCATCGGAGAAATGTTGGAAGGCATGGAGTTATCAGCCCCCCTCCCGAGCCATTTGTATAGGGAAGTATAATAAAATATTTAATGCTTTATTATGCTTTTATATATGTTGGAAGCTGCCCAGAGTGGCTAGGGCAACCCAGTCAGTATAATAAATAATAATAGTATAAATAATGTCCCTATTTTCACCCAAGAAATGTTGGAGGGCATGACAGGGTCAGCTCTGATCCCATTATCTCCTCTGGTCTACTGCTGCTCAGAGGTTTACTGTTGGGAAGCTGGTTGGTTTGCATTGTTATAGCCTGTTTTATACCCTGTTTTCTGGCCTTCATGTTCAGAAGCTGTTTCAGGGTGAGGTCCTGGAAGGTGCAAAGGAGGGTGAGAGCATGATCCAGGCATATTCACACACACACACCCATTCTAAAAATGAACAGTGCAGATGGATCCTTCTCAAGACAGGACAGCTGGTAGTTAGAGAGAGGACATTGTACCCAAGGATTGCCCCGTTTCACTTCTATTGTGGTAATGCAAAAATGCAGAGTAGCACTAGCTGTGGGTTTTCCATCCATATTGCTTCCTTTGAGGTTGATTAGGCCCTTCTGAACTAGCTGGCAACTTGAAACAGCTTTATCTTAGTTAGCAGCAAGAGTGAATAGCCTGCCTTTGCACGTATCTTATTTTTCATCCATTTTTTTTTTAAACCACCATACGAGCAAGCACAAAATGGCACAGGGAAAAAGGATTGTCGAGATATATTTGAAGCTTGCAGGTCATGGTTAGTTACCTTATTCCTCACTTGGACACCTGCGTTTGAGGCTCACATTAGTGAAGATGGACTCGGAGCTATCCTGACACAAGAACACCCCAGTCAACATGACAAAGCGCCTTGTTAAATAGAGGATCAGAGATCTCAACGGGGTAAAAATAATAATACGATGGTGTTAAAGAAACAGGTTGTCTTGGAGCTGGGTGATGCATGGGGAAATGACATCAGGAAAATGATAAAAAGTATAGTTATTCAAAGATGTAATCAGTCATCCAAAATTTGCCTCACCTTTTTGGATTAGGCAAACTCAGCAACTACAGAAAAGCATATTAGAAAACACTGTTAGTCACTTGGACTGATATGATAAACTTTATTTCGGCCATAGGCCCATAATGCACTGCAACCAAGAATAAAACAGTATAAAACCGACATACATAAAAACAATCAGACAAAATAAAGACATAAAAGAATCAGAACAATCAGACAAAATTAGTCCCTCATACAAGGAACTTATGTACAACATTTTTTAAACGTTTCAAGTAGTTTTGTGGGGCTTTTAGCTATGGTTAAAACGTTAGTGCTGACTTGGACTGAAATTTGAACGTGTATGGACAGCAACATGGAAATTGGCATGCTGGATCAGACCAGCATTCTGCTTTTAGCAGGAGCCAACTCTGAATATTTTTGGGATGCTCACAAACTTTCCTTGTGGTTTGTCCTGTGGTATTCCTGAGAGGAATAATGCCACTGGATACAGGTGTTTGTTTTAGCTACCGTATGTTAAGAGAAATGCTTCTCTCTGTGTTTTGTGACCTTGGTTGATGTCAAGAGATGCTCAAGGCCTCATTCGGTTAACTCCTGTTGTGAGGGGGGGTGTTTGGAGGGGGGGCGCGGCTGTATGCCTGAGTCCCTCCCTTCCAATTCCTGGATCCAACAGGGATTCCATTGCTGATATAGTTTCTGGCAGTTCCCTCGTTGCGAGAAGCCAAATTGCAGGGAACTAGGCAGAGGGTCTTCTCGGTAGTGGCGCCCGCCCTGTGGAACGCCCTCCTACCAGATGTCAAAGAGAACAACAACTACCAGACTTTTAGAACCCTGGGAACCCTGGGACTCCTCATAAGGAAGCTGTGCCTGGAGGAAGAACTGTGAGGGGAGAGACTCCATCAGGCAAGGCCTCCTTCCACCTGCCTTGCCTCACCCTCCAGTCTCTATTTTTCAATTTGTATTGTATTTGTTTTATGCACTGTGGCTTGCTGTTGTTTTATTGATTATTGTTTTGAAATTATTTATTGTAAATGTTAAGAGTGGGTTTCTGTTCAATTTTCATATGCTGATATTATTCTATACTATTGTAATGATTGTTGAACGTTACATTATTTGATTGCTTATTTTAAAGCTATGTTTTATTATCATATTTTTGTATTGCATTAGACAGTTATAAGGTTGTTTTGTATTTCATGAGATTCTGTTTCTTCAGCTTGTAAACCGCTTTGAGTATTGTATGATAGAAAGGCGGTATACAAATTAAAAGTGATGATGATGATGATGATGATGATCTGAAGGCAGGCCTATTTAGGGAGGCTTTTAATGTTTAATAGATTACTGTATTTTATTTTTCTGTTGGAAGCCGGCCAGAGTGGCTGGGGAAACCCAGCCAGATGGGCGGGGTATAAATAAAGGTAAAGGTTAAAGGACTCCTGACCATTAGGTCCAGTCGTGTCCGACTCTGGGGTTGTGCGCTCATCTCGCATTATTGGCCGAGGGAGCCGGCGTATAGCTTCCAGGTCATGTGGCCAGCATGACAAAGCCGCTTCTGGCAAACCAGAGCAGCACATGGAAACGCCGTTTACCTTCCCGCTGTAGCGGTTCCTATTTATCTACTTGCATTTTGACGTGCTTTCGAACTGCTAGGTTGGCAGGAGCTGGGACCAAGCAACCGGAGCTCACCCCGTCACAGGGATTCGAACCGCCGACCTTCTGATCAGCAAGCCCTAGGCTCAGTGGTTTAACCACAGCGCCACCTGGGTCCCACCTGGGGTATAAATAAATTATTATTATTATTATTGTTATTATTATTATTATTAAGGTCACAAAGGAAGTGGCTCTGTGCCAGAGGGTGAATAGGTGAGCCCCCTCCCTCCACTGCCTCTCATGTTGTATCATCAACAGAATTGCAGACGTCTGCATTATATTGGCCACAGAGAAAGCAAACCAGGTCCCATAACAAGTAAGTCATCAAAGGAATCAAGAAATATGATGAACACAGGAGAATTGATTGCAGTACCACCACCCTCATTGTATTAGAAGTGAACACGTAGCGCTAAGAGTTAGCGTATCTGGGAAATTTAGGTAAAGGTAAAGGGACCCCTGACAAGTAAGTTCAGTCACGAATGACTCTGGGGCTGCGGCGCTCATCTTGCTTTAAAGTCCGAGGGAGCCGGCGTTTGTCAGCTTCTGCAGACAGTTTCCCCCCGGGTCATGTGGCCAGTATGACTAAGCCGCTTCTGGTGAAACTAGAGCAGTGCATGGAAACACCGTTTACCTTCCCACTGGAGCAGTACCTATTTATCTACTTGCACTTTGGCGTGCTTTTGAACTGCTAGGTTGGCAGAAGATGGGACAGAGTAACAGAAGCTCACCCCATCGCGGGGATTCGAACCACCGACCTTTCAATCGGCAAGCCCAAGCAGCACCCACAGCGCCACCCGCGTCCCTCTGGGAAATTTAGACTGAAGTAAATGTCCCTCAGAGGCTGGTTTCAGCAACAGTGTCTCTGGAGTCCTTAGAAATTGTCATCAATTCAAGACACACACACCCCATAAAAGCAAAAGACTGCTTCCCTTCCAACAAACAAACAAACAAATAATATAAGATAATAGCAATCCTTGTGCAGCTACTATAACTCTAAGACAGGATGGCTTCTTTATATTTTATATATTCTTCTTCTATTTATACTTGCTCTCCCCCACCGCCTTATTTTGATTCACCCTTCTGCAGCCTGGAAGCATTTGCCTCATTATTCCATTCTCCTTTCATTTATTTCTTAGGAAGTCAACAGCAAATTGAAATTGTCACCATCAAGGCACCTTTAATAGTTCTGGTCAGTTACTGCTTCCATTAACCCCCATTGGTAGCTTTTACCGAAGACCCCGGGGATTCCGCCTGACAAATCAGAATTAACAAAGAAAGAAAGAAAAAGCAATCTTTTGCCTTCTAAATTGTGTATGCAGGCTCTTTTAAAATTCAAACGGTACTGAATTACTGCAGTCGGGAGGAAACAAAACACCATCTTGGAAAAAAAATCTTAGGAGCATATTTCTTTTCCTTTTTGCCCCGCTCTGTATGAAAAGATACACACACACACACACCAGTGGGATTATTCCACTTTGCTCTAATTGGGTAAGACAAACAGTCTCCAAGGCATGTTCTAAACAAGACTCCCTGCAATGTGGAAAGTTTCAGAGTAATTGAGGCAAAGTACTGGGACACTTCTAATTAAATTGCTAAGAAATGTTTCATCGCGGCTATTTCATTCTGCTCTTTTTTTTCATTTCGAGTTACGAGGGAATGCCACACTTGGAGAAGGAACGCTTGGGTAACAAATGGAGATGAAGAAATAATAACAAACATTTGTATGGAGCATTACTCTGGTAATGCTTCTTACTTGCCTGGATGGAGAAGGGTGTGCAAGCCACATCTGTTGCTTTGCCCATATTAACCTCTGGTCCCCAGAAGGATGTTGAGACATGAATGCAGAAGGAGGAGGAGGTTTCCTGCCATATACTTTCCACAGTCATGAAAAGTATACCAATATTATCATCACTTCTACATCAGCCCCTCCAAGTGTCCCTATTTTCCAGGGACAGTCCCAGATTTACAGAAGGTTTCTGATTTGATCCTGGAATGTCCTGCTTTTCCGTAAAAGTAAAGGGACCCCTGACCATTAGGTCCAGCTGTCACCGACTCTGGGGTTGTGGCACTCATCTCACGTTATTGGCCGAGGGAGAAGGCGTACAGCTTCCAGGTCATGTGGCCAGCATGACAAAGCCACTTCTGGTGAACCAGAGCAGCACACGGAAATGTTGTTTACCTTCGGAGCGGTACCTATTTATCTACTTGCACTTTGTTGTGCTTTCGAACTGCTAGATTGGCAGGAGCTGGGACCGAGCAACGGGAGCTCACCCCATCGTGGGGATTCAAACCGCCAACCTTCTGATCGGCAACCCCAAGGCTCTGTGGTTTAACCCACAGCACCACCCACGTCCCTTTTCCTTAGGACGCCCCTATTTTCATTGGAGAAATATTGTGGGGTATGGAGTTAAGCGAGATAAGTAAATATAAAACCTCTGGAAGACATCTGAAGGGATGTAACAATATTATTACAGTGGTACCTCGTCTTACGAAGGTGATCTGTTCCGTGGTGCTCTACGTAAGTCGAAACCTTCGGATGTCGAAGCGTCCATTTTGCGCATGCGTGAAGTGCGATTTTTGCGCTTCTGCGCATGCCGCTTCTGCGCAGGCGCAGAACGTGTGTGTGGCAAAGAGACTTCCGGGTTTGCCGACTTCGTAAGTCGAAACCTTAGGAAGTTGAGGCATTCAGATGTCGAGGTACCACTGTATTATTATTATTATTATTATTATTATTATTATTATTATTATTATTTATTAAAAACCACAACTTTGTGTACTTGTGCAGGGCAGAGCCCCATGGCCAGGAGGTGAAGCTCAGAACAAGTTCTGTGGTAGTAGTGGAAAACTGCAGCAACACTGCTGATAGGAAGTCAGATAAGTGCCACCAACTCACCTATCAGTAGTTGAGGCACATGCAACAAACAAGATAGATTCAGGAGGTGCATACCAAAGAGAAATAGCACATTGCGCAATTCCTCCCACATGGTTTATTATGCTTTTAGTTTATCTTTTTGTATTGTGTCAGAGGTACCTCACAATTTAATGACTACTATTCTATACATTTTTGCATATTTTCAGTGCTGAAGGTGATCTCCTACACTTGACTATTTATTGACTTTTGGATGTTTCAACCACCTTAAAAAAGCAAAGAAAAAAAGGTTGTAACAATAACTGGGAAATGTATTAAGATTTATAGATAGCAAAGTATGTCTTATTTTGTTCTGAAGTCTGCAAAAAAACCCTCCTTATGTTGTTTTAATGGATGCTTTTCTAAAGTTTAGGATTTCTTCAAAGCTCTTTCAAAAAAAAAGTTCTCCCCAGTACAATAGCAAGAAAACAGGCTTATGTGTAAAGTTTTGGGGTTTTCCCCCCTCTGGCATCGTTGTGTGGAAGAAATTGACTCTAGAAATGAACAAATTCAATGAAATTAAGGAGAAAGCTGTAGTTGAGAGGAAAAGTGGAAAAAGCAGAATAGTATCTGAAATTAGAATTGATTGGTTCCTGCATCTGTTGAGTGCAATATGTGTCTTTCACATGAGTAAAATGCACTCAGCATGCACTCTCAGACAGCTTATTTATTTGGATTTCAACCAGCTACATTCTCCAAATGCTCAAGGCAGATTATGTAGAGAAACAGTGCAAGTAGCAAACACATATCTTTATGACCAACCAATGAAAGCATGGGGGCAACGACACACAATGTTTCAGATAACTTGCTTGCTTTCTATCACTGTGCCATTGAGAGCGTGCTCACTTATGGCTTGTGTGTGTGGTACGGAAGCTGCACTTGTCGGGATAGGACAGTGTTGTGTAGAATTAAAACAGCAGAGAGTATCCTTGGTTGTTCTCTCTCTACCCTAGAACATATCTATACCAGGCATCCCCAAACTGCAGCCCTCCAGATGTTTTGGCCTGCAACTCCCATGATCCCTAGCTAACAGGACCAGTGGTCGGGGAAGATGGGAATTGTAGTCCAAAACATCTGGAGGGCCGAAGTTTGGGGATGCCTGATCTATACCATCAGGTGCCATAGAAAGGCACTAGATATATCAAGAGATTCATCGCATCCTGGTCATCGTTTCTTTGAGCTCCTGACATCCGGGCGGAGATATAGAACAATGAAGGCGAGAACGAGCCATCTCAAGAACAGTTTCCTTCCTAGAGCAATTTTGGCCTTAAATAGAAATTCTGGACTTTGAAGTCATTTTATTTTATTTGTTTTTGTTCTGTATTGTATTGTGCTTATTAGTATTTTAATTCATGTGGAGTGTCTTATCTGAGTTGATACAGCAACCGAGAAATTTTGTAGTTCCTGCAAGGGCTGTCCATGGAGGTGCGGGTCAATTCTGTGTCCAGGGTAGCTGTTTACCAGCTCCATCTGGTACATAGGCTGAGACCCTACCTGCCCGCGGACTGTCTCTCCAGAGTGGTGCATGGTCTAGTTATCTCCCGCTTGGACTACTGCAATGCACTCTACGTGGGGCTACCTTTGAAGGTGACCCAGAAACTACAACTAATCCAGAATGCGGCAGCTAGACTGGTGACTGGGAGCGGCCGCCGAGAGCATATAACACCAGTCCTGAAAGACCTACATTGGCTCCCAGTACGTTTCTGAGCACAATTCAAAGTGTTGGTGCTGACCTTTAAAGCCCTAAACGGCCTTGGTCCAGTATACCTGAAGCAGCGGCTCCACCCCCATCATTCAGCCCGGACACTGAGTTCCAGCTCCGAGGGCCTTCTGGCGGTTCCCTCACTGTGAGAAGTGAGGTTACAGGGAACCAGGCAGAGGGCCTTTCTAGTAGTGGCACCCGCCCTGTGGAATGCCCTCCCACCAGACTTTTAGAAGACGTCTGAAGGCAGCCCTGTTTAGGGAAGTTTTGATGTTTTTAATATTCTGTTGGGAGCTGCCCAGAGTGGCTGGGAAAACCCAGCCAGATGGGTGGGGTAGAAATAATAAATTATTATTATTATTATTATTATTATTATTATTATTATTATTATTCAGACCCCTCTC
Source organism: Zootoca vivipara (assembly GCF_963506605.1). Classification (NCBI taxonomy): domain Eukaryota; kingdom Metazoa; phylum Chordata; class Lepidosauria; order Squamata; family Lacertidae; genus Zootoca; species Zootoca vivipara. The sequence continues at coordinate 11,778,649 of NC_083282.1, read as the reverse complement.
CATTGAGAAGTCAGCCCATGGCAGAGGCTGCTGAGGAGTGGTTTCTCTTGGCTGCTTTCTCGGATGCTCCCACCTGTTGTGTTACCTTTCCCCAAGAAAAGAAAAGGCAATTGACCTCTGTATCATCACTGAAGCTGCTCGCCAACGCAAGCACAAAGAGGTTAAAAGAAATGAATGAAAAAGATATGATGTGTAATATTACAAATGTTTACAAAATACAAAATATTACAAAATACAGCAGAGACTGTATTTTTTTGAGAATTTTAAGGGAAAACCATCTTCCACAAAAGCTGCTGCTTGCCTTCTATCACTGTGCCATACAGAGCGTGCTCACGTACGGTTTATGTGTGTGGTACGGAAGCTGTACTTCTCAGGACAGAGCAGGGCTGTGTAGAATTATTAAAACAGCAGAGAGCATTATTGGCTGCCCACTCTCCACCTTAGAACAAATCTATACCACCAGGTGCCATAGAAAAGCACTAGACATATCAAGAGATCCAACGCACCCTGGTCACCATTTGTTTCAGCTCCTGCCATCGGGACGGAGATATAGAACAATGCAGGCAAGAACGAGCTGTCTCAGGAACAGTTTCTTCTCTAGAGCGATTTTGGCCTTAAATGGAAAGCCTGGACTTTGAAGTCATCTTATTTTACTTGTTATTTGTATTATATTTACTGTTTTTTAATTAGGTTTTGTAATTTTGGATTATGCGGAATGCTTTATCTGAGTGGATGTAGCAACCGAGTAATTTTGTTGTTCCCGCAAGGGGACAATGACAATAAAGATCTATCTATCTATCTACTCACAAGTCCTCTATTCTCAATGGGGTAGGTAGGTGGGCAAAGGATTGCAGCTTCAGTTTCTCTCCAGGCACTTCAAGCTAAACTGATCTCTGTGTACATCCAAGCACCTAAACCAATTACAAAGTTAGCCCTGTAAATTCAGTAAGTTCAGTATTGATCTGCTTGCCGGGGGGGGGGGGGGAGATTGAGCCAAAACACTAAGACATCACAATAAAGTTGAAAGTGTGATTAAAAGCATGCTCTTCAATTATTTTCTTCTTTTTTGAGATAATGAGTTCTGATACAAAGGTCATTGAGTGGAACTTACTACAAAGTTTTATTGCAAAGCTGAGGGAAGCATTTAGCTTGCATTGTAGATAGAATTTTGTTGGGCATGGCTGGAGCACCCCAGTCAGATGGGCTGGATGCTGTTGTTTGTTGTTGAAAAAATAAGAATAAATGTAGGTTATCTAAGCATCCATGAGAAACAGAATATTACATGACCACCATGACCACATGGGGTGGTCTTGGGTTTTCTTTTCACTCTCCACAAATTGCTGGAAATTTTGGCCCAGCTTAACATTTGTGTCCATCTGCATGACTTTATAGACCTTTGCATTAGGATTAGGCATGCAAGAAGGTGTCATCTTCTGCCCTGCCCTGTGAAGTCACATGCAGCACTGTTTCCATTCTGCATTAGTTCATCTCCCACCCAAAACTATGTGATTTTATCTCGCTGTTCGCTGTGGGAAAATGGCATAAATCAAGGGTTTTTTCAGCCAGTTCCAGCACGTCTCAGGTAAGTGCCATAATAATAATAATAATAATAATAATAATAATAATAATAACTTTTAATTATACCCTGCCCTCCCCAGTCAAAACCAGGCCTCAGGGTGGCTCACACCAATAAAATTACAATAAAACATAAAAAGCAATTAATTAAAATACAGACCAAAATACAGTATTAAAATTTAAAATGCAGCCTCATTTCGAGTAGTCCACAAATTCAAGCCATGAGGGAGGAAAAACACAGGGGTCAGACTAAGTCCAACCCAAAGGCGAGGCTATTTGGGGAGCTCTGTCTTGCAGCTCTGTCTTGCAGGCCCTATGGAAAGATGAAAAATCCCGCAGGGCCCTGGTCTCCTTTGAAAGAGCGTTCCACCAAGTTGGGGCCAACACTGAGAAAGCCCTGGCCCTAGTAGAGGCCAATCTAGCCACCCCATGGCTCAGGATCTCCAGAATATTGTTGTTTGTGGACCTTAAGGTCCTCCATGGGGCATACCAGGAGAGGCGGTCCCGTAGATACAAGGGTCCCAAGCCGCATAGGGCTTTAAAGGTCAAAACCAGCACCTTAAACCTGATCCTGATAAGAGAACAAAGGAAGCCTTCATGGTGAGTTCCGGCACCTCTCTTTCTAGAAAATTGGCACTGACATAAATTATATGTCCATGACATTTTACCCCATTTATTTCACTGCAAAGCAAACCCATTGCAATTTGGGGAGTGGGCTGTAATCATTTATGTATCATTTGTGGTCTGAAAACAACAGTGGCAGCAGTGAATACTGATTGTATTCACTGGATTGATTTCTGTTCCAGACATGGGTCAAATAAGCGGACATCGGCACTTTCCACTACTGTTTCCATTTTCGTCAGAATTTTCTAACATTCCTAATTAGGATCAAGATGCACCCACATCCAACTTAGACATTTAACCGGCTGAAAATAAAAGAAAGAAGGCTTAAACCTAGAGAACTTTAATGCAAGCGTGTATATGCCCAACGATATTTTCAAAAGGCATAATCAGTGCTTTTTTCCCCCTAGGGGGACGCAGTGGGATGCATGCCCCTAAACATTTTATGAATCTAAGTTTGGCCTCGTTGAGGGGCAGTGTTTTAATATGAGTAGGAAAATGAGAGTACCCCTAAACATTATATTAAGGGGGGAAAGCACTGGGCATAATTAAAAGGTAAAGTGGACTTTGTGGTTCAGTTATGAGAAAGTAGAGACAGCCCCTAGTCAACAGAGACATTTGGACACAACAGAGTTTGCCTGCTGTTATCTCCAATTTTCCACTAGTCAGCAAATGCACTCTTTCTTCCCTTCATCTCTTAAATTTGACTCATATTCTCTTTCATTTTGTTCGGTGTGTTGAGGAATGCACTCTTCAACCCCGTCAGTAGCACAAGGGAAGTTGAAAACACATGAGTGCTTGTGAGAGGAACCTCTCTTTGAAATCATGTTCTTCTTTTGAGACTGAAAATTTTCCCCAACCTCTCTAAGATCGCTGGTTCAAGATTCCATTCATTGACTTACTCTGCCTTTAATATCTGCTTGCACTCACTTTGATGCTGCTGAAAAGGTCTGAGTTCTTCTGCCACAATAAAGCAGCTTTGAAGCCGGAATGGGCTTGTTCTGAAGGGGAAATGTCTCATTCCTCTTCCTCTTTGCTCCTTTCCTTTAGCTATCGGTGCAACACGACTCATCTTGGAATGAGGAGAGACAAAGTTTTGAAAGACTTTTTGCTGCATCTTTCCTCTTTTGCTGGTCTTTGACCGTATTAAAGTTTACTACTACTGCATCTTTCCTGTTCTAACTATATATGCGGACTCAGTGCGAGTCTATGGCTCATCATGCAAACTGAATTTGCAACACAGTTAATCAAAATAAGTTGCATTTAAGAGTCACGTCCCTAGCCAAAGAGATTGCACAGCAAAACAATTATTGCTATGCTAGCCACGTTGCCAGTGATTTGTAACGAACTATGAATGTATCCAATTCATCTCAATTGAGTCACGACCAGCTTGGCCATTGCAACTGTATTTCATTGGTATCCAAAGTTAGTCATCAGTAACTTTTGTCTGTGGAGATACAGTCTCCTTTAAGGCTAGTTAGTTGGTGGTTGTAGGAGGCTGCTGGAGTGATGAGTTCGAACACAAAATGTTCCTCACTAAGTTTTCAAGGCCAGTGCTAAGTGTTAATCAAAACCCATGATGGGGACAGGTGCTGATTCCTTTGGTATCAAAGGCTGAACAATGACATCACACCATCACAACTAGGAGAGCTTTTACATCCCTTTACTTAATCTTTTCTAAGAGCAATGTTATTCATTAGTTGAATTGTCCCATAGGTTAGCTAACCTTTAGTTTAAACAACTATAGTCTTATCTTGGGGAAGTTTATCCCTGACTGCTATCTAATTTTCAATTCTTTTCAGAGCTTACAGCTCCTGTTGAGTTTTGATTATAAGGAAACCTCAGCCCCTTAACATTTTCCTTCTGAGGAAACAGAGATTTTCCAGTGAAACGAGACACTTAGCCGGCACTTCGTCAAGGTTTACTTTATTTAGAGGTTATTTTGAGATATTCATGTCTTTTCTATATCCTAGTTTCTTTTGGGAAATTTAAATCTATTATGTTTCTTTGAGTAATCATTAGTTGTGTTTTAGTATTATTCACCTTATTAATATCTCGTTTCAGGGATTTATCACGGCATAGTTTTGGTTTTGCGCTGATTCCTTTGGTATGGAAGAGGTGAATCCCCACAGTTACCATTGACTTAAATCTGGGTCTGGTCTGGTCTGGTCTGGTCTCTCCTCATGAAGGGAATAATCAGTGCCTGTTCTGACATATGGCTGAGTTTTGTCCTCCTGCTCAAACTTCTATGTTTTGCATAAGTATTTTATTTTATGCAGACAGGTAAGATAGTTTTGTGGGTTTTTTTTGTGTGCTCCCGAGCCATTTTACTTGTGTACTGGTAATTATTTGAAGACTTTTTTTCCCCTGACGAAGTCTTGTTTCTTAATATGCTTTTATGTGCAATGCCTTTGGCCTGAGTTTCTGAACCTGAGGCCTGTGAGCAAGATTAAGATTGGAGATTAAGACTGAAGCCATAGATGAAAGGTCCTTCGAGAATTGAATTTTCTCGTGTGTCAAGTAGCAGCAGTATGGGATTAAGGCAGGGGCAGCTGCTTACAGAGAAGGAGATGGTATGAGGGCAATTTTCTGGCCCTGAATGCTGGCATTAACTTTTCAAGCCCTAAATGGCTTGGGCCAGTTTACCTGAAGAATTACCGTACTTTTCCATCTATAAGACACCCTCATGTATAAGACATCCCCTGTTTTGGGGGGTGCAAATTTAAGAAAATGGGGAGGGGAGAGATGGCTCAGAGTTGTTGAGCTTTTTTTGTGGAGAATTACCCAGAGTTGTACAGATTGCCCAGAGGTTTTTTGTGGGGAAATTGCCAAAAATTGCTCACATGCAGCACCGACGCACTGACAATCGCAGGCAGCCGACAATAGAACGCCCACTTGCCATAGCGCCACCCAATCACCAACATACCCTTCCCCAACAGAAAATCACTGACCCGCCTGAGAAAAGCTGTCCGCTGATAATCGCGCGCATCCCAAAACAGTGGCTCCTAATTGCAGCAGCGGCAGCCAATCCACAGCAGTCCTTGCTGCAGAAACCAATCACCAACCCAATTAGAGCAGCAGCAGCAGCCAATCCAAAGCAGGCCTTCTAGCGGCCAACAATCACCCACCAAATCGTCGCTGACAAGCTCCTGCTCTTGGGTGCAGCCAATCACCCGCCTACCCCATTCACTATCCGTGTATAAGAGGAGGCATGTTTTTGAACATTATTTTAGAGTAAAAAAACCCCTCATCTTATACACGGAAAAGTACGGTACCTTCTCTCATATATCCCTGCCCAGATCTTGAGATCTTTCTTGAAGGCCATTCCTCTAATCCTCCCACCTAAAGAGGAGAGGGCCTTTCTACGGTGGTCGTCATGGATTGCCCTCTCCTGTGAGGCTCATCTGGTAGTCACATTTTCTCCTTCCAGCTCCCCTTTTAAAAACAAACTATGCTTTCTAAAGAAAACATTGCAGCAGCTTAATTCTGCTGGATTTCATGCTGCTTTCACTGGTTTGTACCGCAGCATATTATTGATTGGGTTTTTAAATGCATACCATGTTTTAATTAATGTGTTACTGTTTTAGCAGCGTATTGTCCACGTGAACTGCCCAGAAATGTGCTGATGGGTGGTCAACAAATGTTCTTAATAGATAGGTAGACAAATAAATTGCCAGGCTGAAAAACCAGAAACCCTATACACAGCTAAGCATTCTTTCTCTATCATTGTCTGTTGCGGTATGGAAAGGCTGAGATATCTGGTTGAGCTCCCCGCCAGCAGTTTTTCTGTTTAGTTGCACAAAGCACAAAACAATATTGACTTAATAGGTATAAATTTGAGCATGAGTCAATAGCCAAGGCAAGCTGCACTTTGGCTTCTGTTTGTGGGGCTGCCAGTCCAATAAACTGAGACAGATGTATAGAAAGGAACGGCAAGAACTGATTTTCCATGGTTATCAGCACAAACATGCAATTACAAGCATTAAGTGATGCACAAACAGGCAATCATGCAGCTATTGCTAACAATCAGAGTTTGTTACTGCCTTTGCCTTGAAATTGGGCTGCAGTCTTCTATATAGTAAATATCACCGAGACAATAACAGGGGCCATTGGGTTGCATAATTTTGAGTGCAATTTTTCCGCACCCCAGTAGGTGCAATTGGCAAAATTCACCATGTGATTCACATCAAAGCGGATATACTCCACAGGGCCGAGCCCACACTGCTTACTTTATTTCAAAGAGCATTCTTGTGAATGTTGAAGGATATCTCCTGGTCAGCAGTATCTTAGAAATATTATAGATTTCTATAGGGGGGGGGCGGAACCCCTCTGAACCTTAGAAATCACTTGGATGAACTTGAGCTGAACTGTGATCAGAACATGAATCAAAGTATAGTTCATTTTGGAAAGGGATAAATGGGAATTGGAATTAATTCTTTTTGGGACATGTTGAATTGGAACTAGTTCTGTTTTAAAAGGATTCTTCCAAACACTGAAAATGTACTGTATATAAGATTTTATAATAAGGCACATATAATATATGAGAATTGTATTTACAGTGAATTTACAGTTATTTATAAAAAATAACTTCTGGCAAAATCAATGAATTTGAAAATATATGTGCAGATAAGCATGGCATTGGGAAAATTCCATCCCTAGCCCCCAAATATGAGCTAACAATAGAGTTTAATTCGGTATTATCTGAATTCAGTCAAAATTTCCAAGAACATTTTGATTATCAGCTTCCTGCTCCAAGTGTTGGAGAATTCAACAAAATCCCCTGTTTTCTGCCCGTAAATAGAGTAGAATACTTTTTTGCCCAGACATACAATATGTGTGTCCAGCGATTTGTCTGGCTGTGCTATTTTCTAAGTGGAGTCTTGAAGCGGGAGATCATTCAGGACAACACTACTCTGTATATATGCATTTATAGAGTGATGCTCTAATGTGCTTTGTTTTGTTTTGTTTTTAATAAAAAAAAAATTTAAAGTCTTTCGCTGCTCGATTAACTTCCCATCAGAGAAATTTCATTGCATTGGTGGGGGGAAAAGAACCTACTATGACGACTGCAGGAGATCTATTCACAGTGTTACCCATCTGAAAAGAGGCGTCTGCTTCCTTACCATGCAAAATTATAGCTAGGAGGGATTAATGCCCATTAGAAATGAGTTGAAGCCTGCTACTCATCACAGTATGCATAAAACAAATGGTATATTGCTGGAGCAATAGCAGCGGCTATACAGCTATCTGCTACCATCATTATAACAAGCACACTAAGTACAATTTATGACTTCCCCCTGCAAAGTATCTGATTTCTCTTTAAAAAGCCATCTTTGGAGTATGAACAATTCCCCTCCCCCCCTAGGGTGTTAGCAATTAGTCATTACACTGGAGGGCAATAGCAAGCACACAACTATACAAATACACAACATTCTCTATGCGGAAACTCACCTTATGAAGAATTGCATTTATCTCATTTTTAGCCTGAGGTCTCAAGTTTATGAGTTGAATGTCAGGTTTTGGTGGTGGTTGTGGTGTGTGTGTGTGTGTGTGTGTGTGTGTGTGGAGAGAGAGAGAGAGAGAGAGAGAGAGAGAGAGAGAGAGAGAGAGAGAGAGAGAGATGTTAATAACTGGGGAGAGAATCCACAAGGTCCAGAAACTCTGCAAAGGATGCTTTCAAGGTTATTTAAAATCCACCCGCTTCCATGTACAGTGGTGCCTCGCTAGACGAATTTAATTTGTTCCACGGGTCTTTTCTTATAATGAAAAATTCGTCTAGTGAATCCCATAGGAATGCATTGAATTTTTTTTGAATTTTTTTTTTGCCCATAGGAACACATTAATTGAATTTCAATGCATTCCTATGGGAAACCGCGATTCGCTAGATGAATTTTTCATAAAACGAATTCGTCTAGCGAGGCAACCTCCGCTCGAAAAATCCTTTCATTAAGCGGAAATTTCGTTAAGCAGGGCATTCGTTAAGCGAGGCACCACTGTATTCCAAGAGCAACAGGAGCCATTTTTTAAAAGTCACAATATAACAGTGTTGACTTGGACCGAGCATAGGCACAAGCATTGCAACCTCATTCACAAAGCAGAGGGGGAGGGAATTCAAACATATTCAGAAGTTGTGATGGGAATAGGAGCAAGAGGAAAATGTTCACGTTGTGTTGAAAATTTATCCCCCCCACCCTTTTTAAAGAGCATTCTCCATCATCTAACTAGTAAAAGAAATTGCATTTGATTATGACAAAGGGACCCAGGTGGCGCTGTGGTTAAACCACTGAGCCTAGGACTTGCTGATCAGAAGGTTGGCGGTTCGAATCCCTGTGACGGGGTGAGCTCCCGTTGCTTGTTCCCAGCTCCTGCCAACCTAGCAGTTCGAAAGCACCTCAAAGTGCAAGTAGATAAATAGGGACCGCTACAGCGGGAAGGTAAACGGCGTTTCCATGTGCTGCTCTGGTTTGCCAGAAGCGGCTTTGTCATGCTGGCCACATGACCAGGAAGCTATACGCCGGCTCCCTCGGCCAATAATGCGAGATGAGCGCGCAACCCCAGAGTCGGTCACGACTGGACCTAATGGTCAGGGGTCCCTTTACCTTTACCTTTATGACAAAGGGGGAGGGGGAAAGTTTGTGAAATTCTCCTGGCTGGGGTAGAGGGCTTCTGTCAGTGTTACAGTACTTTTGAAGTTGGCAGGTGTGTTGTTTCATTCATTATAGGTAAAGGTAAAGGACCCATGGATGATTAAGTCCAGTGAAAAGTGACTATGGGGTTGCGGTGCTCATCTCGCTTTCAGGCCGAGGGAGCCGGTGTTTGTCCACAGGCAGCTTTCTGGGTCATGTGGCCAGCAGGACTAAACAGCTTCTGGTGCAACAAAACACTGTGATAGAAACCAGAGCGCATGGAAATGCTGTTTACCTTCCTGCAGCAGCAGTACCTATTTATCTACTTGCACTGGCGTGCTTTCGAACTGCTAGGTTGGCAGGAGCTGGGACTGAGCAATACGAGCTCACCCCATCACGGGGATTCGAACCACCAACATTCTGATTGGCAAGCCCAAGAGAATCATTGGTTTAGACCAGGCACCCCCAAACTGTGGCCCTCCAGATGTTTCGGCCTACACCTCCCATGATCCCTAGCTAACAGGACCAGTGGTCGGGGAAGAAGGGAATTGTAGTCCAAAACATTTGGAAGGCCGAAGTTTGGGGGTGCCTGGTTTAGACCACAGTGCCACCTGCGTCATTCATTATGCATCTCATCAGTTTTGCCCCCAACAGCCTTTTCAGACAGCCTGTGCTTCAGTTGAAGCCCAGGGGATGAGGTCATGTGATCATTGCTATAATGGTCCTTTTCCCCTTCAGGAAACAAGGGCATCTGTGCTTGGCATCTGTCTGTCTTGGGAGACAATGGAGGAGTGCGCCTTTGGCGGTGAAGTCAAAGTGTTGGAAGGTTACGGCAGTTGCTGTGGCTGTAGAGATCAATACAGAAGAGACATGTTTTGTTGCAGCCGGGGCAGATGAAGGCATCCAATTGTGCTACTGCAGATGCATCGTTCTTTTTCTTCTCCCTGCACTCCTCCCAGCGGTCATTCTTTCAGCTGGGGAAGCTGTTGAGTTCTGGAGAACTGCTTACTGGGAAGAAAACCACAACACTACCCTTGGCCACTTCATAGTAATGAAAGTTGAAAACTCCACACAACTACCACAATTTAAATGGAATTCTGAAGGGCCCTGGGACTCTGAGGCTTTGGATATGGACGAGAAGCATACAGCTACACAAAAAACACATACGGCTTTCCATCTACTTTGGCTCTTATGATGTGATTGTATGCAATCAGATAGCTACTTCTAATTACTAAAATGGCAATTCACCACTATTGTTTATATCAGATGACAGCTGCCATAATGAAAGCGTGGGGCATTCAGTAAGAAAGCTGGTGATAAAGCCCACAGTGTTAAGATGATGCACTCTCAAGGTGAGGTGAGATTAGCCTGCATGTACCCTGGGGATGCAAGATTGCATTTCACGGCTTTCACTCAATTTCACTCATTGGCACCTCTCCCTCAAGTGTGCTCAGACATTTACCCTCCCAGGGTTTTGAGGCGAGTCACAAGCTAGAAGAGAAAAATAAAAAGTTCAGTGTCAATATGAGGACTGACAAGCAGCCAGCCAGCCAGCCAGCATTCTGCAAGGGTGTATGTGTGATACTAGAGAAAAATCCCACAGTAATTAAACAACTATACTTTGGTTGATTAATCTACTAAGCAAAGCTTCAGGCTTTTTTTTGATATGTGAAAGGAGTGTTTGAGGAAGGTTATTGTGGTTAATTATCATCCAAAGGAGTTCCAATCTCTCTCTCTCTCTCTCTCTCTCTCTCTCTCTCTCTCTCTCTCTCTCTCTTCTTTCTTTCTTTCTTTCTTTCTTTCTTTCTTTCTTTCCCAGTCAGGGAAATGACCCTTTGACTGACACAGCACATTAAAGATTAACCACATCTTGTTAATTTGAGACTTGCTGCTTAAGGTAAAACTGGATTTCAAAACATGGCCCTCAGCACTTGTTTGCTGAGCTATCATGCTGACATCTGTTTTCTTTGTCAGCCTCTGTTGCTCTAGATAGTTTTAAGTGGGGAGAAGCTCATGAATTATCTATCTTTTTTGACTTCATGCTGTGACAAATATAAAGATACCCCTCTTCATTTCGCAGGACTGAAAATAACTGCATTCTAAAGGACTGGAAGGGACCCAGGTGGCGCTGTGGGTTAATCCACAGAGTCTAGGGCTTGCTGATCAGAAGGTCGGCGGTTCGAATCCCTGCAACGGGGTGAGCTCCCGTTGCTTGGTCCCAGCTCCTGCCCACCTAGCAGTTCGAAAGCACGTCAAAGTGCAAGTAGATAAATAGGGACCGCTCCGGCGGGAAGGTAAACGGTGTTTCTGTGTGCTGCTCTGGTTCGCCAGAAGCAGCTTTGTCATGCTGGCCACATGACCTGGAAGCTGTCTGCGGACAAACGCTGGCTCCCTCGGCCTATAGAGCGAGATGAGCGCCGCAACCCCAGAGTCGGACACGACTGGACCTGATGGTCAGGGGCCCCTTTACCCTAAAGGACTGGAAGCCTTGGCTGCCCATGAGACAAGTCAGTTATAGCACTGTACAGTATATGTATATATCTAGCTAAGCTATAAAGAATTTATTTTTATCCAGTGCAACCAGCCCAGGCCATTTGAAGCCTATACCTGAGGTTGTGTATACCTGAAGGAGACAAAGACTTGAGCAGCTTTTCCTATGAAGAAAGTTCAAAATTTGGTCTGTAGTGCAGTGGTTGGGAACCTCAGGTCCAGGGCTGAATGAGATCCTTTAGACTTTTCAATCTGGCCTTTAGGACTCTCCACAGCCATGCCCCTTACCCAGGTCATGCCCCTGGGATCTCAATCTTGGGCTAAGGTAGTACAGTGGTACCTCTGGTTAAGAACTTAATTCGTTCTGGAAGTCCGTTCTTAACCTGAAACTGTTCTTAACCTGAGGTACCACTTTAGCTAATGGGGCCTCCTGCTGCCGCCATGCCGTTGCCACATAATTTCTATTCTCATCCTGGAGCAAAGTTCTTAACCCGAGGTACTACCCTTTCTCCTAAAATAAGACATACCCATAAAATAAGCCAAGCAGGATTTCTAAGTATTTGCGCAATATAAGCCACACCCTGAAAATATGACATAGTGATAGGCGGAGTTCTGGAGGGCCCCAAGGAAGAGGCAAGGCTGGACACGTAATAAAAAATAAGACATCCCCTGAAAATAAGCCACTGTGGGGTTTTTTAAGGAAAAAATAAATATAAGATGGTGTCTTATTTTTGCAGAAACACGGTATTTTTGGGTTAGTGGAGTCTGTAACCTGAAGTGTCTGTAACCTGAAGCGTCTGTAACCCAAGGTACCACTGTATGTAGCAGCATCCTGTGATAATATCTGACACCCATGTGTTCAACTTGCCTTCAAACATTTCCCTAAAATGACATTTGAACTAAATTTAAGGGTTCCCTCTCAAGCGAGCCAGCAAAGGAATTTTGACAACAGCCATAACTGTTTTATTTTATTTATTTCCAACATTTATGAGCCTGCTTTCCCACCAGTTAGCTTTCCAACTGGCACACGGCATAATAAATCAGTCAAATGGCACACAAAGAAACAAAACAAAAGGAACGGCGAATAATAAAACCACGGATCAAAAATAAGTTGTTCAGCTACAGATAAAGCAACATGAAACAGAACAAAGTAAAGTTTTGGCAAGACTGGTGAAGTCGATACATTCAGATGTTCAAGTCACAGAGAACATTTCACAACGCAGATGCATCCACAAATTTATTCAGGAATTAGCAATATATTTCTCCTTTACAATGAGGTACTGTTCATTTTGTTTGCCTAAAATATGGGCAACATATTCATATTTTTGAGCCTCCTTTGGTTTCACAGCATGGTGTAGTGGTTAAGAACGGTGGACTCATAATCTGGTGAACCAGGTTCGCTTCTCCACTCCTCCACATGCAGCTGCTGGGTGACCTTGAGCTAGTCACACTTCTCTGAAGTCTCTCAGTGTCACTCACCTCACAGAGTGTTTGTTGTGGGGGAGGAAGGGAAAGGAGAATGTTAGCAGCTTTGAGACTCCCAAGATCATGGCCACTGGTCCCATCACCTCCTGGCAAATAGAAGGGGAAGAAATGGAGGCAGTGAGAGATTTTACTTTCTTGGGCTCCTTGATCACTGCAGATGGTGACAGCAGTCCCGAAATTAAAAGACGCCTGCTTCTTGGGAGAAAAGCAATGACAAACCTAGACAGCATCTTAAAAAGCAGAGACATCACCTTGCCGACAAAGGTCTGTATAGTTAAAGCTATGGTTTTCCCAGTAGTGATGTATGGAAGTGAGAGCTGGACCATAAAGAAGGCTGATCGCCGAAGAATTGATGCTTTTGAATTATGGTGCTGGAGGAGACTCTTGAGAGTCCCATGGACTGCAAGAAGATCAAACCTATCCATTCTTAAGGAAATCAGCCCTGAGTGCTCACTGGAAGGACAGATCGTGAAGCTGAGGCTCCAATACTTTGGCCACATCATGAGAAGAGAAGACTCCCTGGAAAAGACCCTGATGTTGGGAAAGATTGAGGGCACAAGGAGAAGGGGACGACAGAGGATGAGATGGTTGGACAGTGTTCTCGAAGCTACCAACATGAGTCTGACCAAACTGCGGGAGGCGGTGCAAGACAGGAGTGCCTGGCGTGCTATGGTCCATGGGGTCACGAAGAGTCGGACATGACTAAACGACTAAACAACAACAACAAAGGGAGTGAAAGGTGGGATATCAAGTCCAAACTCTTCTTCTTCTTCTTCCTCCTCCTCCTCCTCCTCCTCCTCCTCCTCATATTCTTGGGTAGAATAAAACCTTAGGGACACCCTCAAAAAACATCTACAGCCTCTGCACAGTCCCTAAAGTGTGGTACCCAACACGATGCTTTCCAGATGTTTTCGACTACAACTCCCATCTTCACTGACTATTGGCCATAATAGTTGTGGGATTGTACTCAACTGTCTCTGGAGGACACCATGTTGGCTACTACCCATGCCTTAAAGAGACACAAGAAACAAAGCTATCCCAACTTTGAAGGACTTCACTCAGGGCATCTTGCCAACCTCAGGCCTCAGAGGGCTGTGCAGATCCTCGGCAACCAATCATGGAGGCCCCTGTCTGAATCAGATGGAGCTCTGATATTCACCCATTTTATACATTCATGGAAGCCCTCCTGCATCAATCACAGGAACCTTGAACATGACACTCTCATGGACCCCTCTAACCAAGAAGAAGCAAGTCACGAAAACTGAGAATTCTCTTCTTCTTCTTCTTCTTCTTCTTCTTCTTCTTCTTCTTCTTCTGTCATTTAGTCATGTCCAACTCTTCGTGACCCCATGGACCAGGGCATGCCAGGGACTCCTGTCTTCCACTGCCTCCTGCAGTTTGGTCAAACTCTTGTTAGTAGATTTGAGAACACTGTCCAACCACCTTGTCCCCTGTCATCCCCTTCTCCTTGTGCCCTCAATCTTTCCCAATATCAGGGTCTTTTCCAGGGAGGTGGCCAAAGTACTGGAGCCTAAGCTTCAGGACTTGTCCTTCTAGTGAGCACTCAGGGCTGATTTCCTTCAGAATGGATAGGTTTGATCTTCTTGCAGTCCATGGGACTCTCATGAGTCTCCTCCAGCACCATAATTCAAAAGCACCAATTCTTCTTAGAATCATCAATTCTCCTAAGAATTCTCTTAGGCCACATCTAATTTTCTTGGATATTAGAAGCATCAATTCTCCTAAGAATTCTCTTAGGTCACATCTAATTTTCTTGGACATTTTGTTTAGATCAGGAATGAAATAATTGTCATGGAAGCGGACCCACTGCTGGTGCTGAGGCCCTGGCAATTGCCAAAACCTGCTACCTTCTGGAGCCAGCTGTGGTGACTGTCAGTAGTCTCTGTCCCTCCCTGACTTTTTCCACAGTCACCAAAGTGAGGGTTGAGGGCTTATTCATCCATCTCCTTTTACTCATTAGTACTTAATTAAAATTAGATTATTTTTCTAGAGGGAAAAAGGTTAAGCAATCTGTTTTCTCCTACAACATTAATTAATTCCCAATAAGCAACAGGACAATACTGATTCCCAGCAGAAACATTTTCGTTCTAGCTTGAAACTTTGGATCAATTGCTATTACATTGTGACTTGGGGGGGGTCACTTCTCGTATTATTCTTGGAAGTCACATCAGTTGCTGAAGCTCAGTTGAAATATGATGCAGGAAGAACATTACAAAAAGGGCTGTAGGTAAACTAAAAGAAGAACTGTAATGATCCCGTTATCTGAACCTGATTTCCACACACACACCCCAAAAAAGAAGAAAAAAGGAAGCACTGAGACCTAAATAATTGTGTTCTACATAAAGCTCTATTATCAGAACATACTGTAGGTGTACTTATTTTTCTTTCTCATGTAACACAATGCCTTCCATGGCTCCTTCCCCTCCCACTCATTATAACAAATGTGCCTGTAGTCTATAGAGCATTCATATATCACAAATAATAAGGAAACGGCTCTTATTACAAATTTTCTGTGAAGTCTTCACGTTGCAATCTATTCCACTGTAATAAAACGGAGTACTGAAGTCGAGAAATGGAATGGGATCAACAGTGAAACTTGACAACTTCGTTCTTCTTACCTCCCTCCTCCCTGGCCTGATCAGGCAATGCCCACATATGAACTGCCATATTTTTCTGTCTATAAGACGCCCCATGTGTAAGACGCCCCCTATTTTTGGGGACTCCGGTTTAAGAAAAAATCGTGTATTTTTACTATCCATGTATAAGATGCCCCCCAATTTTTGACATTATTTTTTAAAGGGGGAAACTTAGTCTTATACGCGGAAAAATATGGTGTTTTCAGCAGCCATGAGATGCTCACAGGCTTCTTCTTCTTCTTCTTCTTCTTCTTCTTCTTCTTCTTCTTCTTCTTCTTCTTCTTCTTCTTCTTCCAATTTATACCACCCTTTATCTGAAGATCCCAGATACAACATTAAAAACACATTACAGATCATCAATGATAAAAACACGAAAAAAACATAATAAAAATAATGTCAAAAATTTGGGGGCAACCAGTGGATTGATTCAGCAGCCCCCATCGGAGGAGGAGTTGGAACCGTTGTCATCAATTTTACTTATGAATTTAATGCGTTCCAAACACACATTCGTGAGTCGTAAGTCGAATCCCATAGGAATGCATTGGGAGAAAAAATTCGCAAGTCGAAGCAGCCCTATCTAAAAATCCATAAGTAGAAAAAAATCCTATCTAAACCGCATCCAAGATGGCGGACGGAGCTCCATTCGTAAGTAGAAACATTCGTAAGTAGAGTTATTCGTAAGTAGAGGTACCACTTTAATTCAATGCTATTGATGACAATGGTTCTAACTCCTCCTCCGATGGGGGCTGCTGAATCAATCCACTGGTGGCCAAGCATTGCCTCTGTAGGGGAATTGAGGAGAGCACAGAATGTTGTTGTTGTTTTCTATACTACCCTGTACTCACAGATCTCAGAGCGGGGGTGGATTCACAACATAAAACCGCAATATAAAAAACTGCAAACTAAACCATTCAGTATTACTATTCCATTATTACATCCATCCAAACTTATTTACATCATTGAATTTATCTTAATGCTGCCCACGTTTTCAATTATACACAAGTTCCTCCCATACATTCAATAAACATTTTCCAATCTTCTTCTGGTTCTCTTATTCTATATGTTAGGTCGCAAGCTATGCATATTCCATCAGTTCAAGTTGCCATTCTTCTTTAGTTGGGACTTCGCTCACTTTCCATTTTGGGGCTAACAAAACGCAGTAGTGGCATACATAAATAACCTTTTTTGACCCCTGGGAATTTCCGCCTAAATTATGCCCAACAAAAAGGACTCTGGTTTTTTTTGGGGGGGGGGAGCTTTTAAACACACACACACACACACACACACACACACACACACACACACACCAATTCATTATGAATTATTTCAAAATACTCATTTACACTTTACAGGACCACCACATATGATAGAACATACCCTCAGTCTCATTTCATCTCCAGCAATTATACGATTCAGTCTTACATATCCCAGCTAGCCACTGCATATTCTTAAGAACCACTGGGAGACTGCATAAGAGGCAGGGAGATGGTTCATGGAATACCATGCAAAGATATCTCTAATGAGTGGCTGACTACCCCTGACACTGATGCCCTACAATCTGTGAGTTGTGGCAGAGAACCAGCCCAGCTGTACGCCCTGAATTGCAGGGCCGATGAGACATCTGCATTCAGGAATGTTTGTGTACTTTTGCATTCTCTGCAATATGATGTCCTTATCTGTCTGTTGTACTGTTGTACTTTATTCTCTGTGTCGTGGCTCTTACAGTCGAGAGGAAGCATCTCTTGGCTGGGGAGTTTACCTTAAAATAAACATTGTGTTTTTTAATGAGAACGACTCAAGGAGAATTATGTCCAGACACAGAAAGCTGAAGCTTGTAAGCTGCAATTGATACTCTGCTACTTTGGAAAGAGAAGAAAGTTTTTTTCGAGACCTTTGAAAGCAGAAACGCCACGGAGCGTGACTGGGCGAAGAAACGCAACTGAGATACAGTTTGTGGGCAGTGAGGTTTTTGTTTATCCCTCCTGCCTCAAGAGACCTCCAAAGTTCACACAGTCATCTTTTGTACAGCTCCACCACCTGCCTAAACTGTGACCTCCTGGGAGTATCAGGGAAAGCTTGTTCCTTCTCCCTCTAAACCACACCACAGCAGTAGTTCCCACCAGCCACCACTGTCGGCTCCACTCACCTCTAAACATGATGTCACTAAACTATATACCGGGGTTGACAACCTAAGCCAATGGGAAACTGCACATGCTTCCTCCATGCCAGAAGGAGTGCCGGAAATAGTGTTTGCGTGCGTGCGTGCGTGCGCACTCCGGCCCACCGCGGCGTCTAAACTGGCCCAAGCCACAAAAACTTTGTCGACCCCTGCTATATACTCTCATGTTTCGTATTGCAGTAGGTTTCATGCTGTTGCATTTGCTGTCTGAGGGGAAGGTAATGGCTCATAAACTTATCAAAATCTCTGCTATCTGGGGGCTCTTCCTGATGGATTGTAAATATAGATATATATTCTTCATTAATATGGAGTTTGTTTAATTAAATATGGGCCATTGTGGCTTTTTGTTCAGAAGGAAGCACTATACACAGGGTGATGGTCTGTAATCGGTTATTGCTTCAAAGTACCTAGGAGTCTTAAGTTTCCAATAATCAGATCCACTTTTAACCAAAGAACCTTGTCCAAGGATAATTACTTGAATCTGAAATCGTATTAAGCATAAGAAGAAAAGGGAATTAATGAAATTTCTGTTCAGCAACACAGCTACACTTCACTACTTCGCTGTTGATATCTAATTATTCCCCACCACTGAAACAGGCCAGATTAAACTCTATCCTATTTGTGTACTGAGGCAGCAACTTGTACTGTACTAGCTCTTTTCTGCAGCGCTTAGAAAAGTTAGGCTTTTCTTCTGCTGCAAAAAAAGAAAAAGCCAACGTCTGCTTTAGGTGATATGCAAACACCTGGATTTTTCGAATGGTACTCTTTTCAGTTCTGAAGATGATGTATCAACAGGTGACACAGTACTAGAAATTACATGAAGCAACAGATCTGTCACTAAAAATGGTGGCCTGGGACTGCAAAAATGGGGAGAGGGGATGTGTCAAGCACCTGTCAGGCTGCTGAGCCACAAATTATGCAGGCTCAAATTATGCATGACTGTTCTCCATGAGAGTGGGGAACACATGGCCCCCATTGAAATGGGGATGAGGTACCATGACCAGGTTTCGGGAGTTTACAGTTAGACGCTCCCTGCCATTAACACTTGATTATTTAGTGTATTTTATTTAGTGTATTTTAATATTTCTGTTGGAAGCCGCCCAGAGTGGCTGGGGAAACCCAGCCAGATGGGCGGGGTATAAATAATAAATGTATTATTATTATTATTATTATTATTATTATTATTATTATTAGGTCTGAGATTTCCTGTATGCGGTAGCATTTATTAATATCCAGCAGCAAGGGCTCTTAATTAAGTGAAAGAAAAACCCTCAACTAATGTATCAAAGAAGGAGAAGACATATTGTAAACAAAAATAGAATTTTATTTCAACACAGTTGACGAGGGTTAAAGCTTAATGGCTACTGTTATAATAATCACTTTTCAGTTGACGAGGGTTAAAGCTTAATGGCTACTTTTATAATAATCACTTTTCAGAAGAAATTAAGAACTTCTATTTTGAATCTGTTTCTGATTAAACAGATTCCTCTAATACAGGCTATCTGTCTGACTAAGCCAATAAAACACTCCAGCCCCTTTTAGGACGCTTTCTTTTCCCTCTGGGAAATAATCTGGGTTATCAAGCCTAGCCAACCCCTCACTATCCAGTTAATCCCTAGCCAAGCCCTTTCTAAATCTTAGCCAGGCTCTAACCAAGCCCTATCTCAACATGTTCCAAGCCCTAGCTCACCATTTAACTGTCAGCTTCTAACTTTTAACTTTCCATTCCCTCCTGACTACTTGACTCTCCACCCTGTCCTGATTGGTTTCTGGGTCCTGAGGAGGATGACCAAAGTCCTGTGGCCCTCCAGAAGCTGCTGGTCTGAAACATGCATCATCTTTGACCATTGGCCATGCCAGTTGGGTCTGATGGAAGCTCCCTCCTAGCCGAGTAAGATTGTCTTTCATAAACATGGTCTTAACAGTGAGTCCATAAGTGACTGTGGAGGCCAATTCTGGATCCACACCTCCTTCCACAGTGGGGACATAGGTTTCTGGGCGGGAGTTGATCACGGTGAGAGTTTGCCAAGCGTGCCTTCCTCTTAGCATGTTTCTCCCTTTTGTACTGCGTTCGAGCGTCTTCCAAGCCCATGACACCTTTGGTAAAGGCTGTTCTTCAACTGGAGCACTCGCAGGCCAGTGTTTCCCAGTTGTCGGTGTTTATACTACAATTTTAAAGATTTGCCTTGAGAGAGTCTTTAAACCTCTTTTGTTGACCACCAGCACCACGCTTTCCATTTTTAAGTTCGAAATAGAGTAATTGCTTTGGAAGATGATAATCCGGCATCCACACAACATGACCAGTCCAACAAAGTTGATGTTGAAGATGGGAGCTCGAGTCCCAGCAACCAATGCAGGGCCACAGGTCCCCCACGTCTGCACTGTTGAATGTAAAAGGAAAATGTCCCGTTATCAGGATGTAGTAACTTCTAACTTCAGTGTTGTTCTGCTTATGAAAACCAAGTTATATTAAGTCCATTATCCTCTGTTCCCAGAACACAGCTATTAAGTCCTGTAGAATTGTATTGGGGTAAATGAGTTTCCTCAGTTAGAGCTGTGATTGATTCCTCTCACTTTCCAGTGGGGTCTAACAGTCAGTCCCTCTTCCCAAGGAACTCTGAGAATTGTAAATCTGTGAGGGGAATAGCGGTCTTTGAACAACTCTGGGCACCCATAACTTTCATCCCATTATTTTGCCTCACAGCGTATTCGATTTTTTGATTGTTTAGAAGTATCACCAGATGTTTGAATAGGAGGTAAAATGCCCTTTTTGTTGAAGAAGAAATCTCTCTCTCTCTCTCTCTCTCTCTCTCTCTCTCTCTCTCTCTCAACTTAGCTACCCTATATTAAAATACCAATGGCATTAAAACAAAAGCAGCCATTATTGCTAGGGATAAAGTTGATTTGGTAATAGATTGGGTTATTTGTTGGCTATTTCTGTTGCACATAAAGCATTTTAAACCAAATGATTTTTTAAATTACTCTAAAACTACATTTCTTTTAAAAAATATTTATATTTTATTGAAAGTTTTCAGTGAGGAAGTAAAGTGAAAGAAAAGAAAAGAAGGGGGGATTACTCTTAACAAAACTACATTTCCCAGTATTCTTTGGGGGAAGCCACGCCTGTTTAATGTGTCATTAGTACAGCTTTAAATGTATAGTGCTGATTCGGCCAAGCAAAGGGGAGTGGTCTGTTCCGTCTCAGCCATGCCATTGTTCACAACAGGAAACGAGAAAAATGTATCCCATTACACACTAGATAAAGATACATGATCAAAGACAAATTTGTTAGATGAATGTTTCTTATACGTTTCTATTACAGAAGCTATTTTTATTCTTAATGGGATCCTGCTCTGCATTGTTAATGTTTTCCCAAGGTTTGACACGCGGTGCAAAACAATGGATAACAGAAGGCCTGACAGGTACCAATTGGATTCGCAGGTTACAGCTCAGATAAGCCTGTCTTCTCAAAATGAAATGTTCATCTCTGTGTAGATTACATTGCAATGCTTCACTGCATCTTGAGATAAGACAGTTCATTTAGCTCCCTGTTGCTCCCCTGTTTAACGTCCATTTCTCTGCTTCACTAATGGACAGTCCAGCTACAAGTTGATAAAGAAGACCCTGGGGTGCGGGCTTGCTCCGCTGCCCAGCTCGTCAGGGTGCCACTCCTCACGGGTCCCTCCAGTCAGCAAAAAGGAATCTCCAGCCAAGTTAAAGAAGGAAAATGGCAGTCAGTAGAACCGATCTTTATTGTTGCCACAAGGTTCAAACGTACAAAGAGTAGGGACCCCGATCATGGGGTTGCATGAGCTTTTAAGACTCCCCCCCTTTCCCATAATACCGGGTTTCTCCTATTTTAAGACACGTCTTATATTTATTTTACTCAAGAAAATACCGCATATGGCTTATTTTCAAGGGGTGTCTTAAAATACACTGGGGGAAGACTGGGGGAAGAAGGCGAAAGGATGTAGCAGGTAAACAGGGCTGGTGAAGAAATCTCAGCCTTTTACCAGGGGACGCTGTGGCTTTAAACCACTCCAAGAAGTGATCGGGTGGGTTTCCTCCCCGCCCTGCTTGAACAAACGTCCCCTCCCTGCTCTGTTGCCTCGCTCACCCGGGCTCCGGTGTCTGATTAAATGAGAAGGAAGTGTAGGAGTGAAGCTCTCCCTTTAAGAGGCAGCCTGCAAAGGCAATTTCAACAATTCGTCATTGCAGGCTGCCTCTTAAAGGGAGAGCTTCGCAGCCTCCACTCCCAAACTTCCTTCTCGTTTAATCAGACATCGGAGTGCAGGTGGGGGGGGCAGGGAGGAAAAGAGGATCGCTGAAAAGGGGAGGGGGAGGAAGAAAGAAGGACGGGGCAGGGAAGGTTCGCAGAGGTGAGAAAGCGAGCAAGGCAACAGAGCAGGGAGCGGAAATTACAATGGCAATTTCAACATTGCAGGATGGCATTCCACAGCTCTCGCTCTTCCCCTCTTGTTCACATCGGCAGACTGGGGATGCCGCCGCCGCAGCCAAACACCCATTAAAATCGGAGAGGGAGGAGGGGGAACCTTGAGAATCTGGGACCTTTCTCCCACCCCCTGACCAGCAAGGGAGGGCTTGTTTCCTCCTCCTCCTCCTCCTCCTCTCTCTCTCTCTCTCTCTCTCACACACACACACACACGCACACACATTCACTCACTCACTCTGCCGTCTGCCTCTCCAAACCAACTCTTCAACCCAGAAATCAAGGGGACGGAGGAAGCCAGCGAGATCCTCGGACTCCTGGAGATCCTGGAGGCAGCCTGCCGGGTCGGCGCGCAGCAGCGCCACACAGAGCTCCCCAAGCCTCCTGGAGCGAGCAGCAGCAACAGGGCAGGAGGCTTGGGCCGCTCCGCGCAGCGCTGCTGGGCACCGACCCGGCAGGCCGCCACCTCCTCCTCCTGCCGCGGCCGTCGTGCTTGGTCCCGCTGGCTGGCTGGGGCACTTGGCGGTCTCGCCCCGTGCAGCTCATGGGTATGGCTTATTTTTGGGGTATGTCTTATATTTTTTTGCCTCTAGAAAATCATGCCCTGGCTTATTTTAGAGGCATGTCTTAAAATGGGAGAAACACGGTATATTTCCAGTAGCATCACCAATACATCACAGATATGTCAAAGAAGAGGAGTGGTTGGCATGAAGAAACATGAAATTGTCACCCACCCCTGTCAATAACCCCAGTTCCCAACACCTTTTAACTACCCTCTTCCCCAAAGAACAATATTTACAGTCATACCTTGGGTTACGAATGCTGCGGGTTGCACGTTTTCGGGTTGCGGACTGCACCGAACCCAGAAGTACCGGAACGGGTTACTTTCAGGTTTCAGTGCTCGCGCATGCGCAGAAGCACAAAAATGATGTCACGCACATGTGCAGAATCGCCAAATCGCATCACACGCGTGCACGGATGCGAATACTGCGGGTTGCGAATGTGTTTCCTGCATGGATCATGTGCGCAAACCGAGGTATGACTGTACACACACCCTAGCTGCAAGGGGTATGTGCTGCCATTGATTGCCTCCTGCCTCCTATTGTAAAGCTACGTTCACACCTTATGGAAGGGCAAGCAGTATGTGACCTTACGTTTAAGGGATTATGGACGAAGGGTGAGCCCTGGATTCCCCTCTTCCAGAGGAGTCATTAGCCTTTGGGACCAAGGAAATCGGTCAAACCGTTGAATTTTGGTGATTATTTGATGTTTCTACAGTTTTCTATATTGGATAGTCAAAGGAAACAGTATGATACACAGTATCTGCTTATTGCTACAATTTTATAGGCCTCTTTCCTGAGCCTCTTTGCCATTGTGCATGTATGGTGCTTGTGTAAACAGTCTGTGGTGTAGATGGGATTTTTGGGGAGTCGTTTAACTGCCCTCCGCCCAAATCCCTAGTTTTTTTTTTTAAAAAAAACAAGGCAACATAACAGAGTAGGGACAGAAAAAATAAACAAGTCAGACTTCCAAACAGAGAGAGAAGTAAGGTCTAAAGTTTCGAAGTGTTAATAAGAATACCTTAATATTTTATCAAGCCTTGCCCCATCCCCCTGCACGTGAACCAGTTTTAAAGACAAGAAACTCCCAATGTGTGTGTGCGTGCATGCATTTGTTTAGATGATTTATATACCAGTCTTTGGGCAACCCACAAACTGGTTTACAACTAACTCAAATAAGATAAGAAGGTGGTGAACTCCTGTTCATTGGAGGCTTTTAAACAGAGGTTGGATGGCCGTCTCTCAGGGATTCTTTAGTTGTGATTCCTGCACATTGCAGGGGGTGGGACTAGATGACCCTTGGGTCCCTTCCAACCCTACAATTCCATGAATCCATAAATAATGTAGTCCTTAGCTTATACAGCACAAGTGTATATCCCCGGTACCAACCATCTCAAGTCATACAATTGCCTGTCTCCCTCATTACTGTCTTTAAGAAAGAATTTTTTTAAACAAACAAACAAACAATCACATTCCTGTTTACCCAGGCATTTTACAGCTGAAAGACTGGAAACCAAGTACAGAGCAATGGTGGAGGTATGTGATTGCTTTTAAATGCTTTTAGAAGCTCTGGGTGTTTTTAGATGGTTTTTAAATGATGTCAATTGGTTCTATTCTGTTTTCAACTGCACTGCTTGAACCATTTGAGTTTTGCCACCCTGGGCTCCTTTGGGAGGAGAGGTGGCATGGAAACCAAATAAATAAACACCCAAAATTAATAGCAGCTAGGAGCTCTTATTTCAGATTAATACCAATTCCCCATATCTTTCGCCCAATGTGGGGCTCAAACCCATGACCCTGAGGTTAAAAGTCTCATGCTCTACCAACTGAGATATCCCATGTATAACCACACTAATCTGAAAGGGGTTAATAGCAGCTAATATTAATGGACTCAATAAATGTAAGGAGGAGAAAGTCCCTTAGCAAGCTAGAGCGCCATTGCCTCCTCAAATGACTTTGTTCAAAAACGTAATTCTAAAGGCACCTCTTTTTATCATTCAGCAATGTTTATAAGTCGGGATTGAATGCCATAGATCGAACTTCCAAAGCACTTCAAAAACAATGTGCTCCAATGGAGTGAGATCATATATTTAGATGCATATCAAAGGATGGACAATCGGGTGAAGCACATGTATAGTTGTGTGGGCCAGACTTCAGTGCTGCTGCTTCAGTACAACAGCTAATGTGATCCATGTGTTAAATTGTTCAGATAAACTGACTGGAAGCATTTATTTGTTTAGTCGTTTAGTCGTGTCCGACTCTTCGTGACCCCAAGCATCTGTCCAAGCATCTTGTCCTCTGTCGTCCCCTTCTCCTAGTGCCCTCAATCTTTCCCAACATCAGGGTCTTTTCCAGTGAGTCTTCTTTTCTCATGAGGTGGCCAAAGTACTGGAGCCTCAGCTTCACGATCTGTCCTTCCAGTGAGCACTCAGGGCTGATTTCCTTAAGAATTGATAGGTTTGATCTTCTTGCAGTCCATGGGACTCTCAAGAGTCTCCTCCACCACCATAATTCAAAGGATCAATGCCTTGTCATGGTGAAGGGGCTTGAATAACTCAGAGAAGCTATGAGCTATGCCATGCAGGGCAACCCAAGATGGACAGGTCATAGTGGAGAGTTTTGACTAAACGTGATCCACCTGGAGAAGGAACTGGCAAGCCACTCCAGTATCCCTGCCAAGAAAACTCCATGGACAAAGACAACGGGGAGCATTTATACTTAATGGTACTTAGTGAGCTCATCCAACCCTTATCTGACTCCAGA
The DNA here is from genome assembly GCF_963506605.1 of Zootoca vivipara. Taxonomy (NCBI): domain Eukaryota; kingdom Metazoa; phylum Chordata; class Lepidosauria; order Squamata; family Lacertidae; genus Zootoca; species Zootoca vivipara. The sequence goes on along the minus strand of NC_083282.1, from coordinate 11,753,243 downwards.
AAAGTTGCTGTTGGTTGCAGTAGCAATTAATCACTATTTCTCATAACTTTCAATAAAATAATGCATAGTGCCCATTGTTACAGCAGCGAGAAATTACCTGCTTGCCTTCCCCTGCTTCCCCTCAAAAAACCAATGCTAAAATGCTGATCAACTCCAATTGCGCCTGTGGGGTTCTTTTTCCCATGGGAAGATACTTAAATTGTATATATTGGATTGTGCTGCAAAGCCCTTAAAATGTTCAACTGTATTTATACTTCCTGACCTGCACACCCATTCTTGAAATTAAATTATCTCTACCAGGGATCTTCAGGAATAATTTAGGGTTAAAACGAGCCTAAACATTAGAATTCTCTGTGAAACCGACAATCCATTACCTTCTGTATCTGATACAGACAGCTCTAGAGGATATGCCTAGTGACACCGTTAATTAAGGAGAAGGTTGAAGTATCAAAAGGGTAGAACCTGTATTGACTAAATCAGAGCTTGTTAATTATTACCATGTCAACAAAGGCTGTCAAGAGCAGCAAGTGTTTGAAAGGGGGAATCGGAACTAAAATCTTAATAAAGGAAATATATCAATAGCAGTGAGAACAATCTCCTAGCTAGGGTTGTCAGAGAAATCTGCTCAAGGTCAATTGAAATGTATGGTTGAATGGAATTTTTGTGGTAGGTGGTGTGAAGGGGGGATACCAAGCGTGAGGTCTGTATCCTATCCCACAGCTGCCCAGGTGGACCACAAATTCTGTCATTGACACACACCCTATTATAGATAGGTAAGACTCAAGTTGTTCCCTAGAAGGGAAGCCTGATAGGGTCAGTGCCATCTGATTTGAACCCATATAGAAGGGTTTCTAGCAAACCACGTCAATTAATATTTATGATGGCAGCCAGCCAAAGGAAGGAGACACTGTAATTCCTGGTACTACTTTCCGATGAGAGAAGGGTATCCTAGATGTGAAGTCATGGCAATATGCCTGAGCAGAATCTCCCTCCAATTTCCTGAAAATGAGCCAACACATTCCTAATTCTAAACCAACTGTTTACAAACAAAAAGGCAGCTTTCTCTAATCTATACTATTGTGTGTTATCCCAAACAAGGAACCAAGGGTTAAGAACAAAACAATGGTTGACTACACATTTATCTTGCAGAAATAATAATGCTTGGAAATATCTTTTAAAGAGCTATTCTATGCTAATTATTCATAGGTATTACCGTAGTAATCATTCCAACCTAGTAAGGGATAAAGTTATTTTCTGTTCTCTAGAGATCATTCTCTCATTCTTTTTTTAAAACAAGCTTATTAGAAGGAGTAGGCCATATCAAAGTGTTTTGACATCTAAATGTTTCTCAGCATATGACATTATATGACAGGTATCATCACGTTTGATCATGCACTTGTGGATTCACCTCTCTTCCCTCTCTTAATTCAAACTGTAGAAGTTGGGTGGAGGAAAACCAGTGTTTAGGTTCACTAAAGTCTCTGCGAAATGCTGAGTGAAACCCTCCGATGACTGAAGGGCCGAAATCCCATATCAAATGTGCACGCCGCTATACTTCATGGCCCTTGAAAGCTGCAGTGTTTGATCCAAGCCCAATGCCTTAATGGAATGACCAAGTCTTGGAGGATGATAGACATGTGCAGTGTTCTCGTGTGTGTAATAGATTGTGTTCTCAAGTGTGTAATTAGCTGAAATTTGGGTCAGTGAGGGAGTGGAGAGCAAATGAATACGAATTAGATTGGGAAAGCTTCCACGAAGATAGGGTGCTCTGATTTATATTCTTTAAAGAATGATGCTTTATGTAAAAAAATTTAGAAGAAGAAAAATACAAGCCAGACGGAAGACTGCAGCGAATGAGAATCAGAGCTAGGGCAAAACCTGCCCTTTCATCCATTTGTAACTATTTGGTATTCACTAGAACTCTTCCCTAGAACAGGGCAGAAGATTCTGCAAATTTTGATACATACCTGTTTTGTGGGGTGGTTACTTGAAAAATAATGCCCATCTTACCAAATGTTCATATTGTTTCATGAGTTATTTGGCTCACCTTTGTACCCTTGCATGCTTCTTGGCCACGTTTTCCTCCTTTTTCTCTGCCCTCAATGTCCTTGATCTGATTCTTCATGCTGCCATTTAATCCTATTGGCTGGATTGCCAAAGCAAAAGGGATTAAATGGCAGCATGGGCAAACAAAGTCAAGGACAGTGTGAGAAAAGGAGGGAAAAGGCACCAAGAAATGACAATGAAAAGAAATTGAGCATATGTTTGCAACAATGGCAAAGCTTTTCTTAAAAGTGGAAGCTGCATTTTGACACTCGGGAACACAAACGTGAAATGTAATCAATAGAATCTTCCCTCTGCCCAAAATATTGTCCCCATTAATAGTCTGCCGTGGCACAGTCCGTGAAGTGGTACAACCTGGAAAAGTTTTACTATGCAAAGAGCTGCTTGTCTAGACTGGAAACCAAAGCTTGACTTTGATCATGTCTGAGGGCTTATCCAGATTTCCACTTGTTCCATCACTTCCCCCCAGGAAAACCCGATATCTACCACTGAATCAGAGCAAACACCAGCCGGCTTTTCTATGGATTGATGCTTGCTCCAATTCAGGATTAAAGAGTGAGTTTTCCTGAGGAAAGCCATGGGGCAAACTGAAAACCACTCCAACCCGTGCTTATAAAACATGGGACAAGTGAAAAAACCACCTGGACCAATGTTTTCTAGGCACGGGACAAGGGGGAATCTGGATGGGCCCTAAGAAATGTGAACCTTAGAGTTGAGTCATTATTCAATTCTTTGTGAACTGGTTTCTTCGCAAAAATTTTTACTGTGGGGAAGTTAAAGCCGCAAAAGACAGAAAGGGACTAACAGAGAGAAGGGTGGAACAATTATGTGAGTAAATTAGCTGAATTCAGAAGATTTGTAGACGAACAACAGGGAGAAAAATTGGACAGCTATTATGATGACAGTATCAGAGTTTCCCTTTGATGTCTTACCATTGTCTTATATTATTTCCCTATATCTTTTACATTTACCTTTGATGTTCATAGCTAGAATTATGCACCATGTTTATTTGCATTGTATCAGAAGCTCTTTTTACATGATGCACTCATTCTTTTTTAAAGTAGAAAAGCTAAATAGATGCTGTTTGAGTCATCAGGATATATCTTGCTATGTTTACTTCTTGTTCTAAAAGTACCTTTCGTGGTAGCAAGACTAGGGCTGTGTCTTCATGGGTCCATAGGCACCAATTCTGTAGGGCCAAGGTGTCTTCAGCTCCCTAATACTGGTTATCAACATTGGATGTGGGTGGCACTGTGGTCTGAACCACTGAGCCTCTTGGGCTTGCCAATCAGAAGGCTGATGGTTTGAATCCCAGTTCGAAAGCACACCAGTGCAAGTAGATAAATAGGTACCACCATGGCAAGAAGGTAAACAGAATTTCCGTGAGCTCTGGTTTCCATCACAGTGTTCCGTTGCGCCAGAAGCGGTTTAATCCTGCTGGCCACATGACTCGGAAAGCTGTCTGTGGACAAACGCCGGCTCCCTCGGCCTGAAAGTGAGATGAGCGCCGCAACCCCATAGTCGCCTTTGATTGGACTTAACCATCCAGGGGTCCTTTACCTTTTACATTTACCTTATCAACATTTACTTTTGCACTTATCTCTCCCCACAAAGATGTGGCACATCTGTTGTGTAAATTCTGTCATATGTAGAAGACGTAACTCTTTACCCAGGCCTAATAAATATATATTTTAGGACCCACCCTAGTCTCATGACTGTTTTCACTGTTCTGTTTTAAAATTTCTGTATCCCACCCTGGGAAGAGGGGAGAGTAAGCCATAGAAATAATAATAATAATAATAATAATAATAATAATAATAATAATAATACCATACAGGTGAATGGAGTAAAAAACAACAACCCTCCTTTGTGCTCTATTCTTTTATGTGGAACAAGAGGAATGGCTGCTATCAGGAAACTCATTGAAGAGGAAGTATTACTGCCCTAGTATGTATAAAAAAGTAAGGCACATTCCTTGCCCCCGTTCCCAATTATAGGAAGTAGGCTGAGAGAGCATGACTTTATAGAAATGGAGAGCGGGTCTGGGATATCCAATACTTTAAGATCCTGTCCCTCCCTTGGACAGTGGTTTGGGGCAGAGGTGAGGGGTAAGTGCACACCATCTCAAGAATGAAGGGGTACTGGTAATTAAAACTACCTCAGAGACAGAGAGAAAATGCCTGGGGTAAATATTTCTGACTATTTTAATGGCTGTGCTAGCCTCTACTAAGGCATTTTCTAACTGTTTGATTGTAACAGAAATGTAATTATATTGCAATTACAGTGCAATTTCTAAATGAGGATTTTCAAATTCATGAATCAAATTAGAGCACTCATTTTATTTGACAACTTCATTTACTATGACAAATAACCTAAATTGAAATCACATGCTTCAAGAACCTCGGCAAACTTCTAAAATGATACCCAGCTATACATCGCTTTCCACAGGACTTAGGGACTTGCAGCAGGGCACAGAATTACAGCCTTAGCTGGTAATTCACAGTTCATTATCTTCCAATTTGTTCAATATAGGACTCTGTAATTTTTACACTGCCACTTGTGACTCTGCAATTTGTAATTTGGAGACCAAAGGAGCTCACCATTGATGTGCCTGTGAAGTTGCAGTTGCATAGAGAGTGAAAACAATTAACAATGGACAACCAAATACCTTTCATCCATGAACTTTAGTGTCAAGTCTACAGTTTGGGGAACTTATTAAATCAAATTTTATTGTAAATATTATATTTGGGGAGTATGTAAGTGAATGATGTTTTGTTGCGTTTTATTCATTTACTTTTAAACCCATTTTCCCCTCTTGATATGGTGCATTCTTCAAATCATTGGGAGAAATCCAGTATGAAAGCTGACATATAATGTGGGGAGGGATGTAATTATGAGCAGTTTCCCTGAGACAATGGTAGATAAGAAAGACCTGTGTACTGCCAGGCCACCATAAGACTATGCAGTGTTTTTTTCCCCATCTGGAGCTCGATGGAGTGCAGTTACAACCCCTCTCAAGTGGTGGCCTTGCGCATCACACGTGTAAACTGATGCTGGGCGAGGGAAGATCCATCCTGATGTATCAGAAATGGGCCTGGACCAGGGGGCCTAAGGTAAAGATATCTCCTGGTATCTTAGAGGACAAGGACCCTTATGTTCTGACACTGAGAGCCTGATAAGGGCGCCTTTCCCTCTCTGATCAGTATTTGATTGACAAATGCAGACCACCAACTCTGTGCTACTAGACAGATTTATGTCTCCCAACCGTAGCCCCCTAGAGGAGCATCTTGGCTCGCCCTCCTTGACAACCATGCCCACCCTTAGGGTGCCAAAGAAGGCAATGGCATGAGCGGACGAGAACAGGTGAGATTCATATTTTCACCAACAAATCACCCTTACCTTTTAATGTATTTGACAAAGGAGGTTGACCGTGATAGGCCTTCGACCCTCTCCGCTTGGTGGTCGCAACTTGCGCCAACCCTCGATCACCCTGCAGACTACAAATTCAGTGCAGGGGTCTGTAGAATAAATGGATTTACTTAAAAAGTAACCGAAGAATTGATGCTTTTGAATTATGGTGCTGGAGGAGACTCTTGAGAGTCCCATGGACTGCAAGAAGATCAAACCTATCCATTCTTAAGGAAATCAGCCCTGAGTGCTCACTGGAAGGACAGATCGTGAAGCTGAGGCTCCAATACTTTGGCCACCTCATGAGAAGAGAAGAATCCTTGGAAAAGACCTTGATGTTGGGAAAGATTGAGGGTACTAGGAGAAGGGGATGACAGAGGACAAGATGGTTGGACAGTGTTCTCGAAGCTACGAACATGAGTTTGACCAAACTGCGGGAGGCAGTGGAAGACAGGAGTGCCTGGAGTGCTATGGTCCATGGGGTCATGAAGAGTCGGACATGACTAAACGACTAAACAACAACAAAAAAGTAACCAATAAAGTTGTGGCCTTTATTAGCCCATTAACCTAAAATACTGGTGTCCATGTGTTTTATTATTCAACAAATGGGGGAGGGCTTGGGGCCTTGACATGCAATGGCAGATAAGAAAGACCTCCGAACTGCCAGGCCACCATAAGACTATGCAGTGTTTTTTTTTCATCTGTAGCTTGACGGAGTGCAGTTACAGCCCTTCTCAAGTGGAAGCCAATGTGGGCTGGCACACCCCTTTCCCTCTTCTTTACGTACTTCTAAGAAGCACAAAATGGACATTTCAAGTTGAAACAGAAGCTAGCCAGTGTGTGCAAGTCACACTTATTTTTAGATCTATGGCACCTAGCCGCTCCTTGCTGCCATTGGTCAAGCTATGGGGTAGGGCTCATTTGTATTTCCTTTTCTTCAATCCATCTCCCATGTAGTGGTGGCAGGCAGTAAGCTTTCCAGCCAAGCCTCTACCATTGCATGCGCGTGAGTTTGCATGAGGACCCTTCTGAGCTGCCCTGGCCATCTGTCTGAATCTAGGAGGACGAGGGAGGAGGAGAAGAAGAAGAGTTTGGATTTGATATCCCGCTTTATCACTACCCGAAGGAGTCTCAAAGCGGCTAACAATCTCCTTTCCCTTCCTCCCCCACAACAAACACTCTGTGATGTGAGTGGGGCTGAGAGACTTCAGAGAGAAGTGTGACTAGCCCAAGGTCACCCAGCAGCTGCATGTGGAGGAGCGGAGATGCAAACCCGGTTCCCCAGATTACGAGTCTGTCACTCTTAACCACTACACCACACTGGCTCTGTATTTGGTGGAGGTGGAGGTGTATTTGTTTGACCTGCACCAGAACCAGGGGTGACCCCAAAACCAGCTAGGGACACAACTTGCCATACTTTTTAGCACCTCTGTGGGTGGTGAATACAGCTATTGTCAAATAGGCCCCGAGTTGCTCAGCAAGTTACTTCATGGTGAGTTTCAGCACCTATTTTTCTTGGGGGGAAAGCAGCGAGAATATGACAACATACAGAGAGCCTGCTGAATCAACCAGCTATCCTGTTTTGCAGTAAGTAGCCAACCAAATGCCAATGGAAAGCCTACAAACAAAACTTGATCTCACCACTCTCTTCTCCTGTGGCATCCCGGAACCAATATTGAAAAGCATAATGCCTGCAATAGTTGAGGCAGAAATCAACGTCAGAGGCCACTGATAGCCTTATCCTCCATGAATTTGTCTAATCCTCTCTTAAAGCCATCCAAGTTGGTGGCCATCACTGCTTCTTGTGGAAGGAAATTCCACGTGATCTGAGAAGGATCACTTCCTTTTCATCTGAGTGATGGATGTTGTGCTTTCACAGAGTGCTTGACAGGTGTTTCCTGTGCGGCCAATGGCCAAGCTGCATGCTCCGGCACCGGGGGCGGAGAGCAGATGGGGAGGGGCTGGCGTGCACCCTAGGGGTCTGGTATGTCGCCCCGTAGGGGTGTGGTGCCTGGCGCAGTGGCGTGTGTCTGGGGGGCGACCGTGATGGTACCCCCCTCCCCGATGGTGCCAGGCGCGGTGTGCTCCCCCTGCCCCCCGTTCCTCTGCCAGTGAGTGAGGCAACTGCTCCAAACAGCTGTTTAAGAGAGTGATGACACAGCAGATAATTGTTGCTTATTTAATTCATTGTTGCTGCTGAAAAGGGCTTTGAGGGAGCAAAATAACTTAGGTAGCTTTGAGTATTACATTCCTTGACTGAGGGAAGGGGGCTGACATTTGCTATTCCATCTCAGGCTGAAAAATATTTTGAGTGTGAAATGTGTTTGCTATGATGATGATGATGATGATAATTTATACCCCGCCCTTGTGGCTGGGTTTCCCCAGCACATCAAACATTAAAAACCTCCCTAAACAGGGCTGCCTTCAGATGTCTTCCAAAAGATGTATTCTAAAAGATGTCTGCTGCTATGTGGTGGTAGCTGCCATGACTGATAAACATGGGGAACATAGCTGCCAAGTTTTCCCTTTTCTCGCGAGGAAGCCTATTCAGCATAAGGGAAAATCCCTTTAAAAAAGGGATAACTTGGCAGCTATGAGGGAAGGACATGATGGCTGCAGTCCTATAAAAGGTAAAAGGTAAAGGATCCCTGGATGGTTTTAAGTCCAGTCAAAGGCGACTCTGGGGTTGTGGCGCTCATCTCGCTTTCAGGCCAAGGGAGTCAGCATTTGTCCACAGACACCTTTCTGGGTCATGTGGCCAGCAGGATTAAACCGCTTCTGGCGCAACGGAACACTGTGATGGAAACCAGAGCGCATGGAAATGCCATTTACCTTCCTGCCACAGTGGTATCTATTTATCCAATTTGAAATCCCCCCCCCCTGTGTGGTAAGATGTCTTATTCAAAATGTGAATTGGAATTTTGAATTTGAAATTTTATATTGGAAAGGAGTGGGAACATTATAAACTGTGTCAAAATTTCAGTATTTTGCATATTTACATTACAGCTTTTCCACAATCCAGCAGTGGAAAGTCTACTGATTTCAGTTGACTTTGTGTGCCACCAAATTCTGTGCTGGGTTGCGACCTATTCCTATGAATGTGAAATAAATATTATGGAGAGAAGCTATTAAAATAGCTATACTCCATTGCATTTTGCCTTTTCAAACTCTCCCTCCTCTAGTAAAGCTGATTCTTTAGTGCACCAAAAGAAAGCTGCAGTCTGAAACCTAAGATAAAACCATAGGACAGGATAGGATAGTTGGCTAATTCATCTAATGAAATCTAAGAGCAGGAATGTGTGAAAGTTAGACCAGCAGAAAATTAAGCCTGCTTATATTGGGATTGCTCGCAGTAAGCACTATGATTTCCTACAAAATGGTACCCAATGGCAAACTTTTAACCATACACCCACAGAAAACCACCACAACGCACAGCACTCAGGCCAATTATCAAATGATGGGAAAACGAAAGAGGAAATAGCAGGGCATAGTATTCATATATTAATGCAATACCCTTTGACATCATACAAGCAGGAAGTGAGGGTTAGATTATTATTATTTGATTATTAAAAAGATCAACATTTTTAAAAATTGGAAACAATTTACAATCAAACCCTTGTCTTGTGCCCTGCCAAACCCTGTCCCCTAATTTCTTGAAAGTTTTCTCGCCCATGAAAGAGGTTTCTCTTTTTCTGTCTCATTTGCAGGTCACTTCAGCATTTGTGGGTGGCTACAGTTTGCTAAGGGTTTCTGGAAATTGTAACCCTGTGGGAGGGGGGGGTAATTCTTTGAGGGAGGAAATGTGCTTTGAATGTGCTTTCAATGTATAATGTGCACACAGAGTTTTGAATTTTCAGTTAGGGAAAATCTGTTGACAACTTAGACATGTACAAAAAACGTCCCACTGGTCTTACAGAAACTCTTTTGGTTCCCTTCAAAGTTCCTCATAACCTAGAGCTAGAGCAGAAGACCCCAGATTGCTGTACATTTCTTTAGGTGAAAATCTCAGTTCAGTTCTAATAAGGAGATTGAATTGGCTGACCTCAGCAATCAAACAAACCTAGTCTCTGTTCCAGGAAGATACTCAGTTCTTTACGCAAGAAGTGATCTCTGTAACATACCAATAAAATTTTAGGCAGCCTGGAATGTTTTTAGCTGGTAACTGAGAGTTCCCTGTTTTGCTTATGCAAGTTCTATCGACGCTTATGCAACTTGCTGGCTTAACTGTGCATTTAAATTGCATTGATTTAAATGGGACTTAGGCATGCTTAATTTGGGGCACAAATCCCAGGCCTATTGAAGTCATAGGCAAAACCGGCCATCTTCAATAGGAAATGACATTAGAGTCCCAGATGAATGACTAGGATGCCAGCATAATTAAATGTTAGCGGTTCCCCCCTCCTTGTGATCGCAAAGTTTCTGACAAGCCTCAGCATTTAACCAAGATATTTCTCCCCTGAACTTTTAAAGTTCTAAATAATTTCTTCTGCATTGCTAGCCCATTAGGGCATCGCTCTTAATTGGAGATCATAAATCATGCCATGATCCCTCAAGATGACACCACTAACATCCTGTGTTTCACTCAGGGACTTAATTATATGAGTACCCAATAATGCTATCACAGCAAATGGACCTTTCTGCATTTTCAATAGGCATTTGTTTGCTTAGAGGGGCAGAAGGTACAAATGTCAATTCTCAGCCCATCAAAACCGATAAAAAGTTGTAGGTAGGATTTGCATGTGAGTGTGTTTAAAAAAGAAAGTAGTATACAGTTGTACACTGCAAACCCAGAAGTGAGTGTTCCGGTTTGTGAATGTTCTTTGGAACCCGAACATCCGGTGGGGCTTCCGCTGCTTCCGATTGGCTTCAGGAGCTTCCTGCAGCCAATCAGAAGCCACACCTTTGTTTCTGAATGTCTCGGAAGTCAAACAGACTTCTGGAATGGATTCCGTTCGACTTCCAAGGTACGACTGTATATCTCTTTGAGGCCATTGGTCCATTTCTAGTGAAGGGCTCCAAACTGTTAGGGCTTCTTGAGAGAAACATAGGCAGGTGGCTCAAACCAAGTCTGACCATTGGTCCATCTAATTCAGTATTGAATGTGAGGCCTTTTGCATGCAAAACATGTCCTCTACTGTGTTGAGTATAATTGATTTAATTCATTTGATGTTTCTGTTCTGTTTTGAAGAAAGTGCTGTCCCCTCACTAGTACGCTGTGGTTTCAGTAGAGTCAAGTCTGCTTTCTGTGTTCACTAGAAAGCTTGAAGAGCTGTAAAACAACTATCTTGAAGCTCCTTGTTGTTACATAAGCTTATAGATCACATAACCACGTTAGATAAATAGGAACTGCTATGTAGCATTGAATTCAATGCAAAATGTTTTCTCAAAATGTGTGGTGTAGTGGTTAAGAGTGGTAGACGTGTAATCTGGGGAACCGGGTTCGCATCTCCACTCCTCCACATGCAGCTGCAGGGTGACCTTGGGCTAGTCACACTTCTCTGAAGTCTCTCAGCCCCACCCACCTCACAGGGTGTCTGTTGTGGGGGAGGAAGGAGGGGAAAGGAGATTGTTAGCCGCTTTGAGACTCCTTCGGGTAGTGATAAAGCAGGATATCAAATCCAAACTCTTCTCCTCCTCCTCTCTTGCTGCACTTTATATCAAGGGTGCAGCCATTCAGATGTTACTAGATTCTGCTCCCATCATCCCTTGCTGGAAGAATCAAGTTCCCCACCCCTGATCTACATTGCACAGTGTCAGGGACTGGGCAGAGGAGGAATGGCAGAGACCGCCTCCCCAGCCTGACCCTTCCAGAGAAGAACGAGACCAGAATTACAACAGGGGTTTGAGGGAGGTCACAACAGCTAAGAGGCAGATGAGCAGAAAAGCTGGGAAATAATGGGAGAGGAGGAGGAGGAAGAGGCACCAGGGGAGAGGCAGATGATGGACTCAGTGTCTTTAGAAAGCCCCCTTCCAGAACCCGGCAGTCATTGAAAGTAGGAGAGCAGAGAGCTCAGAGGCAGAAGGCACAGCTCAGCCACTGTAGTGATGAAGCATAATGGGAGAGAGGGGTGTGTGTGCAGTTTCACTCAGAGCGATACCATTACTCCAAGAGGCTGCATTTCTAAGCCTCTCTCTGTGAACATTGAATAAAAAGCATCGATAAGAACTTTCATTGTCTTATTCATTCCTGGCAACTTACTGTGGGGGGTTAGGTCCTCTGATGCCTGACTCAGAGGCAGCCCACGTATCAATTAGACAGTGCATCCCTTCTTGCCACATGTAGAACATATATAGACATGCACCTGAGTGTTCATATCTCTTTTTGGAGCAAAGAGATTTTGCATTTTTAGGAAGCGTATATGACAACATGGGAGAATCTCTGAGACAGAGATTCACTCCCCTGCTCCACCAGTGTGAATAACATACACTTTGGGATACTATGATAGATCTCCTCCCTGTGTTTTAAGCAGAAACTATTTCTGCTCAGAATTACCCCAGTGGAAATATGGTTAGATCTAATAAGTCGTTGCAGTCAACTGTTTCACTAGAATTCCTTTTGCTAAGGCAACTCTTCGTTCTCTTGCTGGTTCATTGTGTGCCCAGACACTCAAATGGCTATTTTTGAGCCGCTTTTATTTCATAAATGTGGTAAACAAAAACCCATTCCAATAGATGATACTGCACATATAGAAGAATGAAAAACAAGGAGTGGGCCTTTGTCAAGGATTTTTGTCAAGGGTTATAATTTTAAAACAACAACAACAACAACAACATTTTTTCTTTTAAAGCCACATGTTCTAGTGCAGGCACCCCCAAACTCGGCCCTCCAGATGTTTCAGGACTACAACTCCCATCATCGCTAGCTAACAGGACCACTGGTCAGGGATGATGGGAAGTGTAGTCCCAAAACACTTGGAGGGCTGAGTTTGGGGATGCCTGTTCTAGTGGGAACTGTAGAATGAGTATGATGTCTTCTTATGACACTCAGTTTCAGAGAGACTCTGTGCTATGTCCCATTACTTTCTGAGATATTCTTGCCAGGGTAAGTGGGAGAGAGTATGTTTGGTAGTTTAATCCCTCCCCCTCCCCCTCAAATTGTCTAGGTTAGACATGCTTTTTAGGCCGATTCCCCATTTGTTTATGGTGCTGCTGTTCTTTTGTAAGTTAGCTTTTGTGTTTTCAAAATACTGAGGGGTTGTTGTTTTTTTTTAAAAAATAAAAAACTCCTGTTTGGGGGTGGCTTATATGGAGCCGAAACGCAGTGTATAAATATTCATATTAAAGCAAAAAAACCAACCAACCGAAATCACTGGTAAATCTTATTTTGATGAAAACAGGTCTTGCTCAAATCTGTGATGCAACCACATCCACCATCATTCCACTGAAAGCAATAATGCATATACAAGAAATTTAAACAAGGGACACAACACAAACATTACCCATTGCCATTATCCAATTGCTTTTTGTGATGGGTGCATATACAAAGAACTGACCGTTTGATATTTTGGCCTTCATCTAAGGTTTATTTTTTTTTAATAAAAAAAATTAAAATATGAGGTTAGGTCTGCAAAAGGTTAAGTGCCTGATTATGCAGAATCATATGGAAAAGTCCTGCAGGACAGAAAACTGATTAAACCAATCTAATACTACAGAGATTTAATCAGGCTGACTCAAATGGCAAAGAGACTATACAGTTTAAGAGGATATGACATCCTTAGCAGGAGGTTTTAATTTTCCTTTTTAAAAGATTCCTATATAAAATTCTCGTACGGTTTTAATTTTTTTAAGGGAATGATGTTTTTTCAATTTCTGTTCTGGTCAGGGCCAGGGCTAAGCTGGGCAAAGTGTGCTTATGGTTTCTGAAATCCTTCAGTCTCTGATCCCATTCTGAGCTGTGTGTCTTACTGGCAATGGTGGTGAATTTCAAAAATGGAAGGATTCAGAATACGAACTCCCCCTGCTGGGATATATCTCAGCCATTATGAGCCACTCCCAAGCATCCTGATTTTCTGCTGGCAAAAACAGCTCAAAGAATACTTTGAACATCTCATCACAGGGAGAGCCCTTGGCTTCAGACAAAGCTTTTGGCTGTCATGTTGTATCTCCTTTCTCATGTGACCTGCTAAGTTTAGCAAACTGTGTGGGTGGAGGAGACTGGCAAATAAGAAGATGCAGATAGTGAAGGAGCTCTCCTAGAGGTCCAAGTTCCCCCCAAGAGTTTTCAAAACAGACAGACTTAGCCCATCCTGAATTGAGATGAGATGAGTTTTATCCAATACAGTCATACTTTGGATCCTAAACGACTTGCGAGTCAAACATTTTGGCTCCCGGATGCCACAAACCCAGAAGTGAGTGTTCTGGTTTGCAAACGTTCTTTGGAACCTAAACGTCCGCTGGGGCTTCCACGGCTTCCGATTGTCTGCAGGAGCTTTCTGCAGCCAATCGTAAGCCGCGCCTTGGTTTCTGAACATTTTGGAAGTTGGGTGGACTTCTGGAATGGATTCCATTTGACTTACGAGGTAGCGCCGTACTCATTTGCATTGTTCGGTCTGTACCACTTTGGACTGCACGTGGAGGCTCCTGCGATTGAATTCTATCCCACGTAAAGAAATAAAACCGTTCACAAGCAAACCTAGAAGACAGGAGAAAGACTAGACCAGAAACCTTTCCACTGATAGTCTAGCTCTCTGGATTTTGCAAGTTATTTATTAATTCATTCTACAGAGAAGGATTTCGCCATGGGAGTCTTTACCTGCATTCTGAAGAGGTACAATCCAAGCACAAATTGACCATGCCAGGGGAAATGGCATGGTCAAGAGGTGCACTGTCTGGAGTGCTGGATTGGCTGTGCTGATGTTCCTGTACCACCCGAAACTTGCCAAAGCCCCATACCACACCACCACCACAGTCGACGGTACCGCCAGGAGGCCAATTGCGTGCTGAACCCAGCTCTTTTTGTTCCTTAAAGCAGTGGAGGGGAACCTGTAGCCCTTCAGATACTGTGGGATTAAAGCTCTTGTTAACCCTCAAGTCTGACCATGCTAGCTGGGGCTGATGGAGGTTGGATTCCAACAACATCTGATGGGCCGCAGGTTAGAAACCCTCACCTTAAAGGAATTTAACTAGCACCCTGGGCTTAGAAACACATTTATGTCAGTTTCCTAAAACCCAACCAGCCAAGAGGCACGTTTCAGAATCCTGCCCTTAGACCATCTTTCTGGACTGTCAAGGGCAATCACAGAAAAATCTTAAATTGACTGCAGAAAACCCAAACCTCTTCCCCCCCCCTTTCATTTTAGCTCTGAAAGATAGGAGGATTCATATGATAAGTTTGTAAGGAGATAGGAGAAATAAAGGGAGATTAAATCATTTATTTAGCAGATACAAAAACTAATACATTTTGAGGCAGGATAGTTTAATGGCAATCTACCCACCCTCTTAGAAGAATCTGAAAATCTTTGGCAATTCCAGAGTCTGGTTGGCCCTAACAAAGGTATTTGACAAAACATTGAAAAACCAAGAGAGATAATACTGGTACTGTTCCAGATGAATGCATCAAAGGCAGCTCCATTTTTGGATTTAATCAATGAATACATCCTCACCATGATGCTTTGTACAAAGCAACTGATGCTGATCCCAGCATCTTTTTTCTGTCCTCTGTTAACTTTTTATTTTCAGACATCACCCTACCCCCTCCCTTATGGCAACATATAAGAAAAATGCAAACAGAGAAAATAAAACAGTGAATTAAAGAAATATAAACAGAATGAGGTGAAAAATGCTCCGAGTATAATGAAGAAAAGGGTTTTTTTTTAGCATTAGTTTTACCATACTAAGAAATGAGAGTATATTTTGACAGTGACAAAAGTGATTAAGTGTATGTTGCGATTTCACAGGAGCACAGATATAAAGACATGATAGCTAACCTAGGTGAAGAATCCAGGTACTTGGGAATTTCAGCTTTCAGTTTTAAAAAGCGTGTGTTGCAAACATAATGTTTTTCAGATGCCCTGCTGAAATCCTAGAAGCCAAAGAATGCACTCGACAAGATTCGCAGTGCTTCAGGTAGGGTAGGCTACAGTCTTCTGCATAGCTGCTTGCCCATCACCATGACTAACAAAACCAGGGCCTTAGAACATTGAGGTTTTCAGCTTTATTATGTAGTTGCTCTCCCCCTCCAGTGGCGGTGAATGGGGGCAGGCTCTCTCTGTTTGAACATATGTTCTCCAGAACTAGCCCTTACCACCATACATTCTGGATAAGCCCAAAGCCTTCCAGAACCCCGGCTGGGGCCTGGGAGAGGATAATGCCCAATGCCTGAGCTAAAGTCTTCCTACATCTGAATCTTAATAAAAGTTGTGGCCAAATTTAACCCCACACCACGTTGTCTTGAGTCGTTATTCCGCTCAGGGGGCTGCCTGGGGTGTGGGGGACTCCGCCTGTCCACGCAATGACTATGTTTCAATTCACATATAGTTTCAGAAATTGCTAATTTTGTAGGTTCTCCTTTAAAAGTGAACTGAATCAGATTTCACCCCCAGCCCTAGTTCTAGCTACTAATGTATCAAAATTTCTCCTTGGGTTTACTTTTAAACTGTGTTCACATCAATGTATAAGAAAATTAATTGCACCCAAAAATGATCAATGGAGACAGAAAATACCTTTGGAATTTCCATGAATGGGCTGCAGGGCTTTGGTTGAACTTAGCTGACTTTCAAGCTGGCCAAGGGGCATATGTAGATAGCGTTGCCAGACTCAATAGAGGACAGGACTTCTGTGCCTTTAATTGCCCTGCTCTCTTTTGAGTCTGGGAACCTTAAAGAGAAACCAGCAGACCCTTTGCTTGGAAATTAAACAAAGGGTCTGCTGGTTTCTCTTCAAGGTTTCCAGACTCAAAAGAGAGCAGGGCAATTAAAGGCACAGAAGTCCTGTCCTCTATTGAGTCTGGCAACCCTATATGTAGAAGTGTCCTTTCTTTCATTCTTCAAATAATTTCTTCAGTAGTGTGCACTCTGCAGCCAGGTGTCTGCATTTCCTGAATACCACATTTGAATTTGCTGTAGCATAGAAAAGAGGAGATGTTGTTTCTTGTGTGCCTAACAAAGGTTGATCTCTCTCTCTCTCTCGCAGCATATTTTTGAAGTTACAATGAAGACAGAGATGCCACTTTCTAAGGATTGAGGGGGCCCAACGCAACATCCTGACATTGCGCATGCAACGTCGTGTGCTGTCAGGACATCGCACATGGGGCATTGAGGGGGGCTGCCCCCTTTAAAAAAGGCAAAAGATCTGGTAGAAGATTCCTGTGCTCTGCTGACGTACATTTGTTGTTGTTTAGTCGTCTTAGTCGTGTTCAACTCTCCATGACCCCATGAAGCAGAGCATGCATTGGAAACTCTCTTCTCAAAGCTTCTCCTTTTTATGTCCATGGAGTTTTCTTGGCAAAATACTGGAGTGGTTTGCCAGTTCCTTCTCCAGGTGGATCACATTTAGTCTAAACTCTCGGCTAAGACCTGTTCATCTTGGGTGGCCCTGCACGGCATAGCTCATAGCTTCTCTGAGTTATTCAAGCCCCTTTGCCACGATCCATGAAGGGGTGACATACATTACAGCCATACAAAAACCAGCAGATTACAGTGGTACCTCTACTTACGAATAACTACTTATGAATGTTTCTACTTATGAATGGAGCTCCGTCCGCCATCTTGGATGCGGTTTAGATAGGATTGTTTTCTACTTACGAATTTTTAGATAGGGTTGCTTCGACTTACGAATTTTTTCTCCCAATCCATTCCTATGGGATTCGACTTACAATTTTTTTCTACTTACAAATGTGCGTTCGGAATGCATTAAATTCGTAAGTAGAGGTACCACTGTATTCTGTGCAATTTCCCCTCACTTCCATTGCACACACTGTACAGCACATTATCTTACTGCCCATTTAATTGGACACCAATTACTGCTGACAAATAGGTAAAACAGAAGGAGAGCGGAACCAACATTATAAACCATTTAGGAGATAAAAATATATTTCTTCCCCGCAGGAGTTGTCAAAAAATGCATGCAGTTCCTGAATCAAGCTGTTCCAAGCTTCCTTCTTCTCAATTCAGACTAGGATGGTGGGCCAGGGGACATCTACAATCCAATGTGAAGGAGGAATGGTCCTCTTCTAGAGGGAATTCAATGCACTAAGGGTTTGGGTATGTGAATGAAGGTTGCATAGCTTCAACCCTGGGATTGTGAACCTTTTTTCTGATGTCCTGCACACCTTTAAAGGTATGTGAGGGGCCCATGGCTTGAGAAATGACTCATCTCAACAGCATAACGAAAATACCAAGATAAAACAACTTGCTACGGTTAAAGTCAAGGGTGAGGGACCGCAAGCCTAAATACTGGATGGAGTGGTGTGTCCGAATGTGTGTAGAAACCCCCAACTTTTGAATGGCTGGCATGTATGCTTCTGCAGACAGGCAAGTACCAGATAAATTGCTCCATCCACTTTTGCTTCTGGCCAAACCCAACACTGGCATGCGGCAATGATGAGGACTGGATAGCTCAGTTGCTTAGAGCGCGGTGCTGATAACACCAAGGTTGTAAGTTTGATTCCTGGATGGGACAGCTGCATAGTCCTGCGTTATAGGGGGTTGGATTAGATGACCCCTGTGCCCCTTCCAACTCTACAGTTCTATTAAGAAAAGTTGCCCCCAAGCTTTTAAAAAAAACCACAACAACCCTACCCTGCTTTAAAGTTGCTATCCTTTTAAAATTATCTAGCTCCATATGAAAAACTGCCACTTTACTTCCACATTTCCCCCTGTTTGTTAGTATTTTTCTTTTTTTGCTTTTTTAAAATAAAAAAAAGTATTTCCACTGCTTTCTAGGACATTAGTGTGGCTGTTAAATATTTTTTGAAATAAAAAGAACTGAAATCTCTTTCGATTGGTAATTCCTCTGCTCTTCAAACCCAGTTTTCTATTGTCAAAAAAAATCTCCCTTTTCAGTTTTAAGGAACTAGCCCCACTTATTTCTAGAGGTAAAGTAATCAGCAGCCACTCTAAATGGCATCTCTAGATTACAGCAACTCAGAACATTTATCTGCAACATAGCCAGCCTAACCTGAGAGAAGATAACTTGAAAGAGGCACCATTAACCAAAATGTCAGACCCAGATTTCACACACAGAAGCTGCATTGTCAGCATAGGGTATATTTCAATAAATAAATTCCTCTGTGTATAAGACAGATAAAAAAGTTTCCGGTAAATCTGCACTTACCAGCACTCGCAGGAGCATTAACTGGAAAAAACAAAGCAAAACACAACCCGATGGTTCTTAAGCGTTGATGAAAGCGCTGGCGGTAATCTTTTGATCTAGATCTTCCCAATTAGTTTTAGGAAGGTTATTATTTTCCTCTGAACCTGCTTGTTAAGAATATAAACTGTCTCTGTCGGGACTGTACAACTTGTGATTTAGCTTAAGAAACCAGAGATTTGCCCTTGCATTCATTTTGATCACCACAAAAGAAGAAAACAACAGTGTTTTCTCAAAAAGGTGCCAGATTTTATTGACACCTGGTGAACAGGGGGGGGGGGCAGGATTAAGCATGTGGCTCTGCGGCTCGTATCAGCCCGTTCACTCCCCACATGTGAGTAACACATGAGGAGGGCTTCACTTCTGAAGTTACTTCGGGAAATTCTGCAACAGCTGAAGGAGAATATGAGGAAGAGCAAATCCACGTAAATGAAAACCAAGTGGAAATCCACTTGTAACTACCACCAGCACTAACCATGGTTAACACTAACCAGCTTCTTTATAAAACCATGATCTGCTAGTCTACTTCAAATGAATGTCTCAAATTCTAGTTTGTGGAGGAGTCATGCTTCCATCTTGGTCTGTCTTTAGAAAATTCAGTGTGCTTAAAGATAATTAAATGATGATTCCCCCCCCCTACACACACACACACACACACACTTTTAGATCACCCTTCTCCCATATAGTACCCTCCAGATATTTCGATCACTCCCCTCAGCCCACCCTGCATGACCAGTGATTAGAGATTATGGAAAATGTGGTCCAATACATCTCCAGGGCACTAGGTTGGGGACGGCTGGTTTAGACAGTTGCGGGGGGCAAGTGTGGATCTTTCTGCTAACCTCTAATTAGCTGTGGTTGAAGGAGAAACAGCAGTGAGAAGTGTTTAGAATTTTGCTTTTTTTCCCTTCAAGAATTGCTTGGCATGTTAAATCTTCAGAATTCCCCCCCCCCCCCCCAAGAGAGCCTGTGCTTGTCCTTGTATCTGCCAATGAGATAGTGAATAATTACAGAGTGACCAGAGAGCTCCAAGAGAGGAAAAAATACATCCACACGTAGTAATTAAAAAAGCAAAATGTGATTAGACATTGGAGTGTATTCCAAGAAAAATGTGGTTGGGGCAGATAAGACAAGAGAGAAAAGATTCAGAAGCCTGGTTGAGAAAAAAATCTAATTAAAAGGAAGTGTTATCCTGGTGTTTTGATCTTCGATAGAGAGATGCAGAGTTATTAGTAGAAAATCATTCTGGCGAAAACCACTCTTCCACATGGGCATGAGAATGGGTTGCTTATGTGAATGCAATGGGGAGAATTTTCTCAAAAGGATGTGTTGACTCTGTAGAAATGTCTCTATTTTCAACAATATCCAGTGCACTGTTAGTGGTACCTTGGTTCTCAAACTTAATCCATTCCGGCAGTCCGTTCCAAAACCAAAGCGTTCCAAAACCAAGGCATGCTTTCCCATAGAAAGAAATGCAAAATGGATTAATCCATTCCAGACTTTTAAAAACAACCCCCTAAAACAGCAATTGAAAATGAATTTTACTATATAACGAGACCATTGACCCATAAAATAAAAGCAATAAACAATGTACTGCAGTCACACAATCAATCTCTCAGTAGCTGAACTGGGTTCCACACAGTCACAAAAACAAAACAAAACAACTGCTAAAACAAAAACGCAAAATAAGTAGCAAAACCAGACAGACCACAGTGTGATACTCAAAACGGAAGTATGGCACTCAAGACGGGAGTGTGGCACTCAAATCGGAAGGGTAACACTCAAAATGGAAGCGTAACACTCAAAACGGAGCACGTTCGGCTTCCAAAAAAAGTTCGCAAACCGGAACACTTACTTCTGGGTTTGCAGTGTTTGGGTTCCAGGTTGTTTGAGTACCAAGGCATTTGAGAACCAAGCTACCACTGTATGCATGCAAAAATGATGTCAACTGGCATTATTCTTATTCTTATCTTCATTAACATGCCAAATTCATTTCCTCTCTTGCCGCCTGGCAAGAGAGCTTATTCTATAACAGGCACCCCCAAACTGCGGCCCTCCAGATGTTTTGGCCTACAACTCCCATGATCTCTAGCTAAGAGGACCAGTGGTCAGGGATGATGGGAATTGTAGTTCAAAACATCTGGAGGGCCAAAGTTTGGGGATGCCTGTTCTATAATAATCATACCCCTTCATGCTTTAATGAGACTTAAACATGTTGGTTGTTATGAGGCAGCATATACCACAATAACATCTCTTTCTGACTTGCATGTCACTGTTAAAACAGACCCACACAGGGTGTATTATGCAAAGTTTTCCAGAAGATCACCAAAAGCTTCTTACAGAAAATCTACACAACTACCATCCCCTACCCCATTTGTCTAAATTTATCTTTATAGCTCAAGGAATATGTAGAGGTAGAAGCTGCAATAATCGTATTGATTAGCAGAGGAACCTGAGAGATCACAGATACTGTGTTTCAAAGCAACCCCTGGCTACCAACTCTTTTCATAACTTTGGTTGCTATGGTAGCTGCAAAACAAACACTTTTTTCTTCTTCCCCCCAATAAAAGGTACCTTCCTATTTTCCTTCTGCATAGAGTTATTGGTATAACTTTTGGAAGCAATCTTTTGAAAAGGCTTCTGAAGAAAGCTAATAATGGCTGGTGTATGTGTTTTCTGGCATTGCCAAGTGAGTAAGTTTGCTTTGAACTAGAATCCGCTCTAATCACTAGTGGCGTTTCCATAACAACAAGCAACAAGAATAGGCTGGAGGTGGCTCGTGGAATTATAAAATTAGCCATTGAAATTACCAACAATGTTCACGGATTAATAATAATACTTTAAAGCGCAGCATTTAAAACAGATTAAAACAAATTTAAAATCGCAAAAACGGGGCAGGTCTTAAAATATGCATCTCAGGTGTTGAAGGTCAGGGCAAAGAGGTGTTCCTTCAGAGTATTGTTTAAAAGGCCAGTTGTGCTCTGCTCCCCCTTTCTTCCCATCTAGAGTTGCCCTGCCCTCAGCCTGCATTTCAGAGGGCACATTATGCAAGGTTGGGCCTTGGCAACAGCTGTCTCTCCTCCTCCTCGCCTGACCTCCACCAGCCACTATGAACTGCCTAAGGAAGGAGGCTCAGGCTTGAGATCTTGGTTTGATTCTTATTGGTGTGTATAACAACAAGAACTCCAATTTATCTAATACTCTAATAAGGGAGGCGGCTGGCAGAGGCGGCCATAGAGAGACTATGGAGAGGCCATGGGATTCTCTCTTGCAGACGCCACTGATGCCACGCACTTGGGACAAGCGTCAGCTCCTCCTCCTCCTCCTCCTCCTCGACGTTGGTTCTGTTGGGGGAAATGGGACATTCCGGGATCATATCAGAAGCCGAGATGGCTTTGATAATTCCAGGACTGCCCCTGGGAAATACGGACACATGGAGGGTATGATAATGTAGTTAACAGGTGCCAGGCCAACATGTTTTTCAGGCTACTCTGCCATGCAGATAGGCAAACCGAGGGTTGGTGAAGGATGTAGTCACCCTTGGATATCTCGGGAATCTCACAATCACATTGTGTTTGCTGTCAATATTCATCCGTCTCCAAATCAGCACACTAATCGCTTTGTGTGAATGCTGTTAGGAAATAGCAATACTGCACTAAAAAAATACTGCCTGCTTCGTGTTCCTTATGCTCAAATACAGTGCCTATAATGAGGAAAGGTAATAATTTACCCTTCCAAGAGCATTAGAAAAAGTGCTGCGGGGAAATGGATGCAATTATTAGTAATTGCAAGAAGAGAGCTTTTGCAGGGCTTCCCCCCCCCCCCGAAGTTATGCTTTACTAGTTCCAGACTTAACCAGTTACTCCAGAATCATAAAACAGTCACCAAGGGAAGCTTTCACCCCCCCTCAACCTCCTCTCATTCATTCTGTTCAAACCACAGTAAATGGCTTTGCAAGCTGCAGTTGTTCAGGGCAGCCTGATAGAGAAGCTTATCTTAAACAGTTTTAGATCATTTGTTCATAATCACGGGTAAATTACTTTTGTGTAAAAATCTTTGCAGCTGCACCTGCTTTCAGAAATAGTGGAGGAGGAGGGGGAGACCCATGGAAATCTGTCTGTAAAGCTATGCACTTAACATTTGCAGCAAGAAAAGGAGAGTAGCTCAGGCATGTTTCTAAGATTTTAATATAACTATTAGCTTCCTTTTTTCCACTGAGTTAGATCTTTAAAGAGACAAATGGAGGATCTGAAATATTTTCATCGCCTACTGATCTCTTGTTGAATAAAATGTTGGGCATACCATGTGGATTATTAGCCTATCTTGAAAAATACAAATAACTGTAAAATTGTCTATCTATTGTTTTCTCCCCCTCTCTTAGCCTACTTATCGTTTTTTCATTCTTCCTTTTCTTAAGTTGCCAGGCCAGATACTTACTTGGTTTGTTTGCAAACTCAAAATTGTTTTGTTTCCATGTTTTATATTTCCATTCCATCTCTTGTTCTATTTTGATTTTATATTCCGCTTTTAATAGGCCAATTTCTTTCTTTAATTTTCCACTATTAGGGTTTTTATTCAGATCTTTTTCTTTTTGCTCTAACTCTTCTATTATCCATTTTTTCTCCTTCTCCCTCTTATTTTTCAGCATAGCATTCTTCTTAATAAAGTAACCTCTAATTACCGCTTTACTGGTATCCCAAATGGTTTTGGTATCAACATTTCCATTGTTGTTTAATTTGAAAAATTCTCTCAATGTTTCTTTAGCTCCTTCCACTATCTGTTCATCATAAAGTAATGTATCATTTAGTTTCCATCTTAGCAAAGCTATTCCTCTTATTTTTCAGGGCAGCAATGCTCACCTGACCTCAGGTTGCCACAGCTGCACACTGGGATGGAGGGGCCAAGGTAATGTCAAGGTTGGTGTGGTGCAAATGCACTGGCAGGAGTGCTGAATAGGCTCTGCTGTTGTGTTTGCGCCACACTAATCTCACTGCTACCTTGTCCTCCCCCCGCCCTCTATATGCTAGTGTGTAGCAGCAAGGCAGGTGACCATAGGTCAGGTGAGTGCCTCCACCACCCCTCCACCTACTAGTGCAGGCATCCCCAAACTGCGGCACTCCAGATGTTTTGGCCTACAACTCCCATGATCCCTAGCTAACAGGACCAGTGGTCGGGGAAGATGGGAATTGTAGTCCAAAACATCTGGAGGGCCGAAGTTTGGGGATGCCTGCACTAGTGTATCTTTTCAAGGGAGGTAGGCTGAATTTCCCCAAGAGTAAATGACAGCCTGTCAACTCTGCCCTAGTAAAATCAGTTGGAGTCGCCCAGAACTTAGCCTAACCCTTAAACAGGACAGTTAGTATAATATTCTGCTGTCTCTTTTTCACAGGCTTGTGTTAGCCTCTCTGGGTTGAGAACTGAGGGCACCATACTTTGGTAGTTGTATCCTGACTTGGAGGGCCAATTTCAGATGGTGGTTCTGGGTTAGTCTGCCTCTGCCCCACAACATGTATGATACAGGCGCCTATTTTATCCCCTTTATATTAACACCTACCGAAAGCCACTAAGAGAGGGAACCCAATGATTTGAGGTCATGTGCCATAAATACACTGTTGACACCCAGTTTTAGTTGCTTTTTCCAGGCAGGCGAGGCAGTAGAAGATGTGAAACTGTCCTCTCCTTTCAACCCCCCTCAGCTGACAGGGGAACAACTGGAAGTGGTGAAATGTTAGGTTGGAAAACAAATAAAAAGTTAATCTTTATCTGGAGTCCTCCACCCTTTTGCTTGCAGCTTGGCTGGTCACTGGAGCTGTGCCATGGCCGGCTCTTTGCTCCATGCTTTTTTAACATTTTGGGGCCTGGCCCCTAACCCCAAAATATAGGGGGCCATCAAAAAGAGCTCACCCCCCAGGAGCTTTTACCTCTGGTCCTGGACCAGAGCAACCTAAGGGGCATAGGCTGAACATTTCTGAACAAGAAATAGTTTCTTAGAGACTATGCATACTGAGTGGAGAATGTGCACATTGACTGGAGAATGAAGTGGCAGCGATATGCACATTTCCCAAGGCCTGTTGGAGATTATGTAAAAGGTAAAGGGACCACTGACCATTAGGTCCAGTTGTGGATGACTCTGGGGTTGCGGCAGTCATCTCACGTTATTGGCCGAGGGAGCCGGCGTACAGCTTCCGGGTCATGTGGCCAGCATGACTAAGCTGCTTCTGGCGAACCAGAGCAGCCCACGGAAAAGCCGCTTACCTTCCCGCCAGAGCGGTACCTATTTATCTACTTGCACTTTGACGTGCTTTCGAACTGCTAGGTGGGCAGGAGCAGGGACCAAGCAACGGGAGCTCACCCCATCGTGGGGATTCAAACCGCCGACCTTCTGATCAACAAGCCCTAGGCTCTGTAGTTTAGACCACAGCGCCACCCACATGTACATTGACCATAATTCCCTATTCATGGAAGGACTATGTGCACATTCTCCATAAGGCCTGGCTGGTTGTTGTGCACCTTAACCACTGAAAATACATTCCCTTTAACATATACATATGATGCTTGTATAAGAAAACAAGGTTGCTGAAGGTTGTTGCTTCTGGACTTCAGAACTGCAAAAGGCACCATGGATACAGTGTGATCAACAATTAAATCCTTATATAACAATACAATAGAAAACAAGACCCCAAATATGAAAATATTGCATTAGGTTTAAAGTCTCTCTCTCTCTCTCTCTCTCTCTCTCTCTCTCTCTCTCTCTCTCTCTCTCTCTCTCTCTCTCTCTCTCTCTCTCTCTCTCTCTCTCTCCTCTCTCTCCCTCTCTCTCTGTGTGAGTGTGTCTTTTCCACATTCAGAGTCCTTGGGAAGAGTATTTGTCACGGTCCGGTCGGCGGGCGGTTGAAGCCCTGGCTGAGGACGTCAGGACCAGAGGCAAGATGGTGGTGTAGAAGCAGGAACAGGTGCAGGGCTGAGGGTCCAGCTGCAGGCAGTCGCAAGGTCAAGGAGCAAGGCATCGGCAAGGCGAAGGTCCAAGGAGCAAGACATCGGCAAGGCAAGGGTCCAAGGAGCAAGGTGTCAGAAAGGCAAGGGTCCAAGGAGCAAGAGGCCAGATGCAATCAGGCAGGGGTAGCGTTGCTGTGGCAAAGAGCTGAAGGGAAATGCTGAGCTTTTATTCCTCCCAGCTCCTGCCACCAGGTGCAGTGAGGTATCAAGTGGCCTCACCTGAGTGGCCACTCCTTGCTTCTCCAGAACAAGCTGAGGCAGGCCCCAGTCCTGCAAAGCACTACAGGCCCCAGAGCCTGACTCCTGCCCATACTCCTGACAGTATTAATAACAGGTTCCTTCAGGGAATGCTTCCAGTTTCTTCAAACACATAACTGACCAGAAGAAGATCCATAGTCTAGACAGCTGCTTTGTTGTTGACAGGTTGCAAATAGAATATTTCACTCAAATTATATTTGCCCACTCTTCCGAGGGCCAAACTAGCATCACCTTCCTACATTTGATACCAGGTGACACTATGTTGCAATAGAAAGATGGGCTGCCAAGTATACAAGGGTATTTGTGGAGCAATGCAGCAGATCGCATCATCACCTTCCTCCCTGCTTTCCCAAAATGGACTGCAAATATTCACCCCACACACATCGAAGAAGCTGAGGAAGCGTTCTCTTGAAACCCTGTAGATCAAGGCTTCTTCCATTTCATGAAACACAGACACACTGATATAATGATTTCATGAAATATTTGACAGTATTCATTTGTGGACAAATAGGTCATCATTCTTGTCCTAGATCCAGCAGTGCCTTATGGGTCGAAATGGGGAAGACTATTGCTAGCAAAATTTGAAGCTTTGTTGTTCACATATAATCCTACTTTATATCCTGGCTATTAAAGAGAGAGAGAAAAAAATGTGTCCTTGGATGATAAAATGGCTCACTTCACACACACACACACCCCCGGCAGTTGCAAGCCTTTGAGCATCTTTTAGTCACTTACTTCTAATTGCCTTCACTGTTCTGATAATCTACAACCTTGGCATTTCCAATCGAGAGGTGTACAAAAGCAAAGTTAACAAATAAATAATTACCAATCAGCACCTGGCTTTGATGAGGGTACCTTTGGGTTAATGGAATACAAATAACTATTTCTTCCCAGATATTCAAATCAAATTTCAATCAAAAACTCTCCCCCTTACCCAGCTGCCACCCTCCGCATCCCGCCAAAAATAAAACAATGGCAGGTCAATATTATTGACAGAAGGTGCCTTTACTTTAACTCTCACCTTAGAAATGGATATTAACAGGTGCACTTTCAGGAGTTTAAATGTGGAGAAACTTATTTCTGCTGCTCCTTCTCCAAAGATGACGGCATAAATATGCCTTTGAAAATGTGGTTAACCAACACCTGTGCTTTAAGTAGAAGAATCTGTGTTTTGGACTCAAACATGTGTTTTGCCATTACGTTTTGGCCCATCCTTACTCTGACATGATCAAATCACATGCAAATCTGCCTTTCCTGTACCATCATCTGAAATTGTCCTTAGGGACACACGGTTTCGACCCTGTGATTCTGTTTGTTGAGTGTCTAATATACATGCTAACTCCCCCTCTTCCTTATTAGGCTTCTTGTGATTTAATTAATGATAGAGTGTTTTTATCATGGCCTGCTTTTCCAATTAAAGTATTTTATGACTTCATTAATCTATTAAAGAATTTCCCAGGAGGTAATTAATTAGATCCTTTTCCCTTGCTGGTATGACAAGAAATTGAGTGGACACAATGGAGTGTATATTTAAATAATGTAACTGCACACATCATCTTAGAAAATAGTTATCTCCTTTTAATTGCTCTCTTGTTGGTTGGTTGGTTGCATCTAGTAACACAGACAGCCCAATAGGCTTAAAATTATTTTATAAAAGAGGGATACAGAATGAAATAATAATTTGAACAAAAGTTATTATTAACAGCATAATTATTCTATACACTTTAAAATCTGTAGCATTGCAGAATATGGAATCAGGTTTAAAATTTTTACTGAGCAAGCAAAATAGTAAAAAAGCTTTCAGGGAGCTGTACTAACTTTTGGAGAGCAGGGGGAGAAATAGCCATCTATAGCGCAAACATGCATCATTCTGTTTAAAGGAACCAAATTTTGATGCCTGTAATACAAGCACTAAGCATTTTTGCAGTCATTATATGCCTCATTTTGGGGCTCCATGATCACTGCAGATGGTGACAGCAGTCATGAAATTAAGACGACAGAGGACGAGATGGTTGGACAGTGTTCTCAAAGCTACCAACATGAGTTTGACCAAACTGTGGGAGGCAGTGGAAGACAAGAGTGCCTGGCTTGCTCTAGTCCATGGGCTCACGAAGAGTTGGACAGGACTAAACGACTAATCAACAACAAATATGTCTTTACAGCTGGGAGGTGCTAGAAGCAACGGGTTTGAGCGATCAAGAGGGGTCAGGAGAAAGAGGGTCTTAGAGGCTGAGCATCACAGTGTGAGCACAGATTCAGATGGAGAAGGGGTTAGAGCAGGCATCCCCAAACTTCGGCCCTCCAGATGTTTTGGACTACAATTCCCATCATCCCTGACCACTGGTCCTGTTGCTAGGGATCATGGGAGTTGTAGGCCAAAACATCTGGAGGGCCGCAGTTTGGGGATGCCTGGGTTAGCGGTTGACTCTGCTACACAGCAGCAGGACAGTCCCAGCCCTGCTGGCTCACCCCTCACCCGATCCAGTGAGACTCCTGCACATCACTGAGAAATGGACCAGAAGGCCCAGAAGAGGAGCATGCCCCCTCAATGCAGCCTTGCGAGGGATCCAGAGTGAGAGGTTAGAGGAGGAAGGGCAGAGCTCGTTGTTCGGTTTCAGCAATGTCTCCAATGGATTATGATGAACCAGAGGACTCCGTTGTGTTGTTATTTTCTGTTAATAAAGAGCTAACTGCATTCTGTGTGCCTGTCCTGTGGTTGACCTGGCTCATTGACAGCTCCTTGACAGTCGTGTCCTCTGGAAACAAAACGGCTCCTCTCTCATATACTTCTCAGTATGGTATCAAGAAATGCATTTCTTTTGTTGAAGCCTTAACCAAAGTTTGGTTTCTTGCAAGCTTCTGGATAACAGAGAAAGTGGTTTCTGCTGAGAACTTAATGCTTATTAACTGGAATGAGATCATCTATTGAGAGCACCTGCATTATCTAGCTATGGAGGTAGCTCAAGGTCAGGATGGAGACCTGTCTAATTAAAAGAAATCATGCATCTGTGAGAGCACACATTACCAAAAAGTTCCAGCCAGCTGAGCTTTTGATTGACTGAAAAATTCTGGTTCAGCTGCAAACCCTTTAAAAAAAATAGTTTGGGTGATTCCTTTGTTTGGTGCTTCACACCTTTCCTGATGCCAGGAAAATCTAAGTGTTGTATACAATATTAGCATTAGTAGACCCAATGTTGTTGTTTTCCAGGGGGTACTGAAGGGTAAGCAACTCCCTCGTTTTTGGCTAAAACGTGTGACTCTTACTGTAGCAACTGCATAGTGAATACTGGCACCTATTTTTCTAGGGGTGGAGAAGCACCGAAATGGATGGATTTGAGGGGGCCCTGTCCATTAATTTCAATGGGTCTGTTCTGAGTATGACCAATGTCTGGGACCAGTTTCAATCACAGCTCTGGCATTAGTCACAGTTAGTGGGGAAAAGATCCAGGAAATTCATGGTCCATATCTAAAGACAACTATGCAAATCTGGAAAAGTTGGCAATTGTGACTGGCTCCGGGCTGCTCACCACTCATCCCAATACAATTTCATGAGAAAATACAGGCTACTGCTCTAAAAGCTAAAATGGGATCAGGAGAAAGGTGGGATATTATGCCTTACGGGTTTTTATAAAATGATAAACCTGTGCCATTAGAGAAGTTGTCTATAGACATGGGAAATACAACCCTCAGTTGGTTCCCAAAAACGCAATATTGATCCCCCTTAGATCATTTAGTTATTAAAACACAGACAACCAAACCACTAACAAAAGCAGAACAACACATACCGAGCAGGGGAAGTATTAGAAAGGGCATATTCTCAAATTATATATGACATTGTTGGAGACTCAGTCAGTCTGTCTCACAGTCAGTTTGGGAACACAACCTTGGAAACAATATAGAGGACCCCACATCAAGGAATTTATGGTTAAACAAACCATTTAAAACAGTATCAGCTAATGCCAGATAAATATCTCTTAAAATTATACATCAGTGGTATTGTATTGCTGAACCAACTGGCACATATCATGTATACCGTAAACTCCAAGTGCTGGAGAGGCTGTCATGGTAGCTGGACATACCTAAATATGTGACAGCGGGTGGCGCTGTGGTCTAAACCACAGAGCCTAGGGCTTGCCGATCAGAAGGTCGGCAGTTTGAATCCCCGCAACGGGGTGAGCTCCCGTTGCTCGGTCCCAGCTCCTGCCCACCTAGCAGTTTGAAAACACATCAAAGTGCAAGTAGATAAATAGGGACCGCTCCGGCGGGAAGGTAAACAGCGTTTCCGTGCGCTGCTCTGGTTCGCCAGAAGTGGCTTAGGCATGCTGGCCGCATGACCTGGAAGCTGTCTGTGGACAAACGCCGGCTCCCTCGGCCTATAGAGCGAGATGAGCACCACAACCTCAGAGACGTCTGAGACCAGACCTAACAGTCAGGGGTCCCTTTACCTTTTTAAATATGTGGTGGACATTACCATATGTTTGTTTGTTTCATGCTTCATTCATGCTGAAATGATAAAAAATTACAAATCACAGATGGATTTTCCTCCAGAGTTGTTTATTTTATCAATATTTACAGGATCTATTGAGAATATAAGTTCTAAGTATTTGATAACAAGACTTATTGGTGGCAGCTAGAGAGGCAATAAAACAACCTGGATAATGCGTCCTTGAAGACTAGGTATGGAAACATATGGTATTTGGGTGTGTGTGTCACTTTCTCCACACATTTGATGCAAGGAAAAGCACAACCACAGGATCTTATAGCATTATTCAATACACAATGGACACTGGAGAATAGGAGACATTACCAGTAATAGCAATAAGGGTGTGGTTGGGGAGGTATCTTCATCTGTTAAGCCAAAGGATTGCATCCCTAAATTACAGGGAACCAGGCAGAGGGCCTTCTCGGTAGTGGCACCTGCCCTGTGGAACGCCCTCCCACCAGATGTCAATGAGAAAAACAACTACCAGACTTTTAGAGGACATCTGAAGGCAGCCCTGTTTAGGGAAGCTTTTAATGTTTAATAAATTATTGTATTTCAATATTTCTGCTGGAAGCCGCCCAGAGTGGCTGGGGAAACCCACCCAGCCAGATGGGCAGGGTATAAATAATAATATATTATTATTATTATTATTATTATTATTCAATTAAGTACAGTCTGTAACCTGGCCAATATGTGGAATGCACACATTAGTTGTGTTATTTGTGAAGCAGATGTTGGGCAAAGTATTCAGCCTCCTCTACCGCAAGAGGCATTTGCACATGTGCAAGCAATTTCACGCCCATTATAATCTTGCCAAGAGCCAAGGATAACTTTACCTAAACATTAGGTACAAAATCCAGATGATCTATTATTTGTATTTAGACTAAGAATGTATAAGGGGAAGAGTACATTGGAGGAAGTGGAGCCAAGTCTCGATTCAAGTTGCTTGTAAAAGAGGGTAAACATTCCCCCCCCCCGATGTAAAAATGGAGGCTTGATTTAGTTTTGCTCTTTTGAGCAAAAAAGTTCCATTAATTATTGCTCGTTTATCTGCCTTACTAAACGCTGTAACTCTAATCTACTCAAGACATTTATCTAGCTTTAAATGCCCAAGCCATCATGTTCACTGCATGCAGGTCATTAAAATGTCATGGAAATGGAGCATTACTGCTGGAAAAGTAGTATTCAGAGACCAAAAGTAATGACATTTGAATGACAGTAAACCATTTATTACCATAGCAAAAGACACTAACAACAGGGGGGGGGGAGTCTCACTGCAATATATAATTTACAGCTTAATGTATGATATTACAGTCTTATTTGTAAAACAGAAGTTTTCTGAAAATGATCTGTGGTCACTTGGAATTCATGATAGGTCATCATAAATTGACCTCATTGGTTATGATGAGAAGGGCAAATATGCACCAGGCCTACTGAAATCAATAAGCAGGTTAGCTGTGACCCACAGATGGGAGAGAGATTCGGTTTGCTTCACATTTTAATGTAGAACTATGCAATCTCCATTCTGAAGGAAATCAGCCCTGAGTGCTCACTGGCAGGACAGATCCTGAAGCTGAGGCTCCAATACTTTGGCCACCTCATGAGAAGAGAAGACTCCCTGGAAAAGACCCTGATGTTGGGAAAGATGGAGGGCACTAGGAGAAAGGGGACGACAGAGGACGAGATGGTTGGACAGTGTTCTCGAAGCTACGAACATGAGTTTGACCACACTGCGGGAGGCAGTGGAAGACAGGAGTGCCTGGTGTGCTCTGGTCCATAGGGACATGAAGAGTTGGACATGACTAAATGACTAAACAACATGCAACCTGCATTTTCTGAAACAATATCAAAACACAGCTATCCTTTGAAAGCCACACTTCTCTGAATTTTGTAATGCAGCTCTGCAGACAGTTAATTCTATTTATCCTTCTCCCTAATTTACCCTATTTTTTCACTACATTCAGAGTCATTCTACACATTAGTGACAATGAGGAAGTGGAAATCTTGACTGTGCCAGTTCAGAATGCAACAGGGTCAGATTTTTTAAAAATGCTTCTCCACTCTCCTGTCAAAATTGCAAATCAGTCAATAGGGTCACCCCCCAACCTCCTTCTTTGATGGTTTACTTACATACAGGAAAACAGGACAGGTGGGCTTTTGTGTGGTGAATGCATTCAAAAACATGATCTCTGAACCTGAAGTTTTATTATTTTCCAGAACTCCACTAAT
Source organism: Zootoca vivipara (assembly GCF_963506605.1). NCBI lineage: Eukaryota > Metazoa > Chordata > Lepidosauria > Squamata > Lacertidae > Zootoca > Zootoca vivipara. The sequence continues at coordinate 11,720,497 of NC_083282.1, read as the reverse complement.
GTGTAAGTTTGGTTTTGGTGAGTGCCGTGGTCCCGACAGACCCTTCTCTCTCTACCCCTTCATCACTGTAGTACTTGATCTTGTTGACCTGCAAGGAAAAGCCCTGAAACAGACCAGGTTTTCTCTGCAGGAGGGTAGGAATTAATGTCAGAATGAGTGGGAATGAAAAGAGAGAGAGAGAGGGAAAGACAGGGTGCAGATTAAAGTACAGAGACAGTGATTCAATTTAGACTGAGCTATGAATAATTAGTCTCAGGAGCAAGCTAAGCAATAAAGATGTGGGTGTTCACCAGAATAAGAATAGATAAATTAGTCAGAAAAGTAATAACTCAGATAGTTTTTAAAATATGATAACAGTCAGGGAGTCTTCCATGGATGAAGAAATAGCAATTTTAGAGAGCAGCATGGAAAATTCACATTTAATTGCATCGTACAGACTGGTAGCAGTGGAGACAGTTCCAACAGTATTCGTACAGGGAATATACTATTCTTTGCTAAAAAGTGCTACCCCCCCCCCAAAAAAAAGAGAGGAGAAAGCTTTATGTATTAACTAATGGTGCAGGGGGATTTATTTATTTCATTTACTTTATTGTAACAATTTAGCTCCCATCCTCTTTTTTTTAAAAAAAAAAACAAGTTAAGCCCATACCAGCTAGCATTATTAACAATAAAATATTAAACACACAATACAAAATACAAGAGCAGAAGTAGAAAAAGAGGAGGCTATTTTCACTAATGCGTTTTTATGCACTCTACCCCAGTACATGCACTCTTCTGCACATTACCTGGTTGGAGAACTGCATTGCAAATGGGGAGACCTGTGAATTTTGAAAGGTGGCTGTGTTTTGGTTCAGACATTGCTTCAGTTGGTAAACATTTGATACAGGATGAATCAAATTCCTGCCCCAGCCCTATGCAGCTTGCATAATGTGGGGGAAATGGCAAGGAGACATGGGAGATATGTGACATGGGAATGTACGCAGAAGCTATTGCAGCTGATACCAAGCCACATCTGATTCATTCAGCAGAAGCCTTGAGGAAGGATGACACATAGCTCCACCAGCTTGGGACCAGGGCTGTCTTTAGGATATGTGCCGCTGGGGTGCAAAGTTCCACCCAGTGCCTCCAAATTTAGTTTAGCCCCCAAACAATACATAACATAATATTTTGATGTAAGAGTTAATTTCGCGTGCACGGCGCCGTTGTGAATGACAAGCGCTGCCGCTGGTGTGGTGCGTCTTTGGCAAATGAGCACACAAAGTCGAAAGTCCTTTAGTGAAACAGTAGGTATACATTTTGGTAATACAGAGGTTTATATGTATTTTGGTTTTTTAGGCTGATAAAAAAACAGCCCTGTTTAGGGAGGCTTTTAATGTTTAATAGATTATTGTGTTTTAATTTTCTGTTGGAAGCCGCCCAGAGTGGCTGGGGAAACCCAGCCAGATGGGCGGGGTATAAATAATAAATTATTATTATTATTATTGTTATTATTATTATTATTTATTTATTATTATTTCACAACAGGTAGGTATTTAAGAGCTTAGGCGGCCTCATTGGTGGGCACCTGGCACCCCCCAGAATTCTGCGCTCGGGAGCTCCGGATCCCTTTCACACTCGGGTAAAGATGGCCCTGCTTTGGACATTCCTACTGTAGCCCTGTGAATAAGGCCTCCTGGAGTTTCTCCACAGGGAAGCACTCTTTGCTGCAGAGAGTGAAGATAATGACTTGATACTGTAAGTGAAAGAGAGAGAAACTTGAGTAAAGGACACAGAACTTTGAGGAGACAGGACAAAAAGCAACCATGAGAGAGAAACTCCAAGTTGGGACAGCAAAGGTGATAGCATCTACTTTATAACTTGCCTACTTCCATTCCCCAAGCTGCAGTAGCCCAACACCTAGTAAGACAGAGAGACAGAGGGACTAGGGATGCTTGAGGAATTTCATCTTTGCGAATTCTGGAATGTATTGATCTGCAACTCCCAGGCTAATGTGAGAATTGAAAAGCAGCTATTCTTCGGCTTCCTCATTTCCTGAATGGTGCAACACAGTTCTCAGGCCAAACAGCATATCAAAACTGAAATGTATGTTTAGAAATGCACATTAAAATGTCAATTTTGATGTAGTTTGTTTAACCCAGGATGAAATAGATTTATGAGTGAAAGTGTCATGATCTGCGTTCAGACATTCACCTTAACTTCTTAAGAGGCAATACTAATGGACAATGCAAGTATATTATTTAGCTTTTTATAGGAAGGTATGGGGAATTGTGTTATGATATGTTATGATTATGTCAGGGCCGTCTCAAGCAGGTCGGGCGCCCTGGCACTGAGGCGCGGAGATCACTCTGGCGTCCCCGCAGTGCGCAGCACGGCTTCCGTGCGGCTTTGCGTGCAAGGCCCTGGCACCCCGCGCCACCGAGACTGCACCTAGAGCCGGGCCTGGATTATGTTATGTTATTGTGTTATGATATGTAAGCTAAACATTGATGTTTAGTGGGGAGAGAAGGTTGAATCTCAATCCATGATCTAAGACCTGAAGGCCCAGGTCTGCAAGCTTTGTTGCAAACATGACCTGCTTGAAGAAAATAAGATATCTCAGAAGATTTTGAGCAAGGAGGTTTAGACTAGAAAGGGTGAAAGGTCAAGAGCTCCCCTAGATATTTTCCATCAGGAACAACCACGACAACTGCTTCCAATTTCACTTTAGGAAAGCTTTCGGCAGCAACCCAAAATAAGCCATTAAAGTGGAGCTGGTACTGCCAGTTTGCATTTCTTAGTATTGATCTGCTGTGTCAAGATCTTTCCTATTCTAATTAATTCAAGAGGGTTCTGGAAGCTTCTCTGGGTGAAAGAAGCAAGCAGAAGGTTCATGGTGTTTGGGTTATTCCTTCAGAGAAGCTGAGTACAGCTGGCTTAAACTGGTTCTGTTACCTCTTCTGTCAGTGCCATGCTGACTATAATAAGGCCAGAAGGAGCCTGGGCTTCACTTTCTCTTTCTATCGCTCTTCCTTCTGGTGTGGTGTTCCACATAGTATGCTCAGTGTTAAGGTTTAGACTTATTATAAATTATTTTAAGTTTAAGTTAAGTCTGCTGCAACTGGATTTCTTAAGGACAGTGCCAATCCTGAAAGTATTAGATTTGTGGGATGTAAGGGGGAGGGAGTACAGAGTACCCCCCCATCATCAAGAGTAGCTCCTCACAGAGTAGCGAAGGAAACACAGACTCCGGGGAGGGAAGTCAGGACACGGAGAGAGAGTACCTGGGCTCAAGCAGGATGAAAGAGCCCAGACTCCACAAACGGGAGGAGAGAGAAGGGGACCAGGGGGAGAGGGAAAACATGGAACACAGACCCTTTCAGCCGGTTCCGGAATTACGAAGGAGGAGAAAAGGAAGGAGATTCAGTGTCCCGCGCCTTTTATGTTGGGAGCGTTCGCGCCGAGGGGCACTTCCGGATTCTGCATCGGAGTGAGCAGACATGTTTCTGCACCTGCTTCATTGTACATATCAGCACCAATAAACACGTTATGGAAAAGTAACCTGAGGAGTGTCATTACTCAAGAGTAGTCGCAAGAAACCCCTGACATGACCATTATGTTCATTTGCTTTCAGTAGCAGTAAAGCTCTGCTGGGTGAAATATAATTGCCTCTGGTCTATTTTGGGGGAAATCCTCCTACATGTTAATTTTTTACTCTGCTAACTATACATTGGAGTTCTGCTCTGGATCGAGTAGAATTCCATGACAAGTACACGAACCAATTGACAGGGCAAGTTCTCAGATGTAGTAAAAAAAAAATATTTCTGTACATGGAAGGCACAAGATCAAGATCAGGCAGGGCAATTCTAATGAGATTAGTTGGAGAAAAGTCCACTTGGGACAAACTGCCCAATTGAAAGCTCTGTTGGTCTCACACTGAATATGGTGAAAGGTGAGGCAGATACTTGGAGTGAAAATAAGGGCTAGTGTGGTTTGCCTGGATGGTTGGGGGGCATGTCAGAGGACCATAATCCATCCTAACACATCCCCTTTCCTCCCTACCACCATCAGAGCACTTAAACAACCACAAGAAGGAAGCATCTGAGATTGGATCTCCTTCTCCATCCATGAACAGGTCCACAATGTTCTATGGCCTTGGAATGTCCTCCCAAGAACCCCATAGCACTATGCGCCAAGCCAATAACAGTTTTGCCAATGACTATAACTGCCCCCTTTACATATTTATGCATCTACATATTCTGTTGCCTTTATGGCGCTTAACTTCTCCCCTATCTGAAGTAACAATGATCAATTATAAATGGTTTAACTACTGTACACTCGGCATAGAGGGGTGAGCAAGTGGTAATTAACTTTCACGTATTTTCTTAATAATAGGCTCATTTGTCAATAAAGACACTAGGATGTTAACAGCAGTAAGTTATTAGCAAAACTATTGCTGCTGAAATTCTGCTCACCCTGCTGAAAAGCTGGCATCAACATTTTTGTGCGTCGATGCAGATTTCCACACCCGCACGACTCGGTGATTGATTTGTGCTAAGTGAGAGGTTTAAGAGACATCTTTGTTTGAGAAGTGATTTACAACTTGGTAGAATAGCAGATCCACATGGGATTCCCCAGTGTGATAAATCCACTATAGTTTCCACATTTTAGACATGATCTATTGGTTAGATGCAGATCTAGAACACTGAAATCTCCAAATCCATCACCAGGAAAGTAATGCAGGAGATGTCTGCATACCTTAAAATAGCAGTTTTTATGAACTTTTTTACCTCCAGGGAACACTTTTCACATAAACCCATCTGGTCAGGAACTTCTGAGATTTTTCTGGGACATAGTTACCGGTGCCCTCTCAGTTCAGGTGGGTCACTGAGAGGGATGAGCTGATCACGGTTGCATGTGTTGTATGATAGAGATGTGTAAAATTACAGAGGATGTATACAATTATGTATGGTAACTATGGAGAATGTGGACAGAGAGAAGCTTTTCTCCCTCGTGATACTGGAAACCAGGGTCACTCACTGATGTTGAATGGTGAGAGGTCAAAGAAAGATAAAAAGGAGGTAATTCTCCACACAGTGGACAGTTAAACCGTAGAATTCTGAGGCTGCTAGCCATGATGGCCGAATTAATTCCAGGATTCAAGGAAGTATGCCTCTGAATATCAGTTGCTTGGGATCACTTGTGGGAAAGGGCTTTTATCCTACTTATAGGCTTCCCTTAGGATTTGGCTAGCAACCCTGAGACCAGAATGCTGTATCTGTTAGGCCTTTCACCTCATCCGCATGAGAGAACCTTTTGAAATAAGAACTTGAGCATTGTGACCTAAGCCAAGATAAGTGGTTTCATACGAATTGTAAGTACTGCCTTTGATATTTGTTTGTTTAGATGTATATTAGTAATTTAGTTCGAATACTAATAAGACCTGGTTTATACCACCAGTGAATGTATTAAACATAACAGAAAGCAGAAGGACGAAAAACGCCGGCAGCCTGTCTATTATTGACACTTTGTTCGACCTGCTGCCACTTTGCTGACCGCTACATACCCTCAAAGACCATAAAGACTGGTTTGCCTTTCGGTATTTATTTGTATATGCTATCTGCTTGACGTTTGGTTTCGGCTTCTGTGTCAGCATTTGTATATGGTTCTCTTATTGTTTTCTTTTTGTACTAATAATATTTGATTGAAACTTGATTGAATCTTGTGCCCCTGCGTGCTGCTTGTATTGTATTAGACTTTTGAAGAAATTGGCAGCATTAGCCCATTATTTCAGTTTTTCTTTCACCTCACCCAGCAAGGCTCTTATTATGTTTCTATAATGCAGATTAGTCTCAAAGGAACAGGGTGAGTCACAAAAACAATGTTGGGGGGGGCAAGGCTACCCAGGTGGTGGTGGGGAGGCACCTTGCCCAAGGACTCCCCAAAATGTGGAGTCACTAGTTACCATTGGAGGAGCATTTCACTTGGCCCACATTTTTAAGCTGAACCAATTCACGTGGATCAGAATGTAATTATTGTCATCTGCCTGGACATCGCCCGCAGCCAATCCCCAGCCAGGCAGCAAGGCATTGCCCCTCCAGCAGGGCCTCTGATTGGCCCATTTTCTATTGACTTTCTGGTGGGAAATCCCACACAGTAATTCTTCCGGCCAGCCAACATGTGGGACTTCTGCTGCTGAGAATGGTGGATGGAACCAAAGTCCACAACTGCCGCCCAGCTGAGAAGGGTGAGCAGCAACACACCATTTGTCAGTTTTGTGATACTGTTCTTATTCAAGTAACATACCAGTGAGTTAAAAATGTATGTTAAGGGGAAATAATTTTTAGGACGGCTCCCAACAGAATATTAAAAACACAATAAAACATCAAACATTAAAAACTTCCCTATAAGGCTTGCCTTCAGTTGTCTTCTAAAAGTCAGATAGTTGTTTATTTCCTTGACATCTGATGGGAGGGTGTTTCACAGGGCGGGTGCCACTACCGAGAAGGTCCTCTGCCTGGTTCCCTGTAGCTTCACTTCTTGCAGGGAGGGAACTGCCAGAAGGCCTTCCAAGGTGGACCTCAGTGTCTGGGCTGAACGATGGGGTGGAGTCAGTCCTGGGCCGAGGCCATTTAGGACTTTAAAGGTCAGCACCAACACTTTGAATTGTGCTCGGAAACGTACTGGGAGCCAATGTAGGTATTTCAAGACCGGTGTTATGTGGTCTCAGCAGCCACTCCCAGTCACCAGTCTAGCTGCCACTACATATTTTAAAATGAATGTGTGTGTGTCATAGAAAAGTTGCGGAAATGGGTGGAACAGATGAAATTGGCATGGAGCAGAAATGGAGTGATATGTCCAGCCTTACCAACACCATAGTTGACACACACACACAGCTATGACAGCCCATAAACCAAATAAGCTCTCTTAAGCACATGCACTGTCCTTTTTTGAGTGTGGACAAAATAGTCTCATTGGACTAGAATATATATTGAGAACTCCCAAAGATCGGGGGGCCTTTTGCTTAGCACACTAAAGTCTTTTAAAAACCGCACCACATTTTGAAGATAATGAAATAAGTGTTTTCATACAGATGAGACAACAAGGGGAAGGGGCCATAAACCCATTTTTACACCCCTTTGCAGTGGAAGGGGAGCTGAGAAAATATACTTCAGCTATAAGCAATTTATATTATGCAAGCTCAGGAGAGGATTCATCTGATTAATAAAGAACACACAGAGTACACTAAAGAAGCAGAAAGACTCTGGATGTTCCACTAGTTATATAAGGATTAAGGATAACTAACAGAGTGTGAGTCTCCCAGAAGCTATATTAATCTTCTGCTGGCAACCAGTAAATAAATTTGCTTTTCCTGCACCAGTATTTACTCAGAGGCTTTGCAGGCTGTACAGCGCACATGACGGTTTGTATAAATGAGAGCAGAAATTGACCCCTTTTGTTCGCCTTACAAAGAAAATTGGCTGGAGCTGATCCATTGCTGGCTATAGTAAATAAAGCAACATAGGTCCTAGAGTCATATATTGAAGCTCCCGATGTGTCAGACTTTCTTTGCAGCATGTAGTGGTCTGCACACTAGCCAATGTTTCTATTCTGGGATGTATGTTTTCCTTGTAACATTGATATTCCATGCTTCCTCCAAGATGTTCAGAGGCTCTTTCCTTTTGTCCTTGCAACAACTGTGGGGAGGAGGTTAGGTTGAAGGCCCGCTGGGAACTATAGCATTATGTCAATGTATTTATCCTTGTTTTTCACCCCGATCTCTTGAAAGTTAAATAAGTAAAGAGTAAAGGGTGGGGGGAGAATATCTGGCACCTCCGATTAAACACTCTTCTCCTCCACTGCATTAAATGCTCTGATTGCTCTTCTTGTATAATGAGTAACAAGGAATGAAGCTAAATCTCAGATGACTGCTTAGCAGCCTGCCACCTTGATCACCCTGCTCAAAAATTACTAGTCCGAATCTGATGCAGCCTAAGCACTGGACGTTCTGTTTGATTTTGCAATGCTCAAAGAAGTGAAATGAATTCATCCCAAGGGCAAACTACTGGAGCTTGTTTACAAACTTGATTGTCTGTCTTTGGGTAGGCATCCAATTGCAGTGAAGTCATTTCCCCCAGCTCCTGTTAACTTGTTAAATTGCCTGTTAGATTCATCAATTTCCCTTGTGCCATCACACAGAATGAAAGGTCTTTTCCACTCCGAAGAGCGTGCTTTAGAAACTTTTCTCAGTTTGAATTTTATGAAGCATTTATCTCCCACAGGAAAGAACTAGAGTGGGATCCAATTTTTATAGATTTCAAAGCAAGTGCTGATTCATTTATCTTTTAGAGGTATGGGTGAGATTAAGAAAATCTGAGTCGGCCTTCATTAGGATGGGTTTGCTGAGAGATGGGGCTGGAAATTCCAGGGGGGGGGGGAAAGCAAAATTTGTGGATCTGGATCTGCCCATGTCAGAAGCTGCCTGGACTAGACAAAAGGATCTGGCAGTGGTCCAAAAGTTTTCACTATTATTGTAGTTTGCACTGTTCATGCTCAGAGGTCTCCTGTGTTGATGTCAATTTGCACCATGTTGCCGCAAATATTCACAGCACCAGGATAGCATGGTCTACAGCTTCATTAAAGATGGCAGAGCTGCTGGCAATGTTAAGTTGCCTTCTAGAACTGAGTGCCTCAAATCACAACAAAGAATAATGTGTTTGTGTTTGTGTGTGTGTGTGTGTGTGTGTGTGTGTGTGTGTGTGTGTGTAAGCAGCAGTTCAGATCAAACTAGAGATGGCATTAAAAGGGTGGGTAGGGAGTGACAAATAATTTGAAACATACTACCTGAAGTGTTAAACCACAGAGCCTAGGGCTTGCCGATCAGAAGGTCAGCGGTTTGAATCCCCGCGACGGGGTGAGCTCCCATTGCTCAGTCCCAGCTCCTGCCAACCTAGCAGTTCGAAAGCACGTCAAAGTGCAAGTAGATAAATAGGTACCACTGCAGCGGGAAGGTAAATGGTGTTTCCGTCTGCTGCTCTGGTTCGCCAGAAGTGGCTTTGTCGTGCTGGCCACATGACCTGGAAGCTGTACGCCGGCTCCCTTGGCCAATAACGCAAGATGAGAGCCGCAACGCCAGAGTTGGTCACGACTGGACCTAATGGTCAGGGGTCCCTTTACCTTTACCTGAAGTGTAGGTGGGTTCTCAGGAGGCAAGACACAGTGATAACAGCAAGTACCTTTATTGAACTAACAGAACGGGCCAACAGGGGCAAAGCAACTGCTTATATACATTTCTGAAGACCTGGACCACTCCCACTCCCAATGTGATTGGCTGCCTAAACTTCCAAGCTGCGAATCATGACTCAGAGTTTAAGGGCCAGTGGCAGAGGCCCAAATCCTGAAATGTTCTGTGATTGGATATCATGCATCAAATCAGAACACAGGGGCTCAGATTCCTTAGTCCACACTCAAGCTCAGGCAAACACAGACCACTGACTACATAACACTATTCATGGAGGAGATTCTACAGCCATGGAGGTTGAAAGAAAAAGGTGTAATTTTTTTTCAAGAGTGCTGTGCTGATGTTTAGCTGCAAAGGAAGAGCAGGGAGTGCATCTGCAGTGCTAGTCCAACACTTTAAACCACCACACTGCCTCTCTGTCGCAAATATCACACTATAAATACCAGGGCTGGTTCTTGGTTGGGTCAGCTTCAAGGTGGCTGTTGCCCCTTGGAGCTGGAAGACTTGAGCTATTGGCAATTGCCCAATGCTGGTTGACCTTTCGTGCCACACCCAAACAGTACTGTCGTTTGCATCTTGCCTGCAGCACTCAAGACGCCCAGAGGCAGCACAAAGAGATCTGTATACCCTACATCTTCCAGGTCAGTGGTGGGGAACTTCAGGCCTAGAGGCAGAAGGCTCTCTATCCATTCCTCTCTCTGCAGGGCACACCTCTCACTGAGCCTTCTTGGCACCCAGGTGTTTTTCAACCCAAGTGTATAATGGTGTATTATGAAGGCGGCAGGCAAACCTCCCTGGGGTTTCCACATGCCACAACGGGGAGCCACTGCAGAAAAGGCCCGTTCTTGTGTTGCCACCCTCTGGACCTCTCGTGGAAGAGGCACACAAAGAAGGGCCTCACATGATGATTGCAGAGTCTGGATCGATTCATGGAGACACAGGCTTTCCTTGAGGTATGGTGTGTTGGCATAACCGCAGAAGACCTGGGCCACCAAGCCCCCCCGGTAAGCCTCTGCCGGGTGTCTTCTGCCTCCGGTGCCAGCTGTAACATGATCCAGGCTCCTTGGAGTCTGGACACGTTATCTGCAGAGTTCATCTCCAGCGTTAGCGTGGTTTGAAGGCAACAGCAGCAAGACAGAATACTCAGAGAGAAATCCTTGCATTTATAGAAGCGTTTATTCTAAAGCATTTCAGAAGCAAGACCAAACGTGTCTGTCTTCACCAGCAAAGCACAAGCAAGAGAACTAACATTACAATAAAAAAATTCCTTCAGTAGCACCTTAAAGACCAACTAAATTTATATTTTGGTATGAGCTTTCGTGTGCATGCACACTTCTTCAGATACACCACGAAATGCATGCACACAAAAGCTCATACCAAAATATAAACTTAGTTGGTCTTTAAGGTGCTACTGAAGGAATTTTTTTATTTTGCTTCGACTCAGACCAACACGGCTACCTACCTGTAACTAACATTACAATAGTACAACAAACGGAAGTATACATCATGTGACATATTCAACATCCTCTTCCAAGCCTGTTCCTGTTTAAGGTGGAACAGAATCTACTATGAAATCCTGGACTGTTGAAGACTTTATAGGTCAGCACTTTGAACTGGGCCTAGAAACTAATTGGTAGCCAGTGCAGTCAGACCAAGATCAGTGTAATATGAGCAACCTGGCCACTGGATTCTGCACTAGCTGACATTTCTGAACTGTCTTCAGAGCCAGCCTTGCATACAATGCATTGCAGTAATCTGACCACGAGGTTACCAGAGTGTAGACAACAGTAGTTAGCCTATCCCTGTCCAGATAGGGATATTCACTGCTCCACTTTCAATCTGGCATAGACCATAATGGGTATGTGGGCGGCTCTAGAAATGTATGTGTGCCTTGGGTGGGAAAAGTCCCCCACCTCTATTCTATATCACTCAGTGCTCTCCAAATCTTGATGCCAGTACTGAAGGCATGCCTCTACTTCCCTCACCCATGACCCAGACACCACGCCAAGTGTAAACTTGGGCTCTCTGCAGCTGACCTAAAAGACAATGGAAATAATAGCACACCGCCCTCTAACAAACACTGCAGGCATTCCCATTATACTTGCTCTTGCAGTTCACATTTCAGCATCTTCCTCTCTGAAGCATTGTGACATGCTTTATCAAGACCGAAAGATAAAAGAACCATAGAGTCGTAGCAGCATAGATGAAAAAAAAGGAAGAAGTTTAGACAGATAATTATCATCAGTTCTGATTTACAGTTCACTAGTTCAAATGCTGCAGGACATTTACCAAATCAGGGAGAGCAGTGGGAACGGATGGCTCTTTTTTATTTTTAATTCCCATCGGCTAATTTGTAATTTGACTGAACTAGACAGCTTCAACCTTTCAAGTACCATTAAAGTCAATAGGATCCCTCTGACAAATACTCTCCATAAGGCCTTCTAAAAGAGCGGGTGGCGCTGTGGTCTAAACCACTGAGCCTCTTGGATTTGCCGATCGGAAGGTCAGCGGTTCGAATCCGCGTGATGGGGTGAGCTCCCGTTGCTCTCCCAGCTTCTGCCAACTGAGCAGTTTCAAAGCATGCCAGTGCAAGTAGATAAATAGTATTATGATATTGCTTTAAATGTATATTGCTGATAGGGCCTAAGTGCAGTAGGAAATATTTCACAAGGCATTTTCCATCTTGAAACCAAGTGTCTGAGAATGTAGTTGTGACCCCACATCTGCCACTCTTCAGAATGTCAGTGTTTGTCTTCTGAGTTAAATCAACTTGCAGGGGAGAAAGGGAGTGTGGAGTTGGGGTGAATTTGTGGAGAGTGGAGTCTGATGTACTGTTACTATTTGTACTGCTACAGTGGAACCTCGGTTTATGAACACCTCGGTTTATGAATTTTCGGTTTATGAACATCGCGGACCCATCTGGAACGGATTAATTCATTTTCCTTTACTTTCAATGGGAAAGTTTGCTTCAGTTTATGAACGCTTCAGTTTATGAACAGACTTCCAGAACCAATTGAGTTCATAAACCGAGGTACCACTGTATTATTTTTTTCGGAAATGTTTTTTACAAAGAATAAATTGTACTGGGGAAAAAGAAGACCAATGTAATGTAATGTAAACAGCAGTAAATATTGTGACTCCAATTAAAGTCACAGAAGCATTGCCTTGTTAATTGGTTAACTGGTTAAGTGATTGTGTGTGTCTTAGATAGGAGAGGTGGGAGTTGAAGATTGGCCGGTTGTTTTCACCATTGTCTGCTGACTGCTTGTTAATAGCTGTCATCCTGCAAGTGAAGAGTCATCTTCAAAGACTTGTGCGTAGAGTCTACTTCATCACTGGGCTTCGAGGGTGAAACTGCTGCATCACTCTGCATGACTCAGAAAAATAGCTAACATGTAATTGTGTGGCGTACCTGGGAAACCGGGGTTGTACATTATGCAGGAGGTCTATGAGTTAGCAAGACTCCCTGCTGCCATCAACTGCACTCTAATTCATAAAGGGTGATAGTGATTGAGCTGAATTAACACGGGAGTTGAAGGCCTGAATAGGGCTTAATCCAGGGATCCCCAAACTATGGCCCGGGGACTGGATACGGCCTGAAGGGCTCATTTATCCGGCCTGTGGCAACCCCTGCTGCCCGCTGCCGCTACCTGCTCTTACCGCCGTGGCTGCCAACTTCCAGGTTGCAGGAGCACCAGAAATAGCTTGCATGCATGCACACACACTATTTTCGGTGCACTTCCGGGTTGGAGGAGGCCCGCGTGCAGAAATAGCGTGTGCACACGGGTATGGGCGTGTGCTCCAGTCCACCGCGCGCTCGGCGCTGCAGGCACTGGCCCGAAGCGCGGTTAAATTTGGTGACCCCTGGCTTAATCTCTCTCCCAGGTTCAGCCTCAATTCCGCTCTCCCATTCCTGCTATACTATTTCATGCAGAGATATCTGTGCCCCTTCACTCAACTCGCTGCTCTCTTGGGAATGGGGAAACAAGGATGGTTGACTTAATTCATTTAATATCAATTTCCCATTTCTCTGCTGTCAGCATAATGTACAAGCCATTAAGCATATATGCCAAGCTACTCCCATCCCCTCCATCAGTGCTTTCTTTTGAAGTGCATTCGGATTGTGGAAAGACACTGGCTCGAGATCACTTGCTGGTGGTTAAACTCTTGCAACTGGGCGACTGAATGAAAGCTGTCAGGGGTGTGTCCTAGGGAGATGTTGGCAGAGGTGGTGGGACCCCAAGAGGACCCCGTTACCCTGAAGAGGTTTATAAAAGGGGTGATCTAGGAAATGTAGCTCCCCTGCCCTTTTTATTTTTCAGCTGGCTGTCTCAGTCGTCAGGCCTCTAAAGGTAAATTTGTGTATGCCAGCAATGTGTGCTCGTTTTTTAATAAATCTGAGCATTCAAAGACCAGCTGTACAGCTCTCTCAGTGGCAAGTCTCCATATTTGCATTCATTTTGCTTGGCAGCTCATCAGAGCCTGAGCATAGCAAAACTGTCAAGGCAAGATATAAAGCATATTTATTTTGTTTAGCATTTGATGGGACTGGAAGGGAAAGGTTGTCCCATTAAAATTTACTTTTGATGATTTTCTTCAGGCTAACTGGTGTTTAATGCCTGAAACTGACCTACCCAATTTCGTGAGCCGGAGGGAAGGGGGGGGGGAGGAATCAAACAAACAAACAAACAAACAGCCAGATACCAAACAAATTCAGAAAATAGCATATTAGCATTTGCATTTGAAAGAATTTAATTATTACACTGGGGGTTCGAATTCTAATGAGCAAAATGTGCAGGATGCTCATCTGAAGTTACTGAAAGCCAAGAGAATAATCCATTTTGGGATGAAAAACATGGTGACGTCAAGAAGTGGAAATTGGATTCGCAGGAGCAAATTTTGCAAGCCAGTATTTGTGTGTAATATATCACAGTGAATTAAAACATATCCTGTTGGGATAGCTCAGTCGGTAGAACACGAGGCTCTTAATCTCAGGGTTGCGGGTTCAAGCACCACATTGGGCAAAAGATCCCTGCATTGCAGGGGGTTGGACTAGATAACACCCAGGATCCCTTTCAATTCTATGAAAAGTCATTGTGTACCTTATGAATACAAATTGCACTGTACAATCTAGCTAAAGAGAGACATGATCGACTGCCAGAATGATGTGTGACATTAGCACATAGTGCTGCCTTTAAGTCCAAGGGCACAGTTGGGAGACCATGAGGTTGAGAAGATGAATGGTGCAGGCGTGCGGGCATAATTTGTAGCCCTTTGGAGCTTGGTGGTGATTTTGTTGTTGTTGTTTAAATTACTCATTCCCCTAACTGTTCTTCCTGTCTCGCCCATAACTTTGCCTGATCCATCCACCGTGTTTATGGAAGACAAGCTTACTCACCTACGAAGGATCACCAAAGAAGAAGAAGATGACACAGATTGGCAGCTGCCCTCAAAGGTTCCAGGGAGGGGAGTTTCCTAGCACAACTGGGAAATGCCAGGAATTGAATCTGGGACCTTCTGCATGTTCTACAATTACCAGTCAGTTATAGCATTTCCCCAATGGCTAGGACTGCACCTCTATCACAATAAAAAAAGAGACTAAAGGAGTAATACCCCTATTTGCAGTGTAGAAGTTAGTAGGCAAGAAAATAAAACATTCTGAAAGTGTTTTTCTAAGGAGCTTCAAATGGATGCTTTCAAAACTACCAAACTTGGGCCCTTTTGTTTCCTGACACCAATGTGTGTTTTTTAAAAAAACAATCAACATGGATATTCCTGGATCAAAGTATAAACAATTCCATGTGCATTTGAGCTGCAGCCATGAATTCCTGTTTGTTTTGCCTCAGACAGATGAATACAGAAGCAGTAGACAAAATGGGGATTCATTACAGTGAGGGAGAAATTATCTTTTTAAAGGATCTAATTGGGCTTCACAATGAGCTCTTTCTGAAGACTATTTCCGGGAGGGGATAAAAAAACAGCAACAAGCAGCCAGAGGCACTTTTATTTTTAACCATTTATAGCGTTACTTGAATACATTCTCCATCCCATGTTTCAGCTCGAAGAAGCAACAGCAGCAGCCAAAATGCTTGGGGTGAAGGCAGGAAAGCATTGCTTACCGCGTCCAGAAAATGGCCTTTTGATGAAGAGGAGACGAAAATGGAACAAATAAAGGGATTCTGTGTACTCTGCAATGTTTCAGAGAGAGAAATAGGGCTGTACTTGTGCAATTACGGTGTTCCCCATCTCTCACAAAGGGTCCAGCTGTCTTTCTCTCTCTCTCGCACATATACACATGCAAACAGAGGTGATATACACCCCATTCATTTAAAGCACACCACCCCCCACCAAGAGTCTTGGAAACTGTAGTTTTCCCTTTGCAGAGCTAAAATTCCCAGCACACTTCAACTGTGGGATTCTTGTTTGTGTGTGTTTTAAATGCAAGGTGTGTATGCATATAGGTGGCACCTAAACACATTATTACACATTGCTGAAGGTTCTTCTCCACTTGATGTATTTATCCCAAAATAGCCTATACTGTGCTGATATCAAAGCACAATGCATTGGCTAATTGACTACAACAAATTATTTTCTTTCTTTTTAGAAAACTGACAAATGCTTAACAGAAAGTGAGAAGGAAACATCGCCGTGGTTAGTGGCTCTGAACTCTTTTCAGGAAGCATTGCCCATGGACAAAATGATAGACGCATTTTGCGTACACAACAACTAAATCTGTGCCCTTTGCCAGCAAGTGATATATAACGGGCAAATTAATATGCACAACCTTCTGCAACTACTCGGAGACTAATTTATGTTTAACCTAATAAATTAGAATATGGAAGAGTAATAGTAGTGATACACAACCCATGCTGACAATTCCCATTTATATCTTGTGGGTGATAAGGAAAGAGTAAATCTAGTAGGGTGTGCTTGGCATTTTTATGTAAACGCTAGTGCTGTGTTTACCCAATTTCTGAGAGCTGGCACACTCTTTTTTGTCAGTTAAAATTGAAGACATGCTTTACTCCCACTTCCAAAACAGTTTGCTTTTCTAATACATACACATCACCTGCCCTCTCTTGACCATACATGTCAAGTTGCTGTCAGAGAAATAAGGGACCGGGCCGGAAATAGCAGACTGGAAGTAGCACTGCCGCCATTTTGGAACTGGGCGGAGCATGCTCAGAAGTGACTTTTGATGCTGCTTTGCCCAGTTCCAAAATGGCCGCCGCACCAGAAGTCACACTGCAGCCATTTTGGAACTGGGCAGAGCAGCATCAAAAGTCGCTTCTGAGCATGCTCCGCCCAGTTCCAAAATGGCCGTCGCGCCAGAATAAACCGGGAAAAAACAAAAAAAATCCCTTTTTTTCAGCTAGGAAAATGGGAGACTTGGCAGCTATGCTCTTGACTAGAGTGCCTCCATTTTCCAACACAATTCCAATTCCTAACACAATCCTAACACAATCCAGTGATCAGTCTGAGGGTCAGCATTAGTTACCCAGGGACTGAAGTTACCATACCCTTCAACCATCCCTATTTGAGCACAACTTCCCGGAATTACAGAAGCCATCCCAGCTTCTGATTGGATCCCGGAATGTTCCATCTTTTGGTCTAGCACTCTGGCATGAGTCAGCTGGCTTGCGCCAGAGCACAGGGCCAAAAGTTGCTTGTTGGTTTGTCTCACACTCTTGCGCAAATCATCTAACTCACACCAGAATGCCAGATGAAAAAACAAGCATCTTTGGGTCTTGCACTATTCAGCTGGCTCCTGCAAGAGCTTGAGACCAAAAAAGCATCCTAATTTTCATCAGTGGGATGTTGGAGGGTATGAGTTACTTCCCTGAAAAGATTGTCTGCTGCAGTCAGGGCCGTCTTAAGCGCCCCTGGCGCCGTGGTGCGACGGATCCCTCTGGCGCCCCCCGCCCTGTTTCGTACCGTGGTGGGCAGGTGGGCGGGTGCAGCGCAGCTGCCACAAGCGCTGCTGTGCGGCGGGTGGGCAGGCACAGCGCGCGTGCCATGGGCGCAGCTGCGCGGCGGACCGGCGGACCGGCCGGCCAGCGGGCGGGTGCAGCTCGTGGCGCCCCCCCCCGGCGGGCTGGCGCTGTGGTGCCCTGCGCCACCCAGCCTGGCCGTAGGGCCGACCCTGGCTGCAGTGCAGTGACTTACTGCATTGGGGTGGGGTGGGGAGTCTGTGCACAGGCACAGCAGCTCCTGAGAATCAGGGACTCATGCAGAGAGTCAACCGTGTTGAGTCCTTTGATTCTGCTGCATGTCTGCATGATTTAGTGCTGCAAACTCATTGAATGGAAAAAATGCAGAAATAATTATTTTTCCTACCCCTGGCAGGGGCATGGATTTTTCGCAAGGAATTTTAATTTATTTTATCACTTAATGGAAGCACTTATGATGACAAGCACTTATGATGGCTCAGAACAACATTTGGAAATTAGTCTTCTATGGGGAAGGAACATGGGAAGGTGCTTTGTTCCTAGTCAGACCAGTAGTCCACATAAAGTATCTTAGTAAAGTTTGCAGTGTGACAGGGAATGCTCCGAATCAGAGGACTGGAGAATGCATTCTCAGGCAGATCAGCTCCGCTTTGAAGAGGAGTTGGAGGGGGAAGATTTGCCTCACCCTGGTCTCCAGCGGTTTCAGAAACAGGGAGAGACACAATACACCAAGCAGTTGCCTAGCTATGAGATAATGGAAAGAGAAACAGAAGGGAGGGAACAGCCAGCAGAGATTTCATTAGAGCAGGCACCCCCAAACTGCGGCCCTCCAGATGTTTTGGCTTACAACTCCCATGATCCCTAGCTAACAGGACCAGTGGTTGGGGAAGATGGGAATTGTAGTCCAAAGTATCTGGAGGGCCGAAGTTTGGGGATGCCTGCATTAGAGAGTGTGGGAGACCTTCCTTCCCCATGAACTAGGAGGTCCGACCGTATTAGAGAACAAAGAATGCAGAGAGGAGGAGGAGGAACTTCCTGTTTGCGCCCTGGGTGTTGCGAGCGACAGAAGGGGGAGGATTTAGAGTAGCCAACTGGATTTTTGCTTGTAACCAGATGACTGAATAAAAAGGTCTATAAAATATAAAGTGCTTGTTAATTATTGTCTTTGAATTTCTGATGGGAAGGGGGGAGTCTCCACACATGACACATTGATTAGCAATGGGTCTTGAGGATGTCAGGCAAGCAACATTCCCAGACCTTCCTGGAGATGCCAAAGACTTGCTGGTGCAAAACAAGAATGTTCCGCCTCTCAGCTACAGCGGATGCAAAATTGTGAAAGCAGAATCTCTGCCATGGCCTGAAAGTCACACCTTTGTAAATTGATAGACCATATAGAATCATAGAATTGTAGAGTTGGAAGAGACCATGGCGGTCCTCTAGTCCAACCCCCTGCAATGCAGGAATCTTTTGCCCAATGTGGGGTTCAAACCCATGACCTTGAGATTAAGAATTTCATGCTCTACCAACTGAAAAGCATTTCAGGATTGCACACTTCAGACTGCAAGCAGGGAGAGCACATGTTTAAGAGCATGTGTTCAAGTGGGGAGAGCACATGTGGAGCAGGGGAGCTGCACAAAGTGGTGCTGTGGTCTAAACCACTGAGCCTCTTGGGCTTGCTGATCAGAAGGTTGGCGGTTCTAATCCATGTGACAGGGTGAGCTCCCATGACTCTGTCCCAGCACTTGCCAACCTAGCAGTTTGAAAGCATGCCAGTGCAGGTAGATAAATAGGTACTGCTGTGGCAGGAAAGTAAACGGCATTTCCATGCGCTCTGGTTTCCATCACGGTGTTCTGTTGCATCAGAAGCAGTTTAGTCCTGCTGGCCACAGGACCTGGAAAGCTGTCTGTGGACAAATGCCAACTCCCTCATCCTGAAAGCGAGATGAGCGCCGCAACCCCATAGTCGCCTTTGACTGGACTTAACCGTCCAGGGGTCCTTTCCTTTTTCCTTTTCCTTTACTAATCCAGAAACCTCCTGTAGCCCTTTGCTGCACACTGAAAATAGGCCTGTGGAGGGGTGGTGACAATGCTCATTGATTTAGAATTCCTGAATTCCCTAGCCCTTTGTACATTGAACAAAGCTGTACATGCAGAATGTTCTATGCAAGTGTTCTAAAGAAGGGGAAAAGATTGGAGGTAGAGCTTGCTACTCTCTGACCCACCATACATGTTCATTCTGCATGCATCATCTGAACAAGTTTTGAGTTTTCTGTGTGTAAGTTTATGGTTTTGTTCTGTTAATGGGATGCATTCAAATCATGTAGCCTTCCACCTGTACTTTGAAGTACTTTCATCCAGGAACAGTTTTATCACATCATCTGGTATTAAATCAGTTTAGCATATTTTAAATTCCACTCCAGTCAACTGGCTTCAGTTTTTAAAAGGCCCTAACTCATGTCAGATACCAGCTGAAACTATCACAAAATGAGCTTCTCCACATCAAACAGCCAGTTCATTTCTTTTTTGGGAAAACAAAGTCATTTGCGAAAATTATCACCTGGCGAGAGTTCAGAGTTTCACTTTATAGTCTAATACTGGTTTCCATCACTGCAATGGTGAAAGTTGGGTGTCTTTCTGTTATACTTACTAGTTCAAGCCATTTTTTACTTGGCAGCATCTCAAATGTAGATGGCCAACCCAGTGGCGGAGCTTCATGCTCCAGCACCGGGGGGTGGAGAGCATCCTGTGAGTGTGGCACACATCCTGGTGGCAGGGCATGCCACCAGCAGGGGTGTAGCGCTCAGCACAGGTGTGGGGGGGAGCTGCGATGGCACCCCAGCAGGATTGCGCTGCTGGGGGCGGTGCGCTCCCCCCGCACTCCTCTTCCTCTGCCAGTGGGTCAACCTAACAGTATGAGTTTCACAAGTAGCAAAGGCCACAGAATTTTGTGGTGTTTCCTGTTCAGTGGCAGAAAGGCGCATTAGCATGGATTCTATGGCATGGGAGGGACACACGCACACACAGGTAACAGAGAAAATAATAGCAAAAATAAAGCACCTTCGAAACAAAATCTTGAACCCCCCCCAAACAACAACAACAACAACCCCTAAAGGAATGGTTGTCAAAAGGTGTGGCACACCATGCTAGTATGGCAAGAAAGGATGGCAAGTGTGTTGGGAAGAATGCCTTATGAGGAACGGCTATGATAGCCATGTTCAAATATATTAAAGGATGTCATACAGAGGAGGGATAAAGGTTGTTTTCTGCTGCTCCAGAGAAGCAGACACGGCGCAATGGATTCAAACTACAAGAAAGAAGATTCCACCTAAACATTAGGAAAAACTTCCTGACAGTAAGAGTTGTTCAGCAGTTGAATTTGCTACCAAGGAGTGTGGTGGAGTCTCCTTCTTTGGAGGTCTTTAAGCAGAGGCTTGACAGGCATATGTCAAGAATGCTTTGATGGTGTTTCCTGCTTGGCAGGGGGTTGGACTGGATGGCCCTTGTGGTCTCTTCCAACTCTATGATTCTATGATTTGGGGACAATCAAATAAACATTTCACTGGTATGGTATGGTATGGTATGGTATGGTATGGTATGGTATGGTATGGTATGGTATGCATCAGTTTGTTTATTTATTTGCAGAATATGGAAAGATCTTTTCAAAATGAAATCAAGAGCACCAAGTGATACTGAGGGCAATCCTAGTTGTCATCCAGAATCACCATTTGAACAGAGTACAGTGGTACCTTGGTTCTCGAATGGCTTAGTTGACGAACAAATTCCCTCCTGAATGCCTTAAGTGTTCCAGTTTTTCAATGTTTTTCGGAAGCCAAACATCCGGCGTGGCTTCTGCTTGAGTACAGGAAGGTCCTGCAGTCAATCGGAAACATTTTGGATGTCGAACGGACTTTCGGAATGGATTACATTCGAGATCCAAGGTACCACTGTACTAGAGAAGACTCATTTATAATTCTGGGAATGATTCACATTCTTATGTAGTTGCATGGTTTTATACTTTCTGGATGCCCCATGATCATACTATAAAGCAGTTGTGGTCTATGTTATAAATCAAGCACTGCCGTGACTTGTTTCTTTTTGTTTTCCAATGTATTTCTTATGAATAAATTATTTGGTATGGTGTGAGCAAATTTTTATTCTCAAAGTGTGGCCCAGGGGGAAAAGTTTGAGAACCACTGCCCCAAACAATATCCCACCCAATATGTGCACACACACACACACACACACACACACACACAATGTGTTCCCTTGAATTCATTCATCAGGTGATCACATTACAAGTCCACAATTTCCAGTGATTTCTAGGGGAACATTTCTAATCCAGGATTTTTCCAATCCCTTTTCCAATGGTTTCTTCCTGAAATAGGTGCAACCAATCAGCTAAAGAGAGACAAAGGAAAAACTGGTTTGTCTGATCTCTCCTGCTCTCTGATTCATCCAATCTCCCTCCCTCCCTGCATGCTTTCCCTTAAATGGCTTATGCTGACTAGAAAACACAAAAAGCAAGGGAGTGGGCCAATTCTGCATGTTCAGATATCTGATCTTTACATTTAGATAAGTGAATTTTCATATAGCGAGAAGGCAGATAGTGGGACCTGCCTATGGAAGTGCAGACTGTTGCTACTGTACATGAAATGAATTTCATTTCATCATGTGAAAAGAAGTAACAATCTTAAGAGCTAAAAAAATGAAAAACAAGCAAGCAAACACCTCAAATTAACTTTGGTCTACAAACAGATTTGGCAAAAGCCTTCCAACTGAACTGGAACCAATCTATTGCTCTTAACAGTGGAATATACTTCTTTTAAACATCATCAGAAACAAATTGAAGTGAACCATTTCAACCACAGTAAAAAGCCCTCCCAGGTGCTTGATTAGCAATTAAGGCCCAAGTATCAGCTGTCCATCATCACTAGGCAGCTGTGAACAATTACACTTTTAAAATAGTCTGAAGTGAAATCACATTGCAGGGCAAACACATTAGACAGCCATTAACACACTTGCTCCATGTAAACATAACAAGGATGCCTCGATTAGCATATTTACAGGGTATTACCATATAGCACTTCTTACCATCAGTCAGTTCCCTTGAGAATCTAACAGCTAGCCAAACAATATGAATCCTGCAACAGCATGGGCAAAATGGGGTTAATAAATAAAATAATAATAATAAAAATAATAATAATAATAATAATAATAATATATTATTATTATTTATACCCCACCCATCTGGCTGTGTTTCCCCAGCCACTCTGGGCGGCTTATAACAGAAAAATGGAATAAAATAATCTATGAAACATTAAAAGCCTCCCTAAACAGGGCTGCCTTCAGACGCCTTCTAAAAATCTGGTAGCTGTTTTTTTCTTTGACATCTGATGGGAGGGCGTTCCAAAGGGCCTGCGCCACCACCGAGAAGGCCCTCTGCCTGGTTCCCTGCAACTTGGCTTCTCGCAATGAGGGAACCGCCAGAAGGCCCTCAGTACTGGACCTCAGTGTCCGGGCAGAATGATGGGGGTGGAGATGCTCCTTCAGGTATACTGGACCCGAGGCCATTTAGGGCTTTAAAGGTCAGCACCAACACTTTTAACTATGCTCGGAAACGTACTCGGAGCCAATGTAGATCTTTCAAGAGCGGTGTCATGTGGTCTTGGCGGCCGCTCCCAGTCACCAGTCTAGCTGCCGCATTCTGGGTTAGTTGTAGTTTCCGGGTCACCTTCAAAGGTAGCCCCACGAAGAGCACATTGCAGTCGTCCAAGCGGATTCAAAAAATCCTTGCCACCATGTTTTTAATGCTTGGAACTAACAAGGCTGAGCGGTTTTCAGAAAAAAAAAATCCAATGGGAACAGATTTCTAGAAGTATAATTCCTCTTCTTATTCTTAAGGCTTATTCTTATGACACCACCAATGTTTTAAGGTGCACAATCCACATGTGCATTTAGGTCGGGGTGGAGAAACCCTAACCCATGGGCCAACTGGACTGCCACATCTCCCCACTCGGCTCACAAAGACATTTTTTTCTGAAAGCACACCCACCTCATGTCATATGTGGCTTCAGATGTGGGCAGGTAGACACATAACTACAGAAAATGATGTGTGCGGAGGTCAAAGCAGCTGGGTTCACTGGCTGGTTTCTGCTGGGAACTGATTGATATGTCCCAGCCTTGCACAAAGCAGCATTTAATCTGCCACATACACCTCAGCCAATGTGTAGAGAGTTCAATCCTGTTGGGTTCAGGTCCACTAGCCAGTTTTCAAGGAGTTGCTTTTAGGGTATTTCCACTATTTCCGGTAAACTTTGCAGTTCCTCCCAGGTGTGCTGATGAGTCCACAAAGACCCACACTCAACTCTGAGCTTTGAGTACATAAGAATATAACATTTTATCTGTAATATTACTTTGGATCTATTCACTGCAAATTAAGCTGGCTACAACTGAGTATCTGCACCAATACAACAGAGCATCCACACTATTATGTGGAAGTCATGATCCAAAAATCTGCTTCTATGAATGTAAAGCTTTTCTATTTACGTGTGAGATGCTTGCTTATCTGCGCTGATTCCCCCCTCCACACTCTATAGCCCATCACTCTTGATGGTCTCCTGTTCTACAGGTCTATCTTTTGGAAGGGCTCAAGGTGTTACAGCAGAAAAGGATTCAGCATTCACTGAACATTAGTTTCCTAGCCTTCTGGGAGCTGATCATGGTCCTGAAGTGATTGACTAAAGCAGTGGCTCCCAATTAGCAAAGTACTGTGGCCTCCCTGCTTTTCAAAAGTCAAGCCATGAACCCCTTACTTTTGAAAAAAATGATATATATCTATGATAGTTTTTGTTATGTGAATGGTGCCATGGACCTCCTGGGTGGTTACACAGACCCTCACAGGTCCATGGACCACCAATTGGGAACCACTGGACTGAAGAGGTCGTGATGCGTACAACCTTCTATTGTGATCAATTTGATTTTAAGGTATTGTGTTTGAGTTCATTGGGCAGCTGAGTTCAATCAATATTTGTGTTTTGACCATAACTGACTTGCAACAATATTTGTAGATTGATCGAAAGCCATTTCTTCTCTGCACTGAAACAAAACATCAAATTTGTTGGCGTGAATCCATGCAGTTATGAGGAATTATCCGAGGAGTGAATAGAACAAAATATATATGGTGAAGAAAATATGCCTCTTGTATGATGCCATGCTGTCGCCTGGGCTCCTGACAGTGGTATTATCGCCATGTACTGCAAAGGATGGCGGTGGGGAGTAGAAGAAGAAGAAGAGAAGTTTGGATTTGATATCCCGCTTTATCACTACCCAAAGGAGTCTCAAAGCGGCTAACATTCTCCTTTCCCTTCCTCCCCCACAACAAACACTCTGTGAGGTGGGTGGGGCTGAGAGACTTCAGAGAAGTGTGACTAGTCCAAGGTCACCCAGCAGCTGCATGTGGAGGAGCGGAGACGCAAACCCGGTTCCCCAGATTACGAGTCTACCACTCTTAACCACTATACCACACTGAAGTAGCAATAGTGAGGTCAAAGTAGTTTGCCCTGGTAGAGCTAATAATATGTTGATCATCCTAGGATGATCAACATAGTATTAGCTCTGCAAGAGAAAACTGCAAACTCTAAAGCACCATCACCAATAATAATAAAATAAATAAATAAATAATTTATTATTATTTATACCCCGCCCATCTGGCTTACAAGTTTTTAAATTAATGTATTAGCATATGTCACGTAGGACATATAGCAGCTGTCAACTGCCGTGTTAACATACGTGCTGAAAGGAAGTCTTGAAATGTCAGATAGATAGGCAGAAAGCCTTATGGATGTTACACACGTGAAGGGCATGTTCGTGTTCTTTGGCGATCACTCGTAGCCGAGTAAGATTGTCTTCAATGAACACGGTTTTAACAGTGAGTTCATAAGTGACTGTGGAGGCCAATTCTGGATCCACATGTCCTTCCACATTGAAGACATAGGTTTCTGGGTGGGAGTTGATAACGGTGAGGGTTTGCCAAATGTGCCTTCCTCTTAGCACATTTCTCCTTTTCCTCCTGAGACTGAGCATCTTCAAAGCCCATGAAACCTTTGGTAAAGGCTGTTCTCCAATTGGAGAGTCTTTAAACCTCTTTTGTTGACCACCAGCATTGTGCTTGCCATTTTAAAGTTTGGAATAGAGTAGTCGCTTTGGAAGGTGATAATCAGGCATCCACACAACATGACCAGTCCAACGAAGTGGATGTTGAAGAAGACCATTGAAGAAGTCGATGTTGTACAGACCATAGCAAGGACCTATTTTTAGCCCTATCCTTGATGTTGGGTCTAGTGTTTCCAACACACGTGCATTGAATTGTTTGACCCTGGTTGAGAGTCTAAAATGTTACTGGACAAAAGTTATGTGTCTTGACTCTTTTCTTGGGTTGTAAAGAAAATCTTTAATAAAAACTATTTATAAATAAATAATAAAATGTTACTGGACAGCAATTCCCATGATCACTGACCATTGGCCATGCTGGCTGAGTAAATTGGGAGCTGGCTTTCAGCTACACCTGGAAGGCCCACAGATTCTCCATCTCTGATACACAGGTGGGAATGAAAGGATCTGACAATTTTGGTTTTCTCATTTTCTCTTTTTTCAATTTAAAATTCAGTTCTCTACTTTGTAAGCATTGCTTTAAAAAAATCCTCATAAAAGTTCTTCAGCATTTTGGTGCAACTTTCTCTTAATAAACACATTTTTGTAAGTGGTTTCACACCATTTTTGTATGCAATTTCTCCTAATAGAATGCACTTTTGCATTTTTTCACCAATAAAGTCATTTTATGAACATTCCCCTCTAATATATGTTTTTTTTTTGTAAAAATCGGTTGGAAACCTGCGTTGTGAAGTTCAGGTAAGTACAAGTTTTTAAAGATGGCTGTGTTTCTGTTCTCAAATTGCTCTGGAAAGTGTGAATTTGATAGACGCAGCTATCAATGTGAGCTTAATTGAATTCCACCCATCCCTACAGGAAAATGGCCATGCTCAACAAACTATTGTTAAAAAGGGGGAAAGAAAAGAAGATCCGATGTCAGTGGTAAGTCTGAAAAGGTGACCCTGCTCTGTTTTGTACGTGTATATGCCTCACACATGAGGAATGTGTCCATGGGGCTAGAGAGGCAGATAGACAGGTCTTCTTTTCCTTCACAAACAACCTTTTGGCAGTTTTATATTTGTCAAGTAATTGTGGGTTGAATTATGGGTTGCCTTTGTCAAGGTATATTTGCATGCCTTGTTTCAACATGTGCTGAATACGTGGAGCTCAGTCTAGATACATGTGCATGCTATCAACACAATCCTATGCATATTTATCAAGGAGTAAATCACACCGTGTTCAATGAAGCTTCCTTCCAGATCTGGACACAGAATTTCAGCCAATGGCAGTTTAGCTGCGTGACTTGACCATTGTCCACTGTCTTTATGGAGGTTATACAAATATCCACCTGAAGTTTCTTTCACCTACCCTCTCTCTTCAAAGTATAATAATGAATTGCTGTGATTTAGCTGTGATTTGGAGTACATACAAGGATTTTGCCATTACTAAGAAGCGCTGTGGTCTAAACCACTGAGCCTTTGGGGCTTGCTGATGAGAAGGTCGGCGGTTTGAATCCCCGCAACGGGGTGAGCTCCCATTGCTCAGTCCCAGCTCCTGCCAACCTAGCAGTTTGAAAGCACACCAAAAAGTGCAAATAGATAAATAGGTACCACTCCGGTGGGAAGGTAAACGCCGTTTCCATGCACTGCTCTGGTTTCAGTGTTCCGTTGCTTAGTCATGCTGGCCACATGACCCGGAAAAACTGTCTGCGGACAAACGTCAGCTCCCTCAGCCTGTAAAGCGAGATAAGCGACTGGACTTAACTGTCAGGGGTCCTTTATTTCTATTACATAATGGTAATAGAAAAACAGTAGTAACAGATTCAAATTGCATGGTATTCAGACAACTTTTTAAAAGAAACATACAGCACTAAATTGTAAGAAGTGTTTTATGTGCAACTGGAAATATTTGGATACTGCTGAGAGTTGTTCTTAATTTAATATCAATAAAATGCAGTACTTGTGACAGTAAGATTTCTGAAATCCCCAAGCTTCATTCTCTTGAATGTATTAAATCCTCATTAAACTACTTTGGCAGTGTAGGAAGGTCCTTAAAGTGGATGCAAATGAAATGGCATATGTAATTGCTGCAGGAGTGTTAACGGGGGCTTATGGTAAATGGGAAGCCCATAGTTTAAGCTAAATGTAAGAGTGGATTGCCGAGTTATCTTATAACGAGCACCTGCTTTAGACCGAATCAAAGCTCTTTAAGTACAACTAAGTTTGCAGAGACTTGTCTTCCTTCCCCCCCTGCTAATTAATGCAATTAATCTGACTTGCCAAAATGAGAAACCCACCCATATTCCCATACACACACCCATCCCCACCATAAATGAAGTGTCAGATTTCATCCTGCCACCTGCAGGGAGGGTCTAAAGAATTCTGTTCCAAGGAAAGTGTTGTTTGTGACAATGGCTGATCTGCGACTTCTACAAAACTCCTGTCCAACCCTCAAGATGGGTATCCTGCATATTTGGGAGGTGGATAGCTAGGAGAGAATATCTCATATGGTCTGCTTGGTCAGACAACTTCCCTTTGACTCCAAGTTAAAACTATGGTCCTTTACTTTTCCTTGCCCCAATTGCCTTCTATACAATTGTCACAAGGCAATACACAATAAAAAACTGCAAAAAATAAAATCCTTTAAAAGAACACCAGATACATTAAAAATATGAGAAAGCAGATACGTCCGGGAAAGCTGGATAAATGCCTTCAGTTGCAAAGTGCAGATTGTGGGCGCCCATCATATATCAACAAGAATGCTATAGCCCATTACCCTCCATAGAGGGTAATGGGGATTGCGGGAGAGCTTAAAGAAATCTGGGAGGGGGCAGGCTTTAGTTCAGGCTGACAGCCCAGTTACTTTCGTTTCTAGCCCTCTCTCGAATAGCCTTTGAATCTCCCACCCGCCGCTTTCTATAGGCCTTAGCCTGACATTGCTTTACCTTTCCAGGGGTTGCCTGTATTCAGGGGCCCAGTAGGAATTTTGCCACTTGGCTGATTAGCTGTTGCCATTTGGTTTTTGCCTACTGCTTAGCAAATCGTCACAACTTGTTAGGTTGGCTGTTAGGCTTTGGTTAATAAATTGGTTATAGGAGGGGGCTGGCTTTAAATTGCTTACCCCCCTATTTTGCTCCTCATAGAAGTATTCCGTTAAAGGAATCCTGGGGCTCAGGGACTCTAGTCACATACCCGCCAGGTGGGGATGATGGGCCATTACAGAGCCAAGCCTTGGGGAACATTCCGGGGTTGAGGGGAGAGTGTCTGTTGAACAGTACCTCCACTCCCTTGGGGTGTTTACTTGGTAAGTCGGAGCTGGTCCTGACCCAAAGGGGGTCGGATAGAATGGGTCCTGTCCCAAATGGGTCAGATGGAATTGGTCCTGCCCCAAGCGGGGCAGATGGAATGGTCCTGCCCCAAGCGGGGCAGATGGAAATGGTCCTGTCCCTTAGAGAGGACAGATGGATTAACCAAAGCCTAAGCCAACACTCAGAATAAAAATGTATTTTAAATAAAGTTGTGGCCAAAACAATGCCAAAAACCCAAACCAAAAATAATGTGTGAGTTGTGAGTTATTTAGGGGGGATTTCTGGGAGCTTCGTCACGCAATCTGCAGTATTCTTAAATGTGCATCATTATCTCCTGATGAAGTGGTAAGCCTTGTATAGGGGAACCAGTGAGGCTGTGATAGTCCAAATGTGCCTGCTGTCTCAGCTCCCCTTGAGTGCTCCCTGATCTGAAGAATCATCATGAAAAATGTGGTTATGTTTTCTTAAGAGGTGTCTCAGTACATAGGGATCGGCAAGACTCTGACTCTCTCTCTCATTGTCAGTTTGTGTTTCTTAGTACAGAAAGTATTGATCTGATGTGTAGAAATCTTTCCTATTCTCATTAATTCAGGAGGGTTCTGGAAGCTTCTCTGTGCGAAAGAAGCAAGCAGAAGGTTCCTGACGTTTGGGTTATTCCTTCAGAGAAGCGGAGTACAGCTGGCTTAAACTGGCTCTGTTCTCTCTTCTGTAAAGGTCATGCTGACTATAATAAGAGGCCAGAAGGAGCCTGGGTTTCACTCTCTCTTTCTATCTCTTTTCCTTCTGGTGCGGTGTTCTGTATATAGTGTTAAGGTTTTTTAGACTTAGTATAAGTTATTGTAACTTTAAGTTAAGTCTGCTGCAACCGGATTTCTTATGGACAGTGTCAATCCTGGACGTATTGAATTTGTGACCGTGATGCTCCTTTGCCTCCAGTAACAGTAAAGCTCTGCTGGATGAAATGCCTCTGGTCTATTTTTGGGGAATCCTGCAACGTGTTTAGGTTTTTTACTCTGCTAACTATACATTGGAGTTCTGCTCTGGATCAATATTGAGTAGAATTTCCCTGACAATAATGACAGCATATGCCAGTGCCTGCCGAGGCGGGTTATTTTTTCTAGTGCTGTGAAATCCTACTTTGGTGGCACTGAATGCTGTGGTGATGAAGAGGAAGTTTTGAAGCCATGCTAACAGCCCCCATTGGCTGGGCTGCGTGAGGCCTTTGCCGAGGTCTTCTCTCTTTATCCCTCATGATATTCCATTCTTCATTTTTTTCATACTAAGGAGTCGCAGGAACAAAGAATGAGCCCAGCGGTTTCAGGAGGAAGGCTTAAGAAATGCCATGTTCTGACATTCCTTCTCCTTACACATATTATTAGACATTGTCCTTTTTTTAACGTGTTGGGAAAATAATATCCGGGATGAATTTTAGGGAGAAATGGGGAGAGGTTTGATTGTGAGTCTGTAATTTAACTACAGGGTAGAGTCCACCCAGTGGACAACATAAATATGCAACTGTGAAGACTGCATGTTTATATCTGCTCCCACAGATGAGAGGAGAAAATTGAGAGATTACGGTTGTGTTGTCAGGGAGATCCAGAATTTTCCATTTGCTTTCTGCTTTTATTCATGTAGGGGTTTTCCTGCTTTTATTCATTTAGGTTTCACATAACTTTATTCAATCGCCATAGCTTAATTTTATCTAATTTATTTCATTTCATTTTAATATTTGTTAAAAGAGGAACAATGTTTCCATTTAATGTGGCATGTGATCTGTAGCGGAATCCGTCATTTTACACTTGTGCATGTTGTAGTTTTATTTGGGTGTGGGTTAATGTTTTAAACATTTGTTTTGGTGATGTTCTGTACACATATTTCAGGTGGTGAGGAAGACAGCATCCTTCTCAACCAAATTGTATTTCATGAAGACTTTCCCACACTAACTGGACGTACACACAATCATCCATAAGTTAAAACCTACAACACAGTTTAGCTCTGAAGTTTACATCCTGTTAATCCAAAATGTCCTGACAGCATAATTATCTGAGCTGTTGTAGCATATCCTGCTACAACATTTTACAAATCACCTCATTTCAGGAAATTATCCTTTTATTATTATTTTTATATATGCAAAATATGTTTCATCCATGCACAAGAGATGTACTTCATTTTTAATCAACAGGAATACAATAAATTGATAATAATACAATAATTAAAAAGATATGAGTACAAGTCTGGAGTAACCTGAAACTAACAAAAGGATTCCCACCTCTATTTCATTCATAACAAAGAGCTGTTCTGAGTTGTGATAAACATGCATAGTTTCAGTTTGAACAGCTAATGTTATCTGTCTCACTCACCTGTGTGACCTTGCTCTGAACAGATAGAAGAACATCATAATAACTATATTGTGAATGTTTCAAATCACACTTTATCTGCTGGGAAGTCATGCTTGAGAGCAAACTGCAAAATGGGCTCTGCAATCCAACAATGTAAAGCTCTATCTTTTTCAAATCTGAATTCCAGACCTCCAATTTCTCGTTGACAAATATGACATCTTCATTCCTTGACACTTGTTGGGACATGTGAGCAGCCTTCTGCTTGCCCTACCTTGAAAATGAATGGGGTCCCCTTGATCACCCCAAGTAAAAATCCAAACCCTTGAGGAGGGGTGTCAAAGTTCAAAAGACTGTCTTCAAAGTCTACTCTGATCTCCCTGCCTTCAAAGCCTACTCTGATAACCTATGCCTTCAAAGTCTGATGTTTCCTGGTTGCTCCAGGGGGTTGTGCGGATGAGAGTGGGTCCAATGGTCAAGAACGTGGTTTCTGCACATGCTGTAGAGGAAAGTGAGGGGCAGGTGGGACTCGTCAAGGTAGCCCATCTAGGAGAAGGAAAACTGATCTTACACCTCCACTGTTTTGCAGGTTATATTTGGGGAAAGAAAATGCTAAGGAGTAAACCTTGTAAAAATTCCGAGTGGAGTTCCTAAGACAGTTGGATGATGGCTTGTATACCTCCTTCCAGAAGTTCCTACAGCCAAGCTGGTGCCAAACATATTGCTCTGCTTTCCTTTGGATCACATCAGCAAGGTTGAGAGAAAGGTATTGTTGTCTGGGCATCCTAGGACTTCCATACACACTGTCTAGGCTTGTGTCCTGGGCAAGTCACTTCTGTGCTGCTAACACAATGGTTTGACTTCACTCCCAGAGGCACACTCCACTGTCTCTCATGACAAATGGATGCCAACACATAAGCTGATTATTTGCATTTTCTTCTGACCAGAGATGTGCAAACATATCCCATCCCTCTGAAAATCTGAATTGACTTTTAAAGATTCTTCTAATTCTCTCTGACATGTTTCCATATTTTCCCCCTGACCAGGACCCTCAAATATCATCTTGGCAAAATAGAGTTGCACCTTTACTTACGGGGTACACAGTGCAGAGACCCTTAAGTGCTGGAACCCACTTTGAGCATAACCCAGCAAAAGCTGATTTTTCAGCCTGAGCATGTGTTTGTTAACTGCCCTTGAAGTTGTGTATGAATTCTTCCTATTGCATGATTCAAGTCTATATTTTTACCCCCTTGTTTATTACTTTTTTGACCTGGCTTCCATACAACAATGTTATCTGGTCTACAACAGTCTCACCAGAAGAGTTTCCTTTCCACTTGGGATGATCTTGATTTTGATTTATGTTACTCTCTTCCATTCCTAGTGATGGGGAAAATTAGCATAGCCAAGATGGATCTTTTCTCAGCATGAGCTACCTTGTTTCATACCCATACATTATCATCCTGTCTGTCATTATGAACTCTTTTTTTAAAAAAATTGTCCTTGGCACAACATTTTGTAGGTATTGGAAACAACCTAGGGGGGTGCATGTCTCAAATAAGAAAGCAGCACAGCCTCATTGCATTTTAGAAGCATTTTAATAATTTGTTGTTGTTTAGTCGTGTCTGACTCTTCGTGAAACCAATGGACTAGAGCACGCCAGGCACTCCTGTCTTCCACTGCCTCCCTCAGTTTGGCCAAACTCATGTCTGTAGCTTCGAGAACTGTCCAACGATCTCGTCCTCTGTCGTCCCCTTCTCCTTGTGCCCTCAATCTTTCCCAACATCAGGGTCTTTTCCAGGGAGTCTTCTCTTCTCATGAGGTGGCCAAAGTATTGGAGCCTCAGCTTCACGATCTGTCCTTCCAGTGAGCACTCAGAGCTGATTTCATTCAGAACTGATAGGTTTGATCTTCTTGCAGTCCATGGGACTCTCATGAGTCTCCTCCAGCACCATAATTCAAAAGCATCAATTCTTTGTCGATCAGCCTTCTTTATGGTCCAGCTCTCACTTTCATACATCACTACTGGGAAAACCATAGCTTTAACTATACGGACCTTTGTAGGCAAGGTGATGTCTCTGCTTTTTAAGATGCTGTCTAGGTTTGTCATTGCTTTTCTCCCAAGAAGCAGGCGTCTTTTAATTTCGTGACTGCTGTCACCATCTGCAGCAATCATGGAGTCCAAGAAAGTAAAATCTCTCACTGCCTCCATTTCTTCCCCTTCTATTTGCCAGGAGGTGATGGGACCAGTGGCCATGATCTTAGTTTTTTTTTTTTTTTATGTTGAGCTTCAGACCATATTTTGTGCTCTCCTCTTTCACCCTCATTAAGAGGTTCTTTAATTCCTCCTCACTTTCTGCCATCAAAGTTGGGTATATGTTAGTATCATAGTTGGGTGATTAGATTTGTAGGTGGATTGTTATAATGCTAACATGGAGGCATCATGGAAACAAAATGGTTGCTGATGTGTTCTCACCATTTGCATGATAATTTAATGAATCAAGAATAGAATTGCTAAGCTCCATGGAAGCCACAGCTTCCACAATCTTAACGGCAATATAAAAGAACATTCAAAACCTATGTTAATGCTGATCATGACAGAAATCTAGTACTTTCATGCTACTAGCCAAGAGATGGAAGGAAGAAGAAGTACCAAGAAAAGAAGAATGGCAGATGAAACGGACAGCGGGGATCCGAAACCAGGAAGATCAAGTTCAAGTATTTTCTAAAGATGAGTAAATTTGTAATTTATTTAAAAGAGCACTGTAAACAGTAAAAATCTTTGGTAGGGATGCAATGTCACTTGTAATGTGGAATTATTTATGATAATTATGGTTATATAACAGATGGCTACTGGTAAAAGATGCAGCAAATCAGAGCTGGCCCTACGTGCAGGCTGGGTGGCGCAGGGCACCATGGCGCCGGCCCGCCAGGAGGGCGCCGCGAGCTGCGCCCACCCGCTGGCCGACCGGTCCTCCGCGCAGCTGTGCCTGCCCACCCGCCGGGAGCGCTTAAGACGGCTCTGCAGCAAATTTTGTCTTAAACATGGAACCCATGAAGGGATGGATGGAGGTCCGAAGGTTCAAAAGAACCTTGCATTTTAATGTTTGAAATGGCTGTTTTATATGTATAAAATTATCCAAAAAAATTATAAAAATAAGTCTAGTATTTTCTTTAGCATCAGCATTGTGCTAAAAGTGGGACAGAGCACAGATGGGGCCTAGTCATTGCTCAGAAGTCATCCAAACTAGTTCTGCTCTGCAGAAACAGTGGAATCTGTGATTAAGCGAATTGCATGTATGAATGCTCCTTCTTCCCATATATCTGGGGTGGGGAACTTCAGGCCTAGGGGTGAAAAGTGGCCCTTCAGGTTTTGCTATCTTGTCCTCGGAACTCTCCCCGGCCCATAGCCCTCACCAGTCTTGTTCAGTCCTCCTGACGAGTGCTTTTGTCTGGCTGAAATGCGTCCTTGAATGGTGATAACACCTCTTGCCTTCCTGGATGGAGCAATATCATTCTGTGTATAGAAAGCACTGGGTTTTGAATGGCTGGAAATCAGGGGCACCATCTGGGGGAGCAGGGGGCTGAGGGGCCTCCCACTTTTAAAAGAAGGGTGCTGGGCCCCCCTCAATATTCTGTGGCAAATGTGCTCACACTGCAGAAGCTTGTTCATAAGGGAATATGGCCCTTGGGGCCCACCCCTGCCATATTTTTAAAAAATGCACCCTGGGAGAATTTTTTGGCATCTTGAATTCTGCCTGTCATATTCCATGCTGTGCCTGTCATATTCCATGCAAGCAGTACCATGGAGAGTGAAAAGTTAGAATTTGGAGCAGGGACCGTCTCCAGGGAAGTATGGGCTGAAGAACCCTGGTTCCTATTGCTGCTGTTCAGATGACTGATTTGTACGTTTCCGAGCACAATTCAAAGTGTTGGTGCTAACCTTTAAAGCCCTAAATGGCCTCGGTCCAGTATACCTGAAGGAGCATCTCCACCTCCATCATTCTGCCCGGACACTGAGGTCCAGCACCGAAGGCCTTCTGGCGGTTCCCTCGTTGTGAGAAGCCAAGTTGCAGGGAACTAGGCAGAGGGCCTTCTCAGTGGTGGCGCCTGCCCTGTGGAACGCCCTCCCAACAGATGTCAAAGAGGAAAACAACTACCAGACTTTTAGAAGACATCTGAAGGCAGCCCTGTTCAGGGAGGCTTTTAATGTTTAATAGATTATTGTGTTTTATTTTTCTGTTGGAAGCCGCCCAGAGTGGCTGGGGAAACCCAGCCAGATGGGCGGGGCATAAATAATAAATTATTATTATTTATTTATTTATTTATTATTATTATTATTATTATTATTATTATTATTATTATTATTTATTATAGGTACAGCTCAGTGGCCTCCTCACTATGGGTGTGGAATAATACAATAATAATGACCAGTTGCAGCTGTTTCCCTGTGCAATGTGGGGGACTATCATATCAGTTACGTAATATTCACATAATCCGAACAGGGATATGAGTGCTCTCTTCCTGAGACATTTGAATGGAAGCACTGCTGAAAATGAGAAGAAATGAAAGCATTGCATCCAAAACTGGGAAGGTGCTGAAAGATGTTTTGGACAAAACATGGCTGCTATTGGACAGCAATTACCTCAGAATGAAGAGCAGAGGTAGGTCAAAGAATGATTTACAACCATGATGCCTACCACTGTGTTCAAGTTGACACAGAAAAAAAGTTGTGAGTAGTATTGTTTTGTGTAGGGTTGTGTGTGTGTGTGTGTGTGTGTGTGTGTGTGTGTGTGTGTGTGTGTTAATGCCCATGGGAAACCGTGTCACTGTGTCACTGCAGATCAACTATGTTGGGAATTTGTATAATGCCTCTGAGGCAAAGTGTTGTCTCCCGTATGATCTGAGTACTCAGAAAGATAAATTCTTGGCGGAGAAATATGACCTACATGCCTACAGGCTAGTTAAATTCCAACCAAGTCCCATTTGAGATGGAGAACTGAAAAAATGAATTGACAAGCTCACCAACCAAGGTCTCTTGTCTGATTGCTACCAGCACTGCATTAATCTGCATGCTCAGTCAGGGAATAGATTTGGAGAATCACTTGGGAGAAAATTTTCAACCGAGTAGATTGGAACATAATGTGAATAAGAGAGTATCTGCTCCTCTCTAGTATGTACCTTCCTGTCCAATAAGAGGGGGCAAAAGAGCCTTTCCTCCTGGTGAAGCAATTGTTGGAGAGACCTGTGGTTATACAGAGCAGGGCTTTCTCAGTGGTAGCACCCTGTCTGTGTGACTCACTGCTTCAGAAGGCTAACCAGACACCATCTATTCTTATTTTCCAACCACATTCATTTTTTGAAAAATCTATTCCTACCCCCTATGAAATGGAGCAGTTCTATTTAAACATATTGTTTTTTCTGTCTGTATCTTCTGGGATTTAGCACCTTGTACCTCGATCTGGTTTACAACTTAACTTTGCGCTTTTATTTTTGAACCCGGTCCATGTGTTTATTTGTTTTGAAGAATTATACCTTCCTTTTCAATCAAATGTTCCCAAAACACACAATTTAAACTACAGAGAACCCAGCAGCCCAAGAAACTTTATCCTTAATCCCTCATCCCCTTAATCTCTCCAGTCTTGTGGAAACTAGCAGTTTTTAGGAGGGGGTCAAAATCCACCTTCATCCTTCTGCCTATCCTACAATACATTATCATTTCTCCGACTTTACAGGAAACTGAAAACAAGACATCGCAGGTGACATCCATAGAAGGCAGGATTCCCTTTGCGAGAGCAAAATATAATTCTGGATGGAGATGGCAGTGTAGGGAATGAAGTCTTTTTCTTTTGGGACTGCTAAAGTAAGATGGAATATTAATTTTATAGGGAGATTTTGAGCTGGCATGACAGCATTCTGTGTGCTCTGACAATGTCATGTGCTAACTGATTTATGCTTTATTGCTGAGTGTAGGGGAGAAAACGCACCATTATATTATATAGGTTTATTTTATATATTGTTAACATTTTTATACGGCCTTTCTGCCAATGTAACTTACAATTGAAAATACAGTGGTACCTTGGTTCTCAAACACCTTGGTACTCAAACAACTTGGAATCAAAACACTGCAAACTCGGAAGTAAGTGTTCTAGTTTGTGAACTTTTTTCGGAAGTAGAACATGCTCCGTTTTGAGTGTTACACTTCTGTTTTGAGTGCCACACTACCATTTTGAGTGTTACACTGAGGTCTGTCTGTTTTTGCTATTTATTTTGCATTTTTGCAGCTCTTTTTGTTTTGTTTTTACAACTGCATGGAACCCAGTTCAGCTACTGATGGATTGATTGTGTGACTGCAGTACATTGTTTATTGCTTTCATTTTATGGATCAATGGTCTTGTTGGATAGTAAAATTCATGTTAAATTGCTTTTTAAGGGTTGTTTTTAAAAGTCTGGAATGGATTCATCCATTTTGCATTACTTTCCATGGGAAAGCGCACCTTGGTTTTGGAACGGACTTATGGAACGAATTAAGTTTGAGAACCAAGGTACCACTGTACTGGAATAAACAAATGCTACAAGAAATATTCTGAAGCCAACTTCAGTTGCTGATGGCATGAGTGTTTATATACGTTTCCTCCGCCCGCCCCCACCGTCCCCACATTCTTGGCTGTGCTGACTGAAAAATAAACCTGTTCAACTTTTGTTGGCAAAGACCAAGATGACTGAGGAAAACACAAACACTTGGAAAAGATGCATCAGTTTTGGTAGTATGACTATTTTCATACCCTCCTAAATTATTCTGGTGAAAATAGGTATGTCCTGTTCCATAAAAACAGTAATAGCATTAAGAATAAATTTTATTATTTATACCCTGCCCATCTAACTGGGTTGCCCCAGCCACTTTGGGCAGCTTCCAACATAATAAAACATTAAACATTTTAAAAACTTACCTATACAGGGCTGCCTTTAGATGTGTTCTAAAGGTTGTATAGTTACTTATCTCCTTGGCTCGGGGGGGGGGGTGTCACATAACTCCATACCCCCCATACATTTCTCCCATGAAAATAGGGGCATCCTACCAAACCCTCCAACATTTCTCCAACAGAAATAGAGACATCCTAAGGAAAAGCAGGACATTCCGGGATCAAATCAGAAACCGGGACAGCTTCTGTAAATCCAGGACCGTCGCTGGAAAATAGGGACACTTTGTGGATCTGCATTTTGGCTGGCACCAGCTGATCCATAATGAGCACTCACACTTTACATTGTGGGCGCCCTTTGTGGGATCACGCACGGTGCTACAGTTCCCAGGGAACTTACTGGCATATAGGGACTGGCCTGCCTCTCAGTGTTTTATTTGGAGGTTCACACCCAGCCTCAGTAGTCAAGTTTCATTGCTGAGAGGTGGGGCCAGCCCCATTTATAAATAGCCAGGCAGTCAGCTCTGGAGATTCACCCTCCCTACCCTCCCTTTGTTTAATGTTTCTTGTTTGCAGGTTAACTTTTTCTTCCTGTTTAGCGGGTGCTGCTACGGTCTTTGACTGGTTGCTGTTGAAGGACCGGGAAGAAATTTTCCTTTCATTGGCAGGTTTTGTCTTCCCCATAGCAATTTGTCACAATTTTGGCGGTTTATGGCCTTGGGTGGAATCCTTTAGTCTTTTCTTCCCTTGAATGGGGGGGGGGAGAGTGGTGACTCACCCCCTTGTGGCGGCAATTCCAGGGTCCCTCTTAAAAGGGGTTATATTTTGGGTGTCACTGGCCATACACCAAAAGGCTGTCAGTGAACTACCCTGTGTGCGGGTATATGGGCTGGGCTGCCTGCTACACTTATGTCTTGCAGAGCACCCCCATATCTCATTTACCCTGATGAGCCCCAAATCCCCTGGCTTGGGGGGCTGGGAGGCATACACGCCCAAGGCCTAAGCCAAGGTCTTCCTACATTTGGAAGTTTAATAAAGTTGTGGCCTAATTTTAATTCCATAACACGTTGTCAGAAGTCTTTATTCCTTCCTTATGATCCCTGGGGGCTGGGACTGTCGCGGCCCGGTCATGCAATGGAAAGATTCATTTTATTCTAGCACCAAACATCACTGTTCATCAAGTTCCAAGCAGGTGGGATGTTTCCATCCTCTGGTGAAAGATTTCGTGGTTTTACAAACCCCAGTCAACATTGCACATTTAATAAAACCCAAGCATATCAGGAAGAAGTAGAAGATAGAGACCTTCTCCTTGACATCTAGTTTTCTGTGTGTGTGATTTTGTGTGTGTGTGTGCGCTAGAGAGCCTGAGTCATATAGGCGGCCAAAGTGAGACTGAACCTTTAAGAATGTCATCAACAGGAATGCACTGAGACTCTTTAATATTATTTAAGGCTAGCTGTCTAAACTTGCTGGAAAAAAACCACAATCATTTTCTCCTGTTGTTTACAACTCATTTTACTGCAAATCAATATCATCTATTAAGATGTTAATAATCATGGATGTTTCCTCCCCCTTCTGTCTTTTTGCATATCTATCTATATGAATGATAATTATCAAAAAATGTATAGTTAACAGAAGATGCCCGGGGGTGCATGATTTCTTCGGTGGTAATTTCTTTTTCCTTTTTCCGCTGGACAAATGGGAATAGGATTTCCTAGGTCTGCATAAAATATAAATGAATTGCAATACTGTTGTAAATAACAGAATTCTCAGAGGCCTCTCAACAAATTGCCTACAAAAAGCAATTCTTTGCAGCCAGTAAATTAGTAATATATGCTTATCTCCTGCTGTTTGTTTATTGGGCTACTAAGGTATTTTTAAAATGCCTTGGACAAGGACATCTGAAAGTTCCCTTATTATTTGTGCAATGAGTTTGGGAAGATATTGATAGAAAAATGTTAAACTTACCTAGGCTTATGGCTTTTTTTTCAGCAAGAGCTCAGTTGTGGCACCTCCCAGGTGGGGACCATTGCCATTCTAAGAGGGAGGCATTCACGTTGAGTTCCAGCACCTCT
The DNA here is from genome assembly GCF_963506605.1 of Zootoca vivipara. Taxonomy (NCBI): domain Eukaryota; kingdom Metazoa; phylum Chordata; class Lepidosauria; order Squamata; family Lacertidae; genus Zootoca; species Zootoca vivipara. Next base: position 11,680,548 of record NC_083282.1, on the reverse strand, counting down.
TTTTCTAGAAAAATAGCACTGCCCAGGCTGTATTTGGATTTCACAATAAACCATGGTTTATACTAATGGGAATTAGCTTCAGGTTTGCATACTCCTCTCGCCACGCCCCTCCAGCACAGCTGCGAGGAGATTGGATATGTTTGCTTCCATTTTAGGTCATCCACATTTTTGTACCAAGTCTGAATCTTATACTGTGGTTACTTTAACCATGGTTGTTGAAACAAGCTGGCTTCATAAACCAAGTATGGAATCTGGCATGTTTCTAACAAGCCATAGTTAAGGTTAACAGCAGGTTTGGGCAATATAACAAGCTGCTAAAACTTTTGAATTCCTCGTGGCCATGCCAGAGGAGGAGTGTGTGAGCTAAAGGGGAAATAGTTTATCTCATATCATCCAGACACAACCCCAGACTCCATGTAAGATGATTGGGGTACAACACAGGACAGGCTTGCACACCTCGAATGTGTCTTCTGACATTCATTCACACTTTCATCTGATATTTTTTCATTCCACTGCAATTGGTTTATCCTGAAGACGTTTTCCTTCCATTTCACCATCCACTGATATGAAAATATACACATTTTAATGTATATCATAGCACACAATAGACACACATATTTCAGCCATCAACAGATACTTACAAATGAATTGCCTTCCCTTTCAAAGTGTAATGAATTTCTAGTCTTTTGCAGCGAAAACAATTCTGTTTTGAGACACATTGAAGACAAAGGTATCTGTGGTGGCATTTCTAACCATGTCTACTCAGAAACAAGTCCAGTTCTTTACCCCCAAGTAAGTAGGTTTAGGAGAAACTTTGCAGGAAAAAACCCTAAAGGAGTTTGTGCAGTATTGACCCCATCTTTCTCTATCCATGTATTGGCAAGGTCATCATTAGAAGGAACCTGATGCAGGTTGCACTAGAGGCAAGAGCTATTTGGGAATGTCAGAAACAGCACTGTTAGCAAGAGATCACATTCCCTAACTGTTTGGGAAGTATTAAGTGAGCTTACATGCAGTTGCTCCTGCCAACCTAGCAGTTCGAAAGCACGTCAAAATGCAAGTAGATAATTAGGAACCGCTACAGCGGGAAGGTAAACAACGTTTCCATGTGCTGCTCTGGTTTGCCAGAAGCGGCTTTGTCATGCTGGCCACATGACCTGGAAGCTATACGCCGGCTCCCTCGGCCAATAATGCGAGATGAGCGCGCAACCCCAGAGTCGGTCACGACTGGACCTAATGGTCAGGGGTCCCTTTACCTTTACCTTACATGCAGTTGCAAGGAACGTGCCTCTACATGTGGGGAAGTTTTTTTTAATATTTAATGTTGTATTGTTTTAACACTTGATTGGGAGCCACCCAGAGTGGCTGGGGAGACTCAGCCAGATGGGTGGGGTACAAATATTATTATTATTATTATTATTATTATTATTATTATTATTATTATACATTCTAATTGAAAAGCAGATTTTTTTCACTGCAAGAGAAATGTTCCTCAAATTTTAATCCAGAAAAATATATATCCAGGTATAAAAAATTATCGTAATATAGGCAAATGTTTTGGCTTGCCTTATTCAGCTAGTTTTCTTGCAGAAATGAATTATTCTGGGAAACATATCCTGGGATGCAATCATATCAGTGTCCAAGGAGATACCATTGCGTGACCAGGCTTCATTGCGTGACCAGGCGCGACAGCCCCAGCCCCCAGGGATCATAAGGAAGGAATAAAGACTCTGACAATGTTATATCGAATTAAAATTAGGCCACAACTTTATTAAACTTCCAAATGTAGGAAGACCTTGCCTTAGGCCTTGGGCGTGTATCCCTCCCAGCCCCCCAACTGGGGGAACTGGGGTTCATCAGGGTAAATGGGATATGGGGGAGCTGTGCAAGACCTAAGTGCAGCAGGCAGCCATGCCCATATCCCCGCACACAGGGTAGTTCACTGACAGCCTTTTGGTGTATAGCCAGTGACACCCATTATATAACCCCTTTTAAGAGGGGACCGTGAAATTGCCACCACAGGGGGGTGAATCGCCACTTCACACACACACACACACACACACACACACACACACACACACACACTATAGGGAAGAAAAGACTAAAGGATAAACAGGAAGAAAAAGTTAACCTGTAAACAAGAAACATTGCACAAAGGGAGGGTAGGGAGGGTGAATCTCCAGAGCCGACTGCCTGGCTACACCCCCTATTATAAATGGGGCTGGCCTAACTTCCCAGCAAGAAACTTGATTACTGAGGCTGGGTGTGAACCTCAAAAAATTAACACGGAACTGAAAAACGAATGGAAATGCTATGAGGATTATATGAAGAAACATTACTCAAAAGATGACATGCTAACATGCTTAGAATAAGAGATATGAAGGGGGGGGAAATAGAATTAGAAATAAATTGAATATAGAATTGTACAGAAAACAGAATGCACAAATGGTAACAAAGATACAGCAGACGCCGGAAAAGCGACCCGGGGTGGGGGGTGGGGGAGGGAAAGGGGAAAGGGTGACGGGAAATTGAGATGGGGAAAATGATGTAATGAATTGGAATGTACTTTTCTTTTTCTGTTATCTTCGTTATTCCTTTTTTTGTTGTTGGTGATATTGCAGAAATGGAATTGTATTGAATGTATTGATGGTATAAATTGCAATAAAAGTTTTTTTAAAAAAACCACTGAGAGGCAAGGCAGCCTCTGTTTGCCAGCAAGCTCCCTGAGAACTGTAGCACCATGTGCGATCCCGCGAAGGGCACCCATAATGTAAAGTGTGAGTGCTCATTATAGGAATAGGAACAAAAATTGAAATTCCAACTTCATTTCAGTCTGATCCTAACCCAGAAGTAAGCATCACTAAATCCATAGGATCACACATTTTATTCCAGAGATAAACAGATACAAAAACCAAAATCACTGGCTACAATATGGGGAATAGGAAGATGTAACTGGGAAATGGATGATGTTGCAATTGTGTCAGGAATATCTAGGAAGGTATAGATTGTGATTTATTTTGACATATGTCAGTACCATAAAAATCCTCAAGAAAGAGAGACACTCATCATTCATGAAATGTCAAATTGCCGAAGGCAGTTTCTGGGAACTGAATTGCTCACGTGGAATAGGAATGAATGTTTACTTATGGCAGAATAAGACTCAAAATATTTTCAGCTCCTCAGCACCAAAAAAGTAGTAGTAATGTTGGTTGCAATAATAGATGCATCTAGCTTCCTATCCAAACCTGTATTAAAATACGAAATTCCAGTCAATGACATGTGTAGTTAATTCTACAAAGCATGAACTAACAAATTGTGTTGCACAGCATCAAATACATTTCTCAGATATCTTAACAAATTCATATGTATAACGTATTTTATAACCACAGTAATTGAAAGCAAGAAGCCTAATAGTGACTATTTAGAAATGAAATACAAAAGCAACTAATCGTAAAATCCTTCATGCATGACAACCATCCAAATGTGTTTTCACCATAATTGGTCTTCCTCTTTAATCATTCTTAATCATTAATAATTCTTCACACCAGTTTTCACGTCTTAATTAATTTCTATCCATCTTGCAGGTGACACCACTGTTCCGCCATTGTTATTTCATAGCATTTGACAAATCAGGCTGAGAGGCAAATGTCCATTTTCATATGACTGAGGAAGACCAACTGTGGCTGCGATGTGTTTGACTGTTTCATCATACATTACAATTTTGTTGTTGTTGGGTCATTATTAAGCGAACTGATTTTGTGATTACAAAGTGTTGTATGACTTTACACAGTGCTTGTCTTTTCCTTCTTTTCCTCATTTCATAAACCCCAACTCAATAATTGATCCTTTGCCAGTCTTTTCTACTTGGTTGGATTGTCTTGTGTGTGAAAGACCACCCCAACTGATTTATTCAAACATCTCATCAATACTTTGATATCATGAGGACAGGCACATAATCATTAATGTATAGATTATAGAATAGAATCATAGAATCATAGAGTTGGAACAGACCACAAGGGCCATCCAGTCCAACCCCCTGCCAAGCAGGAAACACCATCAAAGCATTCCTGACAGATGGCTGTCAAGCCTCTGCTTAAAGACCTCCAAAGGAGGAGACTCCACCACACTCCTTGGCAGCAAATTCCACTGCCGAACAGCTCTTACTGTCAGGAAGTTCTTCCTAATGTTTAGGTGGAATTTTCTTTCTTGTAGTTTGAATCCGTTGCTCCGTGTCCGCTTCTCTGGAGCAGCAGAAAACAACCTTTCTCCCTCCTCTATATGACATCCTTTTATATATTTGAACATGGTTATCATATCACCCCTTAACCTTCTCTTCTCCAGGCTAAACATACCCAGCTCCCTAAGCCGTTCCTCATAAGGCATCGTTTCCAGGCCTTTGACCATTTTGGTTGCCCTCTTCTGGACACGTTCCAGCTTATCAGTATCCTTCTTGAACTGTGGTGCCCAGAACTGGACACAATACTCCAGGTGAGGTCTGACCAGAGCAGAATACAGTGGTACTGTTACTTCCCTTGATCTAGATGCTATACTCCTATTGATGCAGCCCAGAATTGCATTGGCTTTTTTAGCTGCTGCATCACACTGCTGACTCATGTCAAGTTTGTAGTCAACAAAAACTCCTAGATCCTTTTCACATGTACTGCTCTCAAGCCAGGTGTCTCCCATCCTGTATTTGTGCCTTTCATTTTTTTTGCCCAAGTGTAGTACTTTACATTTCTCCTTGTTAAAATTCATCTTGTTTGCTTTGGCCCAGTTGTCTAATCTGTTAAGGTCATTCTGAAGTGTGATCCTGTCCTCTGGGGTGTTAGCCACCCCTCTTGAATCTTATATGATTATAATTTTATACATGATTTATCAATTTTTTTCTTCTTTTTCTTTTCTTCCCTTTTCCTTTTTCTTTCTTTTGTGTCTTTTCCTTTTCCTGTTTATGTTATTGTTGATGCTTTGTTTTGTAATGCTGTTTTGTAATTCTGAAATATAAAATAAATGCATAAAAAAGCAATAAGCAATAGCCCAGTCCACTTAGAACACAAGAGCAAAACACCTTTTCCTACTGAAGCTGAAGGAGGATCCTATGACAAGCCAATAGTTCTGGCCTTATATTATATTCACTGCTTACTTATGGTGTGAGCTATCATTGCTGTTGCTGCATTGGGCACACTGCAACAAACCTTGTCAATTCTTTTGAAGTGATTTGATGCCTAAGATGTGTGCAAAGTTAAAGTTGGGCGAGCACCTTTGGAAGGCTGCAGTCCTGAGAACTTCATTCAGGGCTGTGGGCCCATGAACTGCCCATTGCCCAGTCCTAATCCACTGTAAGGCTAGCCAGCATTTCGAGAGAAACAAGAAGAAGCACACCTATCAGACAAGCTCCCACCAATGGAGAATTTCCATAAAGAAGCAATCCATCTGTGATGCTCTTCACTTCTCCCTCTGTCAATTCTGTAATCAAAATTATTAGGCACTTGAACACAAATCAAGCACAAATTACCCACTACACAAAATAATCTGAAATTACAAGGAACTAAAATAGCACCATCTAACAATAGTCTATATCTTACAGCAGGAAATGAGAATGCTTTTTAATAAATAAATAAAAGTTTCGTTTACCAGGCATCAAAAACAAAGTAAGGCGGTGGGGGGTTGGGGACTGAGATCTCTTCTCTCAGTCATCTCTCCTTTTAAGACAACAGTTTGTCAGAGATCTAACTGGGATTGCACCCCAATTGAGTTTCTTCTTTGCGTTGCACGTTTATGCTTGTGGAAAGCTGTCATTGTGACAAACACAGAGCTGCTCCCCATCCTGCTGCTCTCCTCTTCTTTTTGACAGATAACATAGAGCAAAATATATTCATAACCTGCTGCACAATTCTGACTGCCACTGATGTAAGCAGAGAAATGCTCAGAGGCAGTGTAGTGAACAAGAGGGCTCGACACAAAAATAGCTTAAGTGTAAAGTGTGATGGCGCCATTTTACCCAGTCATGATGGCTGCCACCAAATAATTCTCGGAGCTGTAGTTCTCTCAGAGATGGGAGAACAAGATTTGTTCATTAAACAACATTCCCACAAGGAACAGAAAGTTCAAAAAAGAAGGGGGCAACGGGGGGGGAGAGGGAATATTGGGTTGCAAAGCATTGCAGAAAGGGAGTGGGGTGAAGGGAAAAGGATGTTGTTGTTGTTGTTGTTGTTGTTGTTTTAAGGATGGATAAATTTGGTCTGAAACTGGTCTGTTGATTCTGGAACTTGCTGACCTGGAAGGGAAGTGCCGTGATCAGGGGAGGTAGAGGTAGAATGGAGGATAAAAAAAGATATAAAATTAAATTGAGGAAATAAAAAGGAATATTTAAATGTATGAATATTTTTGGAAGAAAAATTTAGGCTAGGGAAGAAAAGAAATGATAAATATGGTAGAAAAGGGAATACTAGGGTTATAATTTAGAAAGATGAATTGTTATGTTGGGGTAGTTGAGTGGCTTTCCTCCTCCTGTTTGTCTCCCGTGACCTGGGTCCCCTTGGTGGCGGGGGTGGGATCTGGGGTGGGGGGCAAGGGTTTAACTGGAAAAAGGACCACCCTTACCTGTCTTTTTTCCCCTGGAGACTCTTGATGGCAGGGGGAGACCTAGGGGAGGGACAGGAGGGGTGTGAAATGAAAATAAGGGAGAATTAACAGGGGGGAATGGATAGTATGGAATTATGATTTTAAAGTGATTGGAAAAAGGTTGGGGAAAAAATTGAAAACTGTTAAAGAAGATTCTAAAATGAAAATCAGGAAGGGCGGGTAGGGGAAGTCCACAAGACAATGTTAATGAAAAATGATAAGATGTATGATTTTTAGTGTTTAGTGTTGGGGTTTTTAGATGTTTTTGATATTGGTTTTGTTTGTGGGTATGGGGTTTTTTTTGTGTGTGTGTGTGTATTCATATAAAATCAATAAAAAAAAATTGGGGGGGGAAAGGAGTTGCTGAGACCACCTAGGAAGGAAGAGAGAAGGAGCTGGACAGTGGGTGGGTTACTCTTAAGTTGGTGTATCTCAATTCTACCATGATAGTTTGCAGTTTAATGGCACAATTGTAGACCATGGACAGAAACAAGCTCAGTGATAGCCTTGCAAAGGCGAAATTGCAACTGAAAATTAGCCTGACCTGTGCTAGAACTTCCCAACTTCTTAAAAAGCCTGGGTCAGCTATAAGTAGCAAGAGGTTGGCTCAAATACATATGTAAAAGGAAGGAAACCAAGGACAAGCCAGACCAGCTCTGAGGTAAAAAATACATTTAATTTTAGTATGAAGGTGTCATGCTGTCCGACTAGCTGCAGGGAGGGGGGATACAAGAAGCTTGGGGGTGGGATGGGGGACAGAAATGGCCGCAGGGAGTGAGGGGTTGTTTGGGAAGACCCAACATTCTCTTCAGGGATCATATTTAAAGGTGAATTGAAGGGGTGGAAGTAGATCTGTGAATTCACCAGTCTCTAGAAAGCAACACGTGGAAAAATGGCTGTGTACAACCTATATCTTCAAAACATATTTCTTCAAAGAATTATGGGTACTGAAGTTTACCACTTGCTGAGCTACAATTCACAGAAAATCTTAATGAACGACCATGCCCAGAATTCTTTTTTGGGGGGGGAAATGAGCTAAAGTTGTGTGTGCAGCCTTAATCTCACTTTGAAAATGACTTCCAACAACTCAGCCACTGGGCAATCCTACTTAAACTATAACCTCCCCCCCCCCTATGTGGAGCCACATAAGATATAGTGCACCTGCCTATTATAGCAGCAAGGTTAAGTCTATAATGCTAGAACCAATTTGTTCTTTATACTTCTTTGAGTGCAAGCAATTCTCTGTTCTTTGTGTTTGTTAATAAACCTGAATTCCTTGGTTTAATAAATCTATGAGTTCTGATCTGAAGTGATTCTGACTAATTCTGTGTTACCTTGAGTTAACAATACCTCTGTCCTTTTTGTCTTGGTTAGTACTGCTGATACGGTATGTACATCTTTAGCAGAGCTGGGTGGCTAGAGAGCACAAACTGGTGGAGTTTCACTTGGTACCCACAGCTGGAACTAAAAAATTTGTTCCTCAAAACTTTTATTTCTTTATTACATGTATATCCCACCATTCCTTCAAGGAGTTCAAGGTTACATACATGGTTCTCCCTCTCCCCATTTTATCCCCTAACAGTGCTGTGAGGTAGGTAAAAAAAGGGGGGCAAAGGACCCATGGATGGTTAAGTCCAGTCAAAGGTGACTATGGGGTTGCGGTGCTCATCTCGCTTTCAGGCCGAGGGAGCCGGCGTTTGTCCACAGACAGCTTTCTGGGTAATGTGGCCAGCAGGACTAAACCACTTCTGGCACAATGGAACACCATGACGGAAACTAGAGCAAACAGAAATGCTGTTTACCTTCCCGCTGCAGTGGTACCTATTTATCTACTTGCACTGGTATGCTTTCAAACTGCCAGGTTGGCAAGAGCTGGGACAGAGCAACGGGAGCTCACTCCATCGTGGGGATTCGAACCACCAACTTTCTGATTGGCAAGCCCAAGAGGCTCGGTGGTTTAGCTGTGAGGCACGTTAGGCTGAGATACAGTGACTCATCCAAGGTCACCCAGTGAACTTCATGGCTGAGTAGGACCCTGGTCTTCCAGGTCCAACATTCTAAATACTTTGCCATGCTGGTCCTCCAATACATAAGAACTTCCCTGCTCTGACACAGAAGGTTGCAGCCACTGTTGATTCTCTGTGTCTTTAAGCCACAGCAACTGATATTCATCTGAATTGGCTTTCCATATTGCTTGCTTGGTGCCACAATAAGGAAAGGGATTGGAGGAAGTGTGCCTCACTTGCTTGGATTCACAGGTGCACAGAGTGCTGTTACACTCAAGTTCTTCTCGAGGGCTTTCCATGGACAGCTACAGTAGCTGGATGCCGTGATAACAGGATGCTAGACTAGCTGGGGCCTTGGGCCTAATCCACCAGGTCTCTTAATATTTTTCATCACGACTCCCCAGAAGTCCATAGGGATGCTGCAGTAGGACAGGGGTGGCCTATGTGGTACTGTCTTGCCAAAGGCAGGGTGGTTCTTTTAAAATGAGATTCAGAAGCAACACAAAATACACAAGTGAGTGAGAAGAGTAAAGATTTTATTCTAAAACAGCAAGCAATGTATTCATACCAAGCAAGCACTTCAATCTGCCACTTGGAAGCCCTCTAGAAGCAGCAAAGTGACTCCTCCAGGGAGCCTGAGTTTGCACAGCCCTGTGGCCGATCAGTCCATGCACGAGCTTCAGAGAAACTCTGCCCAAGCCGTCCAATTTTACAGATAGCCTGTGTGGCTTGCCAGACTGGCTACGTGCAGATCATCCATTAGCCACCCCCCTCCCAATGGCTCACTTTCTCAAAACAATGTCCAAGATCAAAGAAGGTACCCAGCATTTGTTAGGGTTAAAAGCAAAATCAGCAGAAACTGGTTGAGAAACTTACACATAGAGACCAAGACTTAAACAAATGCTTGGTTTAATGGAGAAAGTAAAATTAACAAAAATTAAATTAAGCTTGCACAAAATACCCGCACAACCAAACCACCCACCAAGAGCACACTGGGAAAACGCCCAGCACAGAGGCAACACACAACACCCCTGATATACCCTGCATCATCAGCTTCACAGCAACACCTGTAGAGCTGCTCCACAGCTGCAGAGCCCCAGTCATTAAATCTTTCCTGACTCTTAAAGGTACAGTGAAACAATAATGACACTTTTACACAATCATTCAACAGCATTATCCTCCACAACTGATTAAGGCAGCTGTTGTGGGGCTTCACCTCCTCCCAACATTCTCAGAACATTAAAGACTGTTCTCACACCATCAAAAAACTTAACAAGAGTGAGAGAGAGGGAAGGAACAGAGGCAGGAAGGGTAACTGTGTCAGATCACTAAATCCTTGATACATTTTGTCTTGCAGGTGCACTATGTTGGTTACCCGGGTGCACTACATTGGCTCCCAGTACGTTTCCGAGCACAATTCAAAGTGTTGGTGCTGACCTTTAAAGCCCTAAATGGCCTCGGTCCAGTATACCTGAAGGAGCGTCTCCACCTCCATCATTCTGCCCAGACACTGAGATCCAGCACCGAGGGCCTTCTGGCGGTTCCCTCGTTGCGAGAAGCCAAGTTGCAGGGAACTAGGCAGAGGGCCTTCTTGGTGGTGGCGCCTGCCCTGTGGAACGCCCTCCCAACAGATGTCAAAGAGGAAAACAACTACCAGACTTTTAGAAGACATCTGAAGGCAGCCCTGTTCAGGGAGGCTTTTAATGTTCAATAGATTACTGTGTTTAATTTTTCTGTTGGAAGCCGCCCAGAGTGGCTAGGGAAACCCAGCCAGATGGGCGGGGTATAAATAATAAATTAATTATTATTATTATTATTATATACCCGTGCAGTAGAACTTTTGTGGGGTTTATAGAGCAGTGTGGGCGGAAAGCATAGAATGAGCACAGGCCTGCCCCTGATTCTTTATGTTTAGGCTAGAGCTGGTGTAATCCATAAACCGACTGAGCTTCCATAGGAGAGAAAGGGAGGGGGGATGGCATAAGTGGAAAAAAAGAACAAAAATGCATTATGGCAGGGAGCACCCGGCTTTGGTATTTTCAGAGGCTAGCCTGCAGGCCCTATTACAATGAAACAACTGAAGCTCAATTCCCAGCAACACTTTTGTTAGGTCAGATATTCCAGTCACAGGAATTAGAACATGATATGCATAGCATAAAGTGTCAGGTAGAATGACTGGTTTTCTAAGTGATTCCCCCTGTAGGTAGCAAACTTAACAAACAAGCAAAAAAAAAAAATTACTTCTGCAGTCTCCTCTACTGCTAGCCTGGTACAGGGCAGCGGTGGTGGCACTGAATCAAAGGGCATTTCTGCATGATGACTACCAAGGCCTGACAAATATGGGCTTGCTATAGGAAAGCAAGCCATAAATGTTTTGAAAAAATCGCATGCAAATGCTCATTCAGCTACGGGCAAAGCTCACTGTAATCCTATCACAAGCTGAGGGTGAAATGAAACCTTACAAGAGACATAGGAGCCGCTGCCAAGAATGAGAACTTTATTTCAAGCTTCCCCTCACCTTTCTCTAATATGCGCTGTTAATTCATGGTGTTGTTTGTTAGGCATCTTTATAACCCATCTCTCATCACGGTAGATCCCAGGGCAGGGTTTAAAATACAAGCTACATGAAATAATGGAAACAGTTAAAGGTTATTTTGGATGTAACTTCTGAGAACAAAGGGGCAAGCATGGCTTCTTTGTTTCTCCAAATAGATAGCTAGGACTATGGAACATTTTCCCATCAAGTATGTGCTTCCTTTACTAAACGAAAGCTTTCGTACTTTATACCAAATCTCAGTTTGAATACCTTTTGACTAAAGTTGTGCTCCAAGCAAGGATTCACTTAGCTAAAGTTAAGTTCTGCTGCAGCATATAAAAACTCTGTATGCTAAGATGTTGCTCTTAATACTACTTTGCTGCTGTGTATTTTAAGAGTTTGTGCTGAATGTGTCTCTTACAGGTTATTACGTTTTATGGTTTCAGGCTTTCAAGGATTGTTTTGTTGGCAGTTTTACTGTTGCCTCCTGCCCAGAGGTCAACTTAGAAATACTGGGTGGGCAATATCCAGCACCCTTGTCCTGTCAGTGCAAGAATTTCTGCGTGTGCAATGGTACGTTCCCCCTTCTTCTTCCCCTGCATACATTGCACCCTCCCCAGATTTATTCCTGAGGCTTGGGAAACCCCCAGAACAGATTTAGGGGCTGTGAAGGGGGAACCCAACCCTTTTGTTGGAAACCACCCAGAGTGGCTGGGGAAACCCAGCCAGATGGGCAAGGTATCAGTATATTATTATTATTATTATTATTATTATTATTATTATTATTATTATTATTTCCCAAACCAACGAGACAGGCACTTTTCCACCTGGCTAGGTGTGACTGTGTACAGAAACCAAAGGCCGTTACAAAGGTTAGATGCGAACCAGAATCATAATATTGGAAAGGAGAAAACTGGACTTTTTACGGCTCAGCAGCTGTGATAAAAACTATCATCTAGATAATCCATTGTTAAACAGAGCAGCCTTTTTATGTTCTAATTGAGCATGGCCGTGTCGTAAAAAATAAATATACATTTCTAATGCTTTCACAAAGACACAGTTATCAGGGGTTTTTTGTGTGAAGAGCATTAAATCCCTTTAATGATAATATGTACGGTTTATATTATAGGTGCTTAACGGACGATTGTTTGGAAATCTGTTCATGATGAAGGGGCACTTTATAAATTTGTGGTGGATCTGCCTAGTTATTATTATTAATAATAATCATACTAATTAACTTTATGCATCATTTTTCCCCTGAAGAGCTTGGAGTGGCTTACATGTAGCTCCCTGATGATCTCCAACCTAGGCAAGGCCACATCTGCTTAGTTTCAAAAATATTCAGGCCATGTTCTGAGTAGCATTAATACTGCTTAATAAACTCTTATTGGCCATGCGAGGGAGTCAGATATCTTGGAATTACAATACCCTCATATTCCATTATAATTCTAGGGTACCTGAAGGATTTGCACAAAGCCACAAAAACTGAATTAATATTTATAGCATTGTCAGCTACAATTCTCCTAGGTAAATACTGAAAGAGTGACAATGTCTCAGCAGTTTGAGGCAAACTGACTAAGGCGTCACATTCTGTTTTAAATGCATTATTTATTGCATTAAGGGGAAGAGAACTGTAGTTCTTGTAACAAATTAATGCAGGCATTTCCTTGACCATTATGAGAACAGAATGGGTACATTCAGATGTTGGGATTATTATGTTAGTTTTTCCAGTTATAATGTTAGCACTTGTATCCCGGATTCTAATGTACCTTTTGTACTGCATCACCTGTTGCATTGTGGAACTGTGACTTTATGATTGAAACATGGGCGTACCCAGGATCAAAACTAGGGGGGGGCAAGGGGGGGCCAAGGCACAGAAGGGGAGGGGCCACAAAGTGGGCGGGAATGGCGAACTCGCGCTCCGCCGGGCTGTGCCCCTCCCTAGAAGCAGGGCTGGTGGGCGGAGGTGGAGCCCAGCCCAGCGGAGCGCGAGTTCGGCGTTCCCGCCCACCGCGCCGCGCTCCCTGGTTCCCCGCCGCGCTTGGCCTTGCCTGAGGGCGCGCCGGGGAGCTGGAGGGAGGGTGCGGCGCGGTGCGGTGGGAATGGCGAACTCGCACTCCGCCGGGCTGTGCTCCGCCTCTGCCCACCAGCCCTGCTTCTAGAGTAGGGCGGCTGCCCTAACTTGCCCCGTGGTGGGTACGCCCTTGGATTGAAATACTGCCATGTATCAATTATGGTGCTGGAGGAGACTCTTGAGAGTCCCATGGACTGCAAGAAGATCAAAGCTATCTGTCAGAGGGCCTGGTATGGCTACTCTAGAGTAACGACTCCAGCATGGTCTTTTAAGGTTTTTATTAAGTGCTGATTATTTACAGTGTTCAGAGCAGTAAAAATGCATCCTTAAGGTGAGGTGTCTGAACTCCCGAATGGCGATTGGCGCGTTTTCTTCCAGCACCACAGCTTTGGCAGACCCAACCTCTTCCCCCTACGTTTGCGTCGCAATTCGGGAGTTGGGGGAATTGGCCTCCCCCCTGTGCGTCCTACTTCCTGTCCCACCTGCGGCCTGGGCTCCACAACCTTGCCTGAGCCTCGGACACCACTTCCTGACTCTCCGCTGGAGGCAGAGCTCTCCTTACTCTCTCCCGCGCTTGGGGATGGGCTGGAACTTAAGATGGGAGGGACTTCCCTGTATCCCTCGTCCCTCACATCCATCCCCCTCCCAGGCTCCTCTCCCCCCCTTCCTAGTGGCTCTCCGCTTGCTGGGGACGAGTGAAACCCCAAGAAGTCTGTGGCATCCGAGCCTGTGGGTGTAAAAATTTCCCCCCAATCCTGCGATCTTTCTCCTTCCCCCTGAGAAGACGGGAATCCCAAGAAGTCAGTGGCGTCAGAGCTGGTGGGAGTAAAAATGTTCTGCCAGTCCTCTCCTGCCTCTGACGTCGTTGACCTCGGTGAAACCCACACCTCTTCTTCCGTGTCCTCAAATTCCGCTTCCCATCTCCATGGAGAGCTGCTGCCTGCTATCTCTTCCTCCTGCCCCTCCCCCTCTCCCTCCCTTTCCATGTGCCAGGGCTTGGGCCTGTGGGGGAACAGGGCGTGGAACTCTTCCACTAAAAATTCCTCAGGTACTTCTGTGGCCGGTATCCACTCATTGTGGGACGGCGGAGTGTCCTCCCATGCTATCAGGTACTCCAGTCCTCTCACCCCTCTCCTTGAGTCTAAAATCTCAGTTGCCTCATTGAGCTGTCGGGCGTCTCCCGTCTCCCCCCCTCCCTCTGGAGGCTGATCACTGTCCCTGAACCTGGTACTTTCCCTGTACGGCGACAGCAGCGATCTATGAAACACTGGGTGCACTCTCATGTCCTCCGGCAGTGCTAGCCTGAAGGCTACCGGGTTGACCTGTTGCGTGACCGTGAAGGGGCCCAGCCTCCTGGGTGCTAACTTCTTGCATCGCCCCCTGGTGGGAAGACCTTCCGAGGATAACCAAACCTTGTCCCCCACCCTGATGACCTCTCCCGGTCGCCTGTGGCGATCTGCCCCCTTCTTGTACGCTTCCTTGGCCCTCTCCAAGTGTTCTCTGAGCTGCTGGTGCACCGTCTCCAGGTCCTCTGCCCAATCCTCTGCCTGTGGGCCCTCTTCCTCCTCCTCCCCCTCCCTCTCCGGGAAAGATCTGAGGTCGCGCCCGTAGTTGGCCTTAAAGGGCGACACCCCTGTGGAGACGTGCACCGCATTGTTGTAGGCAAATTCTGCCAGTGGCAGGCGATCCACCCAGTCCGTTTGCCTCTGGCTGACGTAACATCTCAGGTACTGCTGCAGAATGGCGTTGACCCGCTCCGCCTGTCCATTGGTTTGCGGGTGCCTAGCCGTCGACAAGCTGACCTCCACCTGCAGGAGGTTCATGAGCCGCCGCCAGAACCTGGAAACAAATTGGCGGCCACGATCCGAAATAACCCTTAAAGGCAATCCATGCAGTCTGAATACGTGGTCAACAAACAGTTTGGCCGTCTCTTCTGCCGAGACCGCCCTGGCACACGGTATAAAATGGCACATTTTGGACATGAGGTCCACCACCACCAACACTGCGGTCTTGCCCCTGGACGACGGCAGGTCTGTGATGAAGTCCATGGACACTACTTCCCACGGCCTGTGCGGTGTGGCTAAGGGCTCCAGCAAACCAGCTGGTGGCGCTCTGACCACCTTTGCTCGCTGGCAGGTGTCACATCCCCTTACATAATCCCTAACATCCTCCCGCACCCCTGGCCACCAGAAGTGTCTCATGACTAGGTGAGTGGTTTTGTCCCTTCCAAAATGACCCGCCGTTGGGTTGTCGTGCATCTGCTTGAGGGCCTTACCTCTCAGCTGTTTGGTTGGCAGGTACAGGGCTCCCTTGTAAAAAAGCAAACCCCTCCTTTCCTCAAAGTCTTTGGCCTGCTCCCCCCCCTCTCAGTTCTCTGAAGATGCGGGTGGCAAATTCATCAGCTGCTGTCAGTGCTGTGAGTTCTGCCTCGCTCACCACTGTTGCTCCGCAGGACCATGCTGATGGGGGGAAAATATGCCTGGGTGCCGGTGGCAACTCCTCCTCCATGTACTCTGGCTTGCGGGAGAGGGCATCCGCCCTGACATTCTGCTCTCCCGGGATGTAGTGGATGGAGAAGTTGAAGTTCGAGAAGAACTCTGCCCACCGTATCTGCCGCTGGTTGAGCACCCTGGCAGTTCTCCAGAACTCCAGGTTCTTGTGGTCTGTGCACACCTGGATGGGGTGCTTGGCGCCCACCAGGAAGTGTCGCCAGTGCTGGAACGCAGCGTGGATCGCGAGAAGTTCCCTGTCAAACACTGTGTAGTTGCGTTCCGGCTGGGTCAGCTTCCTGGAGAAGGAGGCACAGGGTCTCCACTCTCTGTTGGCGTCCAGTTGCAACAGAATCGCTCCCAGAGCCTTGTCCGAAGCATCTGTCTCCAGGCGTAGGGGCGCATCCTGCACCACGTGGAACAGGTGCTGGTCTGAAGCGAATACCCTCTTGAGGCTTTCGAACGCTGCTTGCGCCTCTGGTGTCCACCGGAACTTCTGCTTGCCTCTCAGGCAGTCGGTGATAGGAGCCGTGACGCGAGAGAAGTTCTTGATGAACTTCCTGTAGAAGTTCGCGAAGCCTAGTAGGCGTTGGGCATCTTTGCGCGTCCTGGGGCTGTGCCAGTCCAGGATGGCCTGCACCTTGTCCTTGTCCATCGCCAGCCCCTTGTCTGACAGCTTGTAGCCTAGGAAGTCCACTTCTTTGGTGTGAAACTTGCACTTCTCCAGCTTCACATACAGGTGGTTGTCCTTCAGGCGCTGCAACACCTCCCTGACATCCTTCACATGCTGCACTGGGTCATTGGAGTAGATAAGGATGTCATCCAGAAAGACCAAGCAGTTCTTGAAGAGGAGGGACCCCAGGACGTGGTGCATGAAGGCCTGGAAGCATGCTGAGCCCCCTTGCAACCCGAAGGGCATCACCAGATATTCAAAAGAGCCCAGAGGCGTGAACATCGTGGTTTTCCATTCATCACCCTCCCGGATCCTAATCAAGTTGTACGCCCCTCTTAGGTCGAGCTTGGTGAAGATCTTGCCCCTGCGTGCCGCTGTCAGGAGATCATCCACTCTGGGCATGGGGAAAGCCATTGGCTCTGTCACCGAATTCAGCCGTCTAAAATCCACCACCAGACGGCGCTGTTGCGTGTCTTTCTTGTCCACCCAGAAGACCGGGCTGCCCCCTGCTGCCTTGCTTTCCCTGATGAACCCCCGCTTGAGGTTCTTGTCGATGAAAGCGCGCAGATCCTCCAGTTCCTGGTCTGACATGGCGTACAGCTTGGCTGGGGGTATAGTTGCCCCTGGCACCAGGTTGATCTGGCAGTCAAAAGGCCTGTGTGGGGGTAGGTGGTCGGACTCCGCTTCGCTGAAGACCTCCTGCAGGTCCCAGTACGGCTTGGGTATTGCCTCACCCCCCTTGACGTGCATGGTGGCCACCGTGGCTATCGGAGGCCCCTCCCCTGGTTGGTGCTGCATGCAATGTTCCAGACAAAAGTCCGATCCAAAAGTGATGCATCTCTGGTGCCAACTTATGGAGGGGTCGTGGCGCGTCAGCCAGCTCATGCCCAAGACGATGGGGGGGTCTGAGATGGTTGTGACGTTGAAAGCCAGTGTCTCTGAGTGCCTTCCCACCGTCATTCTCATGGGGGGGGGGTTTGATGCGTGATGGCCCCTCCCAGCAGCTCTCTGCCGTCAATGGTGGCCACATGCAGGGGAAAATCCAGCTGCAGAAGTTGGATCTGGTGCTCTTCCGCAAAGTTTCTCGAGAAGAAGTTGGCTGAGGCCCCACTGTCAATTAAGGCGAGGACTGTCAGGGGATAGCCATTTGGGAGCGTGAGCGTGACTTCTAGAACCACTCCTGCTCTGGGAGGGGTGGGCTGGCTGTGCTCCTCTCTGTGCGGGTGGGCGGGCGGGGGCTGTTGTCTGCTGACTGTGCCTGGCCGCTCCCCCTTGTCTCCTGCAGCCAGGCTGTCTCGTTTCCCTGCTGTGGTGCTGCGTCAGCTGGGGAAGGTACAACCGTTCCCGCCTTTCCTTGCCACTCTCTGCGATGAGGGCAGTCTCTGACGCGATGCCTGGGGGAGTTGCAGAGAAAGCAATTCCCGCCTCTTCCCTCCTTGCGTCTTGGCGCCGCCGGGGTTTGAAAAGCCCGCGCGCGCGCTCCTCCGATCTCCATCGGTTCCGGCTCTGGGCTTGGCCTGGGCGGGTGTGGGGGCGGGCCCTGGGGTGGGGTTTGGTGATGTGGTCTGTCCTGGGAGCGTGGGAACCAAGGTTTTGCTGCGCGCGTCGCTTGTTTGTCATTCCATCTGGATTCCTGTCTCACCCCCACCGCTAGCGCCGCTTTGCTTAACTCATCCATAGTTCGCGGTTTGGGACCTCTTGCCAGCTCATCCTTAACGTCTGCGTGCAAACCCATGTAGAAGGCTGATTTCACTGGCTCACTTTGCAGATCCCACCCCAGTTTGTGCACCAGCATGGTGAATCTCGCCCAGTAGTCCCTAACTGTCGATTTTCCTTGTGTTAAGTTATGAAGCTCCTCTTTAGTGGCCTCCATTTCACTGTCACTAGCGTACATTATTTTTAAAGCTTCTAGAAATAATTTTGCGTTCTTCATGCAAGGATTTTTTTGCGCGATGAGCGGTCTTACCCATTCTCGGGCGGCCCCCGTCAAATGCTCTATGATAAAGGAGACTCTGTGCGCGTCATCTGGGAATTCTGCTGCATGCAATTCCAGCGCATAATTTATTTCTGTCTCGAATACTAGGTACTCCCTAGGGTTGCCGCTAAACTTGGTGACTAGGCTCTGTCCCCTTCTCACTTGGACTAGCTGCGGCTGGGGCACCCCCCCACCTCTAGCGGCTTTCTCCTCTTCCAACTTCTTCTGTAGGTCCAAAACCATCACCCTTAGCTGTTTCTCAGTCTCCTCTTTTGTCCTCACCTGGTCCACCAGCTTGTTCAGCTCCTCCTGCGCCCCTCGCGCTTCCTCCTGAGCGGCATGCAATTGCTGCTGTGCGTGCGCTGTGAGGTTCTGCAGCTCCTGCTTCGCTGCTTCGGCCTCCAGCCTCCAATGCTCAGCCTCTTGAGCGCTCATCGCTGCACTCCAAAGTAGCCAAAAAAAAGATTCGGGAGTTGCTGTCAGAGGGCCTGGTATGGCTACTCTAGAGTAACGACTCCAGCATGGTCTTTTAAGGTTTTTATTAAGTGCTGATTATTTACAGTGTTCAGAGCAGTAAAAATGCATCCTTAAGGTGAGGTGTCTGAACTCCCGAATGGCGATTGGCGCGTTTTCTTCCAGCACCACAGCTTTGGCAGACCCAACCTCTTCCCCCTACGTTTGCGTCGCAATTCGGGAGTTGGGGGAATTGGCCTCCCCCCTGTGCGTCCTACTTCCTGTCCCACCTGCGGCCTGGGCTCCACAACCTTGCCTGAGCCTCGGACACCACTTCCTGACTCTCCGCTGGAGGCAGAGCTCTCCTTACTCTCTCCCGCGCTTGGGGATGGGCTGGAACTTAAGATGGGAGGGACTTCCCTGTATCCCTCGTCCCTCACACTATCCATTCTTCAGGAAATCAGCCCTGGGTGCTCACTGGAAGGACAGATCCTGAAGCTGAGGCTCCAATACTTTGGCCACCTCATGAGAAGAGAAAACTCCCTGGAAAAGACCCTGATGTTGGGAAAGATTGAGGGCACAAGGAGAAGGGGATGACAGAGGAGGAAATGGTTGGACAGTGTTCTCGAAGCTACGAACATGAGTTTGACCAAACTGCGGGAGGCAGTGGAAGACAGGAGTGCGTGGCGTGCTCTGGTCCATGGGGTCACAAAGAGTCGGACACGACTAAACGAAAACACTGCCATGTCACACTGAATTTTAAATGGTGGGAAAGAACTGTACAGTGGAACCTCGATTCATGAACACCTCGTTTATGAATTTTCAGTTTATGAACGCCGCGCTCCCATGTGGAACGGATTAATTCACTTTCCATTACTTTCAGTGGGAAAGTTCACTTCAGTTTATGAACGCTTCAGTTTATGAACAGACTTCCGGAACCAATTACACCCATGCTTCGGGTTAAGTACGCTTCAGGTTGAGTACTCCGCGGACCCGTCTGGAACGGATTAATCCACTTTCCATTACTTTCAATGGGAAAATTCACTTCAGTTCATGAACGCTTCAGTTTAAGTACTCCGCGGACCGCCTGGAACAGATTAATCCACTTTCCATTACTTTCAATGGGAAAGTTCGCTTCAGTTCATGAACGCTTCAGTTTATGAACAGACTTCCGGTACCAATTGTGTTCATAAACTGAGGTATCACTGTATGCCAAAATGCCAGTCCAAAGCTTCTCATGTGAAATTACAGCACAAAACTCCCTTGTGATTTTCCAGGTTAGCAGGGTTGCAAATGGATAAGACCATGGGTAGGCAAACTAAGGCCCGGGGACCGGATATGGCCCAATCACCTTCTAAATCTGGCCCATGGAAGGTCCGGGAATCAGCGTGTTTTTACATGGCCCATGCCATGTGGACTGTGCAACTGATGTCTGCATGGCCCACAGCGTGCATGAGTAAGGTGAGGCAATCAGGTGGCGTGCATGCATGGGGCGCCATAGAATTTTGAGAGGGCCTGGCTCCCACCTTGAATTTTTTTGGGTGGCATTGCCCGTCCGCCCCCCCTAGATGGCACCCCATCAGGAGAAAATTCTCACTCTGGTCCACTTCAGAGCCTTAACCAGAGGCCTAGCCTCGTGTAGAGATGGGAAGGCCTGGAAAAAAACTGGGGGGTGTGTGTGTGAAAAAACCCTGCTGAAAATGTTTGCAACCCCTGGCAGCTGAAGGGCTCAGAAGGGATTTTATCTACAGCCTTTTTGGGGAGGACCAGGGCTGTGAGATTTTTGGCTTCCTCGGAGCAGCATTTGTCTGGTTGTTTATGTACATCGACATTTGTAACAACTTAGAATCATAGAGTTGGAAGAGACCACAAGGGCCATCCAGTCCAACCCCCTGCCAAACAGGAAACACCATCAAAGCATTCCTGACATATGCCTGTCAAGCCTCCGCTTAAAGACCTCCAGAGAAGGAGACTCCACCACACTCCTTGGCAGCAAATTCCACTGTCAAACAGCTCTTACTGTCAGGAATTTCTTCCCAATGTTTAGGTGGAATCTTCTTTCTTGTAGCTTGAATCCGTTGCTCTGTGTTCGCTTCTCTGGAGCAGCAGAAAATAACCTTTCACCCTCTTCTATATGACATCCTTTTATATTTTTGAACATGGCTATCATATCACCCCTTAACCTTCTCTTCTCCAGGCTAAACATACCCAGCTCCCTAAGCCCTTCCTCATAAGGCATTGTTTCCAGGTCTTTGACCATTTTGGTTGCCCTCCTCTGGACACGTACCAGCTTGTCATTGGAGAGGTTGGTCTGGACCCATTGTATAAACAGGTGGGGGGAAACCCTTTTTCCACAGGAGGGGACCCCTTATGGCAGTCTTGGGATGTTGCTCCAAGTCCTAAGATCCATGTGAAGTTGGCATAGTAAACACGGTCCCAGGTTGCTTGAGAAACCCTGCAGTAGTGCTTCATGCAGTGCCCCCCCCCCCCCGGGAACATGCAATTCCCTTTAATGTTATCCCAGCATTTGGTTTGAGATGATGCAATTAGCCAGCAAGCGGGCTTCACAATCATTGGATCCCTGTCCTATGCAAAAACCATTTGCAAAAACCTATGCCACGCCATTCCGGGCCTGTGCACACCTGTCCAATCCCATAGACACCTTGCTATGCACTGGGTGCATAATTTCCTATACATGATCACGTAATTTCTGGGTGGTACAATACCTCCAGAGCAGTGTTTTGTGAGAGCTCAGCGAGACAAATGATGTGATGCAAGATAGCACCTGTCTTTCAACAGATCCCTTAACTATTTTAAATACGTTCACTAAAATAAGAGCCTTCATAATTTATCACCTGCAATGTAAGCGCCTTCACTTTAATGTTGGTTATAGCAGGAGGTAGTCAACTGAATCATTCATGTGTAAGTGTCATTATGAGCCTTATTACAGTGTTTAGTGTAATAAAGCTAGCCTGCAATTCACTTCATCTATAAAATGTCTGTCCTTTGAATGTGCATAACATCTTTCTGTTTGCAAACATATCTGTGTGGCTAGCTCTGTTGTCTTCAAAAGCACGAATAGAATCAATGAAAATTCGGAGAAGTGCCTTTTGTGCCAGGTGGGCACAATTACCCAATATTTTGCATTTTTGTAGGGATGTTCAGCCTCACCCCACCCTGGGAACTGTGCTATTCTTATTGAAACAATAGGCTTCTCTTAAAATTCATCAGTGGTCCCCCACCCCCAGGGATCCCCAGATTGGTTTCAACTCTTGCTGCTGGCTTTTCACATTATTGTCCCGTAACCATGTTAGTTTCTCTCCCATAGCCTTTGTATATGGACAAAATTGCATCCTCTTATGACATGGGAGCAGGGACCCAGGTGGCGCTGTGGTTAAACCACTGAGCCTAGGGCTTGTTGATCAGAAGGTCGGCGGTTCGAATCCCTGTGACGGGGTGAGCTCCCGTTGCTTGGTCCCAGCTCCTGCCAACCTAGCAGTTTGAAAGCACGTCAAAATGCAAGTAGATAAATAGGAACCGCTACAGCGGGAAGGTAAACGGCATTTCCATGTGCTGCTCTGGTTTGCCAGAAGCGGCTTTGTCATGCTGGCCACATGACCTGGAAGCTATACGCCGGCTCCCTCGGCCAATAATGCGAGATGAGCGCGCAACCCCAGAGTCGGTCACGACTGGACCTAATGGTCAGGGGTCCCTTTACCTTTATGACATGGGAGCAGTGCTGGAAACTCAGACATCTTGACTCCTAGCCCAGTGGAAGTTCCAGTGTATGGATGGATCTCTAATTTTAGCAACATTTTCCTTCTCGCTACCATGCATATTTCCTCATTGCATAGACACAGCTGCCCTGGACTCAGAAGTGAATAGGGAAGCTATTACTCATACTAGACTTCCATTGTTACGTGTGCTAATTTAAGTTGCTGAGGCTGCCTTTTTCTGTCTTGAAAGGATGCTTTCCTGGATATTCTTGAATTTTGATATGTATTTCAAAACCACCATAGGTGACATACCTATACAGTATAAAGAAATGGTATGGTGGGGGATGGGGACCCCTCACTGAGCATATTAATTCTTTTGAAGCTGATTTCTTGTCTCATTGGCCGTTGCTACCTTCCCATGCTGCTGTCCTACTTTGCACACATGAAAGGTAACAATAGGTTGGATATTTTGCTTCTACAAATTTTGTGTTGTGGTTATAACCTCAAGAACTACATAATATATACTTATTTAAATGCATCTACACTTTGGAATGCGGGACGCGGGTGGGTTAAGCTACTGAGCCTTGGGCTTGCCGATCCGAAGGTCGGCGATTCGAATCCCCACGACAGGGTGAGCTCCCATTGCTCGGTCCCAGCTCCTGCCAACCTAGCAGTTCGAAAGCACATCAAAGTGCAAGTGGATAAATAGATACCACTACAGTGGGAAGGTAAACGGTGTTTCCATGTGCTTCTGTGGTTCGCCAGAAATGGCTTTGTCATGCTGGCCACATGACCTGGAAGCTGTACGCCGACTCCCTCGGCCAATAACACGAGATGAGCGCCGCAACCCCAGAGTCGGTCACGGTCTTTACCTTTACACTTTGGAATGACCTGCCTATTGACTTCAGACAAGTACCTTCTTTGTGTTCTTTTTTCTTTTCTTTTGGTGCCTGCTATGGAAGCCTATCCAGACATGTAGAAGTTACATGAGTTTTATCTCTGCAGCCTTGGCAGGTGCCCACATTTCAGTTAAAATCTCAGGAGGAGGCATCATAAGGTAATGCCTCCAATGTGGTTTTTGTCAGTCTGAAAGTTCAGGTAGCTGGGAAGGCTGGAGAAAATGTTTAATGGAAAGAAACCCACACCACCCTCAGCCACATCACAAAAGCAAGGTAAGCTGAAACACCGCGCACACTGAAATTCTCCCCCCCCCCATGCCCAACAGGGTAATTATGTGCATTGAGTGAAAATGTCTGAAGTCATGCAAAAAAAATAGAAGCTGCCTTCTAACCAGAGTGGTGTTTGCATGGTGAAACATTGAGTCATGTGCACCTCACACTCTCTACATCCACACACACACACACACACACACACACACACACACACACACACACTCAAACAGAAGCAAGATGGAATTGAAAGTGCCCTTCCTTAAACTTCTGTGATGTCTCCCACTTTTCCGGGGGAGTTGCCTCCTCCTACCCAGTCCTGCTCTCAGAAATAAACACCACCAGCTTGTGCGAAAACAGTGCAACACCTAATTAAATTAAGTGACAAACATAAGTTTTTGAGATTAAATCCAACTCTTCCAAGTTAATTAATCAGAGATCGTCAGTGCCAGGTCCATAGGGACTTGCAGTTTCTTTCTATACCCACACGGTTGCCTATTATTAGCCCACACTACAATTCCAATATAACCACCGTTAGAGTGGAATTATGACATTTTTCTTAACAGAAACAGAACCTTACTATTTGCAAAATGTCAGTTCTTCAGTGTTACTGCCTCTCCATGCTTATCCTGTGCAAATACCCTCAGGATCCAACAGCTTCCGGAGGACTTTAGGCGTGTCTCTTTGCCTCTACCAGGATAGGATACTCTGCTGAGTGTTTCTTGGGTTTCTCTGCTGCTAGACTTCAGGCGAATTCTGAGTTTATCTTCAGTAGACAGGTAGACATTCGCAAGCATGGAATACACATGCCAGAGGTAGATTTAGCATGATGCAATGTGACCCTGCTGGTGGAAGGTTCAAGCCATACCAACGCAACAGTCAACGCCAGATGGGTGCACATATACTCTTCAAATACACGAAGATCTGCCACATACAAGTGGGCAAAGACTTATTCTATGCCAATCCAAAGGGCTTAAGTTACAAGATTGTAGATTGTAGATTTTAGTTGAACATTAAGTGAAACATTTTAAGAATAAGAACAGTTTGACACTCAATCTCAGGGCCATGGGTTTGAACCCAAAACTGGGCAAAAGATTCCTAAATTGCAGGGACTAGATGATCCTCCTGGTCCCTTCCAACTTTTATGATTCTATATTTCTCCCTCTCTGGAGATCCTCAAGCAGAAACTAGACCATAGGTGGCCAACATGGTGCCCTCAATACATTATGGACTATAAATTTCATCCTCCCTGATCATTGTCCATGCTGCCTGCTGCTGTTGGGAATTGTGGTCCAGGGAATACACCATGTTGGCTTCTGCTAGGTTAGGCAGTCATCTGTTGGGGATGCTCTGGATTTCTTCAAGCAAGCAGGGGAATGGTCCACAGAGCCCTCTCCATAATGCTATGGTCATTAAATCGATGATTTCTAGCATGTCTCACACTATCCTAGATAATAAAATATAAACAATATATGCACCAACATTAGCACAATAAATTATGATACTGAACTGAGCCGAATGTAAATATTTCAAACTGATCCTGACTAGAAAGCTAATTTGCAAAATCCATTGGTAAAAAGCAAACATGAAGGACTTAAGTATAAAAGCAAACACTCTTGTCTGGGAAAATGTACGCATCAATTCAAAAGAATACTATTAAAAGGAAAAGTTAATTCAACTTCTCTGAGAAAATAAATCCCAAAACTCGATAAACTCGTAAATATTTAGAGTTGATTTATTAAATTATCATTATGTCCTTCTTCCAAGGATGACAGGCATGGTTTCCCCACTCTTCATATCTTATCCTCACAAATACCTTTTGAGGTACAGTGGAACCTTGGTTTATGAATTTTTGGTTTACGAATGCCGTGGACACATATGGAACGAATTAATTCACTTTCCATTACTTTCAATGGGAAAGTTTGCTTCAGTTTATGAACGCTTCAGTTTATGAACAGACTTCCGGAACCAATTGTGTTCATAAACTGAGGTACCACTGTATGTTAGGGTGAAAGATTATAGCTGGCACAGGAGGCTTTGTAGTTGACTTTGGTTTTGAATCAAGTATCCCCTCATCTAGACTGACCCTAATTTCTATACCACATGGCATCATGTGTTGCTAGGATGGCCACCAGTCAAGGGTCTTGTTATTGCAAGGCGAATCATCATCAAAGACTATTAGTCCTTGCTGCTGCTCTTCCTCAGCACTACTATCGACTTGCTTGTTTGCTTGTCGTCTTTTTCCTTGGATCCATAGGAGCTGAGAGATTGAGCAACAGTAGTGAGAAAGAGGAACAGCAGCTGCCATTGCCGGCTCACTCTCCTTCCTGCCAGCCTTCTCCCTGGAAAGTGAACTTGGCAACACAGATGTGGCATCAGCAGCCATTGGCATTGCCAAGCACCGAGGAGCTGGTCTCACCAAGGAAGGAGTCTTGCTCAAGAGGTTACACAATTTGGAGTTGTCACTGCCAACCAGCAAGAACTGCACCATATGATTTGTGTTCATGTAGCTCAGCAGTTGCTATTAAACCCTTGCAGGCATGTAAGGGCATCCATCCAAGAATGTGGCAAAACAGTGTTATTAAAGTCAATTTAGGCTGCAATTCTAACCCTAGCTCACTGGGAGCAAACCCCATTTACCTTAGCTCTCAAACGCCTTGGTTCTCAAACGCCAAAAGCCCGGAAGTAAGTGTTCCAGTTTTCGAACATTTTTTGGAAGCCGAACGTCCAATGCGGACGTCAACTATTGTTTCCAGGACACCTGCACCAATCAGAATCTGTGCCTTGGTTTTTGAACATTTCAGAAGTCAAACAGACTTCTGGAATGGATTAAGTTTGGCACTTTTGTTTTTGCTATTTATTTTGTCTTTTTGTTTTTGAGGCTTTTTTGTGACCATGTGGAACCCAGTTCAGCTACTGATTGATTGATTGTGTGGTTGCAGAAATGGATAAAAAAACCCCATCTAAACAATGACTAAACTCAGTGCAGGTGAGAAAAATAATAATTTCAATTTTTATCAACTACAGTACTGTCTTATTTATTTTATAGTTCTGTACATTGATTATTGCTTTCATTTTATGGATCAGTGGTCTCGTTAGATAGTAGAATTCATGTTAAATTGCTCTTTTCAGGGTTGTTTTTAAAAGTCTGTAACGGATTAATCCGTTTTGCATTACCTGCTATGGGAAAATACGCCTTGGTTTTGGAACGCTTTGGTTTTGGAACGGACTTCCAAAACGGATTAAGTTTGAGAACCAAGGTACCACTGTAATTGAATAGGACTTACTTACTTCTGAGTGGACATGGTTATGATTGCCTTGGTAATCAAACAGTGTTTTGGATTGCCTTATTAATTTTGGTCTGGTTGTGCAATACCATCGTCAGCCAACCATCATTAATTTTTGATGACTCATATTGTAGATGTTTCATCCAAATACAAGAAAGCAGGTAAAGGCATTGCAGCTGTAAGGCAAAACAGAATATTCAAGGACAGCTGTCCAGAGTTAGATTTTTAGAGCAGGGGAGGGAAGCACACTGATTTAAGGACTATTTTTTACCCCCTGCTATGTTCTTGAACTGAAGCCCTGCAGAGAAGACCTGAGCGAAGAGAATCATTGTGTGAACTCATCCAATGAATTTTCTTCACTGGAGTTGTTCTCTCCATGAGTTCTGCATCCGAGCCAAACTAGAAGTGCTAAAATTTAGCAGACTTTCATCCACACACGCTCAGTCGCACAAGCAAAATCCACACAGCAGGAAACTTGCATTAAAATCTTTAAAAGCTATTTCCTTTCTTTTCTCAAATCCTGGTTATTAGGAAATTAATTCCAGTTGAGTTTATAGGTTAGCTGAAGGGGAAAGAAAACTAAGAGTCCTCCAAAATATCATATATATATATACCGTATATGAAACTTCTGTGGCTGCCAAGCCATGGGGAACCACACAAAAATAAGATGAACTCTCTTTAAAAGAAAACAGTTCAGGCATTGTGCTAGGAATGTGTTCTGTTGAGTAATGCATCATATAAATAGAATCAGGACACTGCTGTTTCTGAAAGGATTTACTATACATATAATATTATATCAGGAAATAGGTCTATGAAGCGGTAGAAAGCATTATTGTACCATCCTCACAAGCACTGATCCATCTGTGATGGGATAAACATTATGGAAAAGGCTAGGAGATCTGAGCATGAGGTGCTAATAGGCTGGATATTTACCAAAGCTCATTTTTCTGTCCTCTGGAGAAGCCAGCTGCTAAACAGAGATAAAGCCTGAAATTCCTCCATAATTGTTCAGACTCTGTGTCTGGTGACAGCTGTGAGTTTAGTGGATCCCTGCTACTAAGCCAAAACGAAACCAAGGAACATATTCTGCACTCTGGTTTGAGAATTTTAGGCTGCGATCCTATACACGCCTTAGCGATTGGGGGGGGATTCTTCTGAGTAGATGTGTATATGATTGCTCAGTTAAGAGTGCTTGGCATAAGATGCTTTCATGTTAAGAAACATGACTTATTCAACATCTTTATCAATAACTTGGATGATGGGCTTGAGGTCATCCTAAGCAAGTTTGCAGATGACACCAAATTGGGAGGGGTGGCTAATACATTAGGAAAAACTTCCTGACAGTAAGAGCTGTTCGGCAGTGGAATTTGCTACCAAGGAGTGTGGTGGAGTCTTCTTCTTTGGAGGTCTTTAAGCAGAGGCTTGACAGGCATATGTCAAGAATGCTTTGATGGCGTTTCCTGCTCGGCAGGGGGTTGGACTGGATGGTCCTTGTGTAGCAGGGCCTCCCAACTCTATGATTCTATGAACTTCAGCACCTTGTGTGCATGTGCCTCTAACTCCCATCAGCCCTAGACTGTCCCTTTGTGTCAGAAGCAGTTTGGTCCTGCTGGCCACATGACTCGGAAAGCTGTCTGCGGACAAACGCCGGCTCCCTTGGCCTGAAAGTGAAATGAGCGCCGCAACCCCATAGTCGCCTTTGGCTGGACTTAACCGTCCAGGGGTCCTTTACCTTTACCTTCCAATGGGCCAATTTACATGACCTCGCAGAGAGAGAGAGAGAGAGAGAGAGAGAGAGAGAGAGAGAGAGAGAGAGAGAGACCAAGTAATACAATTAAGAGAGAGGGTTTTTTTACCTGCTCTCACTTCATCTTAATGGTATGCCCTGGGTCCTACCAAAAATTACTGGGATCTTATCCCCACCACACCGACAGTAGGGAAAATCTTTGTCACCTACATCCCTCCCCCTAATTGCCAAAGAAGAGAAAGGCAAATGATTAATCCCAGCTCTTTCCACACTGTAAGAAGCAGCAGTGTTAGTAATAATAAGTAACGTCGGCAGCATGTGTTGTAAACCTAAAAGGCCAATTAATATCACCAGTTTTAGAAATCAAAAGTAATGTCAGCACCACATTTTAAATGTAAAAGATATGGTTGTTGTTTTTTAAAAGAAAAACACACATAGTACTTGGCTTTCACTTCATTCCCTAACCTACATCTCAAATATGAATAATTAAGTGTTTAAAAAAGGGATATCAAGTACATTTGAATGAACTCACAGAAAGCTGATCTACGAATCTTTATTGCTCAAATGTTTCCATAACAGAGAAGCATAAACATTATCGCAAAAGCCATTTTCTTATTGATTGACAGTAATTTCAGTGCCTGCCCGATTCTCCATTATGAAACATTAAACCTTGCAAAGTATTCATAATGAAATGATAACATTCCATCTGTCTGCAACGAGGATGTTAAGTGACAAAGCGCAAGACTTTTATTGTTAGCTGCATTGTTAACACTGTGATTCACAAACCACTTACCATCACTGTGAGTGTTGCAAGGAAGCGGTGATAAAGGATGCACAGCAAACTCCCACATTCCCTCTTCACAGTTCCAAGTTTCATAAGGAGATGGGAGAGAAATATTGCTTGGGAGAGAGGTACGAGTTTACCGATCACATGACATCCCTTCAAATTTCTACACCCATCCACCTCCAGTTCCTCTGGCTTATGTCTGGTGTACATTGCTTTCCCAGTTCTTGACTTCATCAACTCCCTTTGTTCTTACTGCTTTATTTTCTTAAGGACATAAGAAGATTCTCCCTGCAGGAACAGGCCGAAGCTAACATCTTAGCCAGAGTGGTAAACCAGATCCCTATGGGAAGCCCAAATCAGGACGTGATAGCAACAGCCTTCCTCCCCACTTATGATTCCCATTTTCTGGCATTCAGAGGCATACTGCCTTGTCCCCTATGAATTTGTGCAATCCTCTTTTAAACCCACCCAAGGTTTGGCATGAGATCAACTCCTGATCATTGGATTGGTATCCAAACTAAAGTAGCTGATACATAAGGTAAAGGTAAAGGGACCCCTGACCATTAGGTCCAGTCGTGACCGACTCTGGGGTTGCGCGCTCATCTCGCATTATTGGCCGAGGGAGCCGGCGTATAGCTTCCAGGTCATGTGGCCAGCATGACAAAGCCGCTTCTGGCAAACCAGAGCAGCACATGGAAACACCGTTTACCTTCCCGCTGTAGCGGTTCCTATTTATCTACTTGCATTTTGACGTGCTTTCGAACTGCTAGGTTGGCAGGAAGCTGATACATAGTTCCCAATTAAATCAGTGACTCGTTAAGTCAGGGGCCAGCAAACTTTTCCAGCAGGGGACTGGTCCACTGTCCCTCAGATCTTGTGGGGGGCCGGACTATATTTTGGGGGGAAAATATGAATGAATTCCTATGCCCCACAAATAACCCAGAGATGCATTTTAAATAAAAGGGCACATTCTACTCATGTAAAAAAAAAACACCAGGCAGGCCCCCACAAATAACCCAGAGATGCATTTTAAATAAAAGGGCACATTCTAAAACACACTGATTCCCGGACCGTCTGCAGGCCAGATTCAGAAGGCAATTGGGCCAGATCTGGCCCCCGGGCCTTAGTTTGCCTACCCATGTGTTAAGTCATGAGCAACTTATCTCATTCAACTCCAGGGCTTTTCTTCAGCTGGAACTTGCCAGAACTCCGTTCCATTATAAGAGAACAAACAAGGTGGGGTGAGTTCCAGCACCTCTTTTTCTAGAAAAATGGCACTGTTCATTTTAATGGGACCAATTTTCAACCAAGATTGCCTGGATCCAGCCCACTGCGTTTTGAATATGCCAAAGCACAATAATTAGCTGCTATTTTTTTCCCTGTTTCCTTTGGTTGAGCAGTTTCCTTCCTACTTTACCTGTATGCAAGTTGAAAAAAAGAAAATTAATGTCAAAAGTATGAATTACGGGTAAATATGCTATGCTGCAGATTTCAAATACATGCTGAAGGCACTGAAGAGGTTTCTCGGGAAGGCAAAGGAAAAGAAAACAAAGTTTCTGTTTCAATTTTAACTGGTGATTTCTAGTGCTGCTTGAAATTTTGAACTCTCTGAAAGATGCAAAGAAACTATTACATTTCTGCAATCATAAAACCAACACTGACAAGAGAAACAGCTGAGATATAAAAAGATGCTGTATAAGTCTGTTTTCCAGTAGACAATTTAATACCTCTTCAGCAACTTTTGGATACAATTAATGCACTCTGCCTAATGCATGAACCTTTTCAAAACTCAAATGGTTATTTCAGTTTGAATGCACTCAAAAGCCTCTGTGCCGTAGCAAGATAAATTCAACTTTATAACTGGAAAGAAGGCTTTTCTTCACTGTGTTATAGATTTGAAGATCATAGCGACATTTATAAGAGAGAGACAGAAATGCACATTTCCTGACAAGTAGCAATAAGCAAAACTTTTCTTCTTATTTCCATAGCTTATACTATCTTACTGAAAATGCAGTTAACTCAGATTCCAGTCAGGGGAGGGGTACAGTGGCAACCAATTCCTTTCCACCTTCCCTCCCACCAAGCATATTCCAGCTACTTCCCTGACACACAAAGCACAAAGACATTCCAGTTTCTACAGTCTCTTCTCTCTTCTCTTTGGCGATCACTCATAGCTGAGTAAGATTGTCTTCCATTAACACGGTTTTAACAATGAGTACGTAAGGGACCGTGGAGGCCAATTCTGGATCCACACGTCCTTCCACAGTGGGGGCATTGGTTTCCAGGTGGAAGTTGATCATGGTGTGGATTACATGTTTCTCCCTTGCATCCTGAGATCGAGTGTCTTCAAAGCCCATGACACCTTTGGCAAGGGCTATTCTCCAACTGGAGCGCTCGCAGGCCAGTGTTTCCCAGTTGTCACTGTTTATACTACAATTTTAAAGATTTGCCTTGAGACAGTCTTTAAACCTCTTTTGTTGACCACCAGCATTATGCTTTTCATTTTTAAGTTCAGAATAGAGTAGTTGCTTTGGAAGACAATCATCAGGCATACACACAACATGACCAGTCCAACGAAGCTGATGTTGAAGAATCATTGTTTCAACACTGGTGACCTTTGTTTCTTCCAGTACACTGATATTAGTTTGCCTGTCTTCCCAAGTGATGTGTAAAAATTTTCGGAGACACTGTTGATGGAATCTTTCGAGGAGTTGGAGATGGTGTTTATAAGTGGCCCTTGTTTCACAAGCATATAGTAAGGTTGGTAGTACAATAGCTTTGTAAACAAGCATTTTAGTTTCCCTGCGAATATCCCAGTCCTCAAACACTCTGCACTTCAATCGGGAGAAAGCCGCACTCGCAGAGCTCAGGCAATGCTGGATTTCGGCATCAATGTTGGCCCTTGTGGAAAGGTAACTGCCTAGGTAGGAGAAGTGATCAACATTTTCCAACGTTACACCACTGAGCTGGATTTGTGGCGCTGCACAGGGGTTATTTTGCACTTTGGTTTTTTGGATGTTAAGTGATAGGCCAAGCTTTTCGTAAGCTTCTGCAAAGATATTTAGGATGGTTTGGAGGTCATCCTCTGAGCGTGCACACACTACATTGTCATCAGCATACTGAAGCTCTATGACGGAAGTTATGGTAACCTTACTAAGTTTCCACAGTGCCTGATGTCTGACTGTCTGCTACACATGGCTGGTGTGAACATTGGGCAGAGGGAAGCAACCGCCACAGACAGCAGTTGTGGAAGGGCATCAGCAGCACTTGACTGTTCCCCTCTGTTGGAGGAAAATGTCTTGGGCCAGCTCTGCTGCTACATAGGAATGCAGGAAGCAGCCTTATATTGAGTCAATTCATTGATCTGTTTAGCTCAGTAATGCCTACAATGATTGACAGTAGCTCATACCCTCCAACATTTCTCCGATGAAAATATGGATGTCCTGTTCAATAATAATAATAATACAGTAGCACCTTGGCTTACGTAACCCTCTGGTTATGTAAACTTCACATTGCGAAAGCTGCAAACCCGGAAGTATCGGACCGGGTTTCGCCCCCCACCCCCGCACATGAGCAGAAGCAGTCTACCGCTGTGCACATGTGCAGAACAGTGATCCTCGGGTTGTGGAAACCTTGGGATCCAGCCGGACCTCTGGAATGGATCTCGTTCGCAACCGAAGTACCACTGTATTTATTATTTATACCCCACCCACCCCATACCCCATCCAACCTGTGTTGCCCAAGCCACTCAGGGCATCTTCCAACATATATAAAAACATTTAAAAAACCTATACAGGGCTGCCTTCAGGTCCTTTCTAAAGGTTGTATAGATACTTATCTCCTTGGCTTCTTTTTTGGGGGGGGGAGAGGCTTAGTCACATGACCCAGAAGCTGTCCGTGGACAAACACCGGCTCCCTCGGCCTATAGAGCGAGATGAGCGCCGCAACGCCAGAGTCGTCCACGACTGGACCTAATGGTCAGGGGTACCTTAACCTTTAAAGAAAAGCAGAGCATTCTGGGATCAAATCTGAAACTGGGACAACTTCTGTAAATCCAGGACTGTCCCTCATAGGATGTCAGACAGGTCTCTCTCCAAGCCTTACCCAAAAATGTCAGCGATTGAACCTGTTGTATCACTGAGCTTTGTCCCATAGCATGTAGCAGCATTGGGGTTAGGTGTCAGAGGGAGGGCGAGGGGGGGAGAGAGAGATCCTTCTTTTCCTGCTTCAGTGATTGGTCCCTGCCTTTCCTGTCTCAGCCAAAACTTGCTGCTGCTCCAGTTATGGGAAGAGCAAAGAAGAAATTTCCCCACCACAGGAGAATGAGGAAGGTGTGGAGATGGGTCCATTGGAGAGGGGTTTGGGGATACTTGGAGCCAAGTGGGTGGGAATGAGAGAGGAAGACCAGAGGCATGAAAGAGGACAGACTGATATTATTCTCCAGGTTTTAATCAAATCTGAGCTAGAGAATAATTTGGGATATTTGTACAATCCTTGCTTCTTATTTACAAGTGATAGTTGCTAGCAGAACTTCAGCCTACCTCACATAAGGCCAGCGGTTCATAATCTCACTGTGGCTGATTAGCAATTATTGGTATATTGGATATGAAATCATTTGAACGTTCTGAAATGTTACAGGAATAGAAACGTTAAGGATTATAGATAAAGTGAACTGTAGGAAAGAAGCAAGCTTCTGGAAATGAGTTCGCATGTTGCAGGCGGAAGTATTTTAGTTCCCAATGGGAACATGCCTTAAAAATCTTAAGAGCTGCCATAACTCCCACCACCACCGCTACTTATGGTATCTTAACGAAAGGTGTCAATTCACCCAAATGTTATCTCTCTGCGATAAAGTCTATATTTACAAACTGGATTCCAGCAGGGAAGTATTTAGCACATATGTCTCTCAAAGACCCTGGTGGGTAGTAAATCTATTTCCTCTTTTGTGGAGCTCCAGCTACACCAAGCTAATAGTTGTTTTTAAGGGAAACAAGGTAGGGCAAAAAAGGGAGATGCCACTGTTTATATAAGGTGTATTAGAAGCATTTTTTTTGTACAATTGATTAGAAGATTGCCATCAAAAAAGGAGCAGGCAAGTATGCACAAAAAGTCCAAATTCTTTCTGCGGAGAAAAGCATTATCTGATTAGACTCAACTATTCAAAACAGGCTCAGCTCAGCTTGTAGACAAGTAATGCAATGTTAACACCCCACCTGACTGCAGAGCATTGGGACCAGGTGTCAATAAACAGGAAAGGTTGGGGAAACAGGTGTTTCAATGGTGGAATGGAAGCAGTCCTTACATGCTGAGTAGTACACACAAAACTCACATATTATTCGCTTGAAGTTTATAATGTTGTGTTTTGGGGTGTTTTTTTGTTACCATCAGAAGGTTAGAAACTCCTGTGAAAACTCTAGCCACCATATTCTACTTCAGACATGTAATAAGCACACCTACTTCAGAGTAAGTCCCAGTGTATTTGGTGGAGTATTTCTGAATAGGACAGAACTCTGCCATAACTTCAAAATAAAAAAGTGAGCAGAAGTATCTTGTGGCAGCACCTCTGTGGGATTCTTGATTGGCAAGACTGATGATCAGGTTACCCCCAGTATTTAGCAGAGCTGTATAGTTATGTATTATGAAATAATATTGGGGAACACTGGGTATTAAGAGTGCTAACATAAATCATATACCCCAGTGGCCCTTCAAAGTACGCTGCACACAGAGTATATAGAAAAACAAAATACGCAAACAGAAATTGACTTGGCTAAAATACACCACCAAGAGTTTAAAGACCAACCTAGCATGAAACCCCTGACTAGCAGTATACTGTTTAAAGTATACAGATGAAAAACAAAAGGTTGGCTTTCTTTAACAGAAGAACAAACTGACTCGGAAGAGACTTTAAACTAAAGATAAACACTCTCTCTCCCAGCAACTTTACATACCCACATTCCAACCCTTCAAACCTCCCACCATACTCCAACACAACTACCACACAAAATGCTTTCCAACAGAGCCTTATATACAAGTAGTAGAGCCCACACCTGTGAGCAATTAAATAGAGATTACTGGTACCTGTTTTTCTTAAACAGACAGTATTGACATTAGACCGGCTCAAAAGCAACTTTGAATATTCAAGAAAACCAACATTATGGTTAATCACTGGAGGAAGAGACAGATGTTTTCAACTATTGACATTCATGTGCAGTGGCACCAATTTAGCTCTAGTAGTTTCATTACTATTTCCAATCCCCTTTGACATTCCTTGCAAAAATGGTTGGGGGTTTGCTTAAATTGCCTTCAGTTGCATACCCTCCAACATGCTGTTGTGGAAAACTGGGGCATCTTCACGATCCTGGATGGAATCACTCATGAGTAAGATTGAAGGCACAAGGAGAAGGGGATGAGGGACGACAGAGGACGAGATAGTTGGACAGTGTTCTCAACATGAGTCTGACCAAACTGTGGGAGGCAGTGGAAGACAGGAGTGCCTGGCGTGCTCTGGTCCATGGGATCATGAAGAGTCAGACACGACTAAACAACTAAACAACAACAAAATGGATGGAATCACTCAAGTAAAAGGAAGTAACAACAAGGAAGGGGAAATGGTGCTGAAAAAGCAGAAACCAATTGACGATCCAGTCTACTTGTAGGACTGCAGCCCAACCCAATTTGTAGAATAAATTGTGCTTCAAAGAAATGTAATCTGAATCCTGAAATAATGTTCATAGGGGGAGGGCTGATTCATGTTTATATTTATACCTGAACCAATATTACTATTGTGAAACAGTAAAAAATAATCCAAGCTTCACCCAGTTTAGGATGAAGATGGGGTGGAGTTAGAGAAATTAACCAAACCCCTAGTTTTAACCTTGAAAGTGGGAGACTTTCGATGTTGCATTCCTTCCCACCCCCCTCTCCCCATCATCTCTGAAATGGTGGCATTAGCACAGTTTCAACAAATTACTGTATTTGCACTTCTTTCACTACAAATCAACACAAGGGTAACAAAAGAGCTCTCTTCCCCATTCAGTTTTTCCTGCATCTACTTTTTAAATAATAATAATAATAATAATAAATCACAGTAACAGGGTCGTTTTCCAGTGCTATAATTCTTACCTCATTGAACGCTGAAGTGTTACTGTCTTGTGAATCTTTTGTGAGAGGAAAAGTGTGTGTGTGTGTGTGTGTGTGTGTGTGTGTGTGTGTAACTACCCTTTCTTTTGCAATACGAATGAGCACAAAGCACTTATAGAGTCAATCCAGAAAAGTGAAGAATCACTTGGTTTTTTATACAAGATGCTGGAAAAAAGGGGAAATAGTTTTTGTCCTATTGCTGTAATACAATGGTCTTTCTATACCGTCCTCCATTCCCTGGTTGTACTGCCTCTTATTCACGATAGTGTGGATATAGAATGCACGGCAGAACTGTGACACCAAAAAAAAGATTCCAGCTTCCTTTCCCCACAACCATAATACAAAGGCTGCTTGGCCTTTTCCTCAGCTGCTATTTGTATAAAAAGAACATGCAGGTCCAATGCATTCATGTGGTTAATACGTGTTTACTTTGACAGTTATTTCATCTGCAAAAGAGCAACCCTCTGTTACTTGGATCAGGGCTTTCATTGTGGTGGAGTCAATACTGAATGGTGACTACCACCACTCACTGAACTACTTTCAAGTTAACCATAATTGTTTGGGGCTGACTTAGATGATGGGCTTGAGGGCATCCTGAGCAAGTTCGCAGATGACACAAAATTGGGAGGGGTGGCTAATACCCCAGAGGGTGGGATCACTCTTCAAAATGACCTTCACAGATTAGACAACTGGGCCATAGCAAACAGGATGAATTTTAACAAGGAGAAACGTAAAGTACTA
Source organism: Zootoca vivipara (assembly GCF_963506605.1). Lineage (NCBI taxonomy): Eukaryota > Metazoa > Chordata > Lepidosauria > Squamata > Lacertidae > Zootoca > Zootoca vivipara. Next base: position 11,643,134 of record NC_083282.1, on the reverse strand, counting down.
CACTTGGGCAAAAATAATAATGAAAGGCACAAATAAAGGATGGGAGACACCTGGCTTGAGAGCAGTACATGTGAAAAGGATCTAGGAGTCTTGGTAGACCACAAACTTGACATGAGTCAGCAGTGTGATGCAGCAGCTAAAGAAGCCAATGAAATTATGGGCTGCATCAATAGGAGTATAGCATCTAGATCAAGGGAAGTAATAGTACCACTGTACTGGTCAGACCTCACCTGGAGTACTGTGTCCAGTTCTGGGCACCACAGTTCAAGAAGGATACTGACAAGCTGGAACGTGTCCAGAAGAGGGCAACCAAAATGGTCAAAGGCCTGGAAACAATGCCTTATGAGGAACGGCTTAGGGAGCTGGGTATGTTTAGCCTGGAGAAGAGAAGGTTAAGGGGTGATATGATAGCCATGTTCAAATATATAAAATGATGTCATATAGAGGAGGGAGAAAGGTTGTTTTTTGCTGCTCCAGAGAAGCGGACACGGAGCAATGGATTCAAACTACAAGAAAGAAGATTCCACCTAAACATTAGGAAGAACTTCCTGACAGTAAGAGCTGTTCGGCAGTGGAATTTGCTCCCAAGGAGTGTGGTGGAGTCTCCTTCTTTGGAGGTCTTTAAGCAGAGGCTTGACAGGTATATGTCAAGAATGCTTTGATGGTGTTTCCTGCTTGGCAGGGGGTTAGAGTGGTTGGCCCTTGTGGTCTCTTCCAACTCTATGATTCTATTGTCCAGTAGCACCTTAGAGACCAACTAAGTTTGTTCTGGGTATAAGCTCTCGTGTGCATGCACAGAACAAACTTAGTTGGCTAAAGCCAATAAATTAATAAATGGTAGGATTTTGATTTATTGGGATATGGATCAAAGTACAAGCTGCAGAACTGTGCCAGACAAGGAATCACTGGCCTGGCTTATGCAAAATAGTCTTGTTGGCCTAGTGAAAAGCAAATCTGTTAACATGACAAAAGGTGTTGATGGGCCATCTGAGAGCAATCCTTTGGCCTGGGGAGACAAATGTTGCCAAGGAGATTGGGGTGTGTGTGTTTGAGGTGATAGGAAAAAGGGAGTCTTGAGCAAGTGTTGCTGGGAAGAAGGAGGAGGAGAAAAGACTGGGATCCATTTTGGGCAGGCTGGCTGAAGACAAGCTGGGAGAGATGCCTCAGATTCTATGGCTGCACTGCTGTGGGGGAGAAGCCCCTCTTAAAATGACCATGCTGTAAGATCTGGACTCCCTCCATTCAGACTGAAGGTGTAAATAGGTGAATAAACCAAGTTTCTTAAAGCTATGACAGTCTCTGCCATTGCTTAATTCTCCAAAGAAACATGGGTAAGTGCCTGGAATCCCATGGACTCTTGCCACCGCTCAGCAGAGAGAGGGGGAGGCACCCAATTTTGGTAGCAATAGCTATTTTAGTGTTTCGATGCTTTTTTTATATATTTAGGTTGCAATCCTACTCTTACATGGGAATAAGTCCCAAGGATTGCACTGTTAATTATGATATGGTACACAGAAGAAAAACAGGCTCTTCAGGGTTTTTGTTCTTTTTTTAAAAAAAATACCCATAACTGTCTCTGAATTAAACACACACACACACACACACACACACACACACACACACGAAAATGCTTTATAGAGGCAGGGGAACAACCCATCAATCTTGAACCTTTTTCTATAAACTAGAGTGGGCAATAAGAGAAAAGGTACAGAGACCTGTGTTGCTTGGGTGAGATTACATCCAATTATAATTTCATTTTAGATTTCAGAATGACATTTGTGATAACTGGGTCCTTCAAGTGGAACTGTTGTTCTACAAACAAAGATACGGTTCAAGGACATCATCCAAAACAACAACAACAGAATTATTGCACATTGTTCTTGTTTTATAATTATTTGATGCCACAGGATTACATTATTATTATTTTTTGTACTCAGCATTTAGCATAGAAAAATAAAAATAAACAACAGGCTAATATTTGTCGGGAGATAATTAATTCTGAGGGACTCGCACTGCAACTCATTAAAAGGGAGCAGATTGATGGCATCTGTTGAACATTAAAGCAGATATCCCCCAAAGCAAAGCTTTTATACTTTGATCCTTTTCTCCCCCAATCAACCACTGCAAGAGGGGGAAATGAAGAATGACATCTACACCAAAGAGATGCCATGAAATATAAACACTTTGAGTCCAAAATATGAGCAGGTGGTTCATACACTCTTTGTATTCTCCCTTCATAATTTCAAAATGGTTTGCCTTCCTGGTAGCATGAAGATGAGCAAGGAGAGCAATTTTTCATGCAAATGCTCCAATTAGGTCTCAGAATAATTCAGGAGAATAATCCATTGTGGATTATCATCCTCTCCCTGCCACCAATAATCTAGTGCAGGTTTCTGTTTTGCCAATAGGTTTGGGGGGAGAACTTTGAATTGAACAATTTTTATTAAATTTCCCAATTACAAACCAATTATATCATATCAATTATTCCAAATTATACAAATACATATCAATTAAACCAAATATTATACCAAATCACTTTTTTTTTTACTTCCCATGCTTCAAAATCTGGGGATTCTGAATAATGATACTTGCTGCCACCCTAGTCCAAATTTCAATCTTATCATTATAGTCCATTATATTCCCAATCTTTCCCAACAGTTCTTTCTTGTTATTATCTTCCTCTTTGTCACAGTTTCTGAGATAAATATCAAGTGAGATTTAACACAAAGTCACTCTTCCTGTGTGGATTTTTTGTCCAGTCCAACCTCCCCTGGGGGAGAACTTTGAATTGGGTCATATTTAAAAGGTAGGCCTAAGAAATCCAAATTTTTTGAAACGATATATGAACTAAAATGTGGCCATCCTTTGAAATTCACACTTCTCTGAATTTTGCAGTGCAGTTCAGCAGCAAAGTAATGTGTATAAATAAGTGTAAACTAGGGCAAAGTGTGCATAAACATGCATCTATTAGTGAAAATAAAATTCAAAATATGCATTACATTTGCTTTTGCTCAAATGTGTGCTTGTGTGGCATACAAAACTTGTTTACTATGAGAAAGTCACATTAAAATGCTGGTGGATTTTCATGAATAGTTTTTTTTTAAAGCAAATTGCTGCAGAAAAGTGGAGAATTGCATTTAATATTGGGAAAGTGAGTAACCGACAGAACTGAAATTGCAGGTCCATCCATCCCTGTTTGCTAGTTTGGGGTTTTGTTCCTCTAGGACAGTCTTCATTAACCAGGTGTCCCTCAGATGTTCTAGACTACAACTCCCATCTGCCCCAGCCAGCATGGAATTGTAGACAAAACATCTGGAGGGCACCAGTTCGCCAAAGCTCTCCTAGCATCTGCCCAAGGTCAGATTTACCTCTTCTGACATGCAAAACTAATGTTACATCAGATTTTGGTTGACTTGGCTTACTGCAACTACTGAAAGCAAAGCATAGTGTGAACCTTTGTGGGGAAGAAACAGGTTGATGATCAAATCATACCTTTTGCTAAATGCACAGCATGAAACTGTGCCTGTGTTTATTCTTATTTAATTACAGGTGTGGAGAACAATTCCACCCATTTATCCTAGGAGTGAGGAACCTCTTGCCTGTCCGGTGCAATTGGAATCCATCTCCATGCCCAGCAGTCAGGCATGATGGGAATATAGTCTGGCAACAACTGGAGGGGGGGGGTCAGAGGTTCCCCATTCCTGGTTTAACCCTTCTGCAAAAATAAACATTGCTTTCCATAGCCTGATGTGGCTAGGAGGCTTAGAAGAAGAGGTGCTGTTGTGAGAATGCATATTAGAAAAAAGCCAAAGAATTTGCATGCTTTTCAGGGAAACCTTGTTTTTCTGGTTTGTTTTTGGAGCAAATTTAACAGCATTTTTACCCGTCAAAGTTGAATACCCCCCCCCCATTTTGGACAGATTTGCTCATGAGTGACCTAGAAAGATAAACTAAGAACACTTCATTTTCCATTAGCTGAAACCCAGCTTTTATTATGTGCTGCATGTTGCTGGTTTCTTTGTCAAGGTTATCAGCTCTTTGAAACAATGGTGTGGCAAACCGTTTAATTGCCTTTCCCCACAACCTGCTCAAGTTGAAGAGTTTGAAGCGGGCTTTGTGCAGTTCCTGAACTCCATTTAAATCCAGGTCTAATTAAAGCATTATGTGAATAAAATGCAGGTTGTCCTTGTCAAAGCTTGATTAAGGTGACCATAGAATGCCCTTAAGTAACCAGTGATGTAAATGGATTCTAAAACTTCTGTCACAGTTGCCTGAAGGAGGTGGTCTGAGACTTCTAGAATAAGATGACAAAGCATTAGAGGAAAAAAATAGGTGAGACAAATCCAGAAAATGCCAAAATCAGGCCTGGCTCCAGGTTTTGGAGAGCCTGGGGTAAGATGCCAGTGATAGACCATACTCCTTAAGCAACAAAGCCTGTGATAATGATATCTCTCTCTATATTATATTGGTTTTTAAACAAATAAAATAATGATTAAACACTTATCCAGCAGTACGTTTCCGAGCACAATTCAAAGTGTTGGTGCTGACCTTTAAACCCCTAAACAACCTTGGCCCAGTATACCTGAAGGAACATCTCCACCCCCATCATTCAGCTTGGACACTGAGGTCCAGCTCCGAGGCCTTCTGGCTGTTCCCTCAGTGCGAGAAGTGAGGTTACAGGGAACCCAGCAGAGGGCCTTCTCGGTAGTGGCACCTACCCAGTGGAACACCCTCCCATCAGATGTGAAGGAAATAAACAACTATCTGACTTTTAGAAGACATCTGAAGGCATCCGTTTAGGGAAGTTTTTTATGTTTGATGTTTTATCACATTTTTCATATTCTGTTGTGAGGCGCCCAGAGTGGCTGGGGAAACCCAGCCAGATAGGTGGGGTATAAATAAACTATTATTATTATTATTATTATTATTATTATTATTATTATTATTATTACAGAATTCAGAGAAAGGGGTTGGCCTTTAATTGCAGATATAATGGAGAACACTCCAAGTTTTTAACATAGGGACATTCCCTCCAAACATGAATAAATGAACCAAGCTTTCAACAGCCCTTTCAACATAAAGGGGGAAAGGGAGGGATAAATTTTTGCCAGCCTGCTATCCCCAGTGACACTCCATGCTCACTCAGGGAGCCAACAGGTTAAAAGGGGGGGGGTGGAATAGGAAGCAGTGAAGATGAGGAGGTAGAGCAGTCATCCTAGTTGCTGCCCAAAGGGAGAAGACAGGTAGCAGGTGACTGAACACTTCTTCATCTCATTTTCATTGCTGTTGTTGCTTCTCCACTGAAGCACGTGGAAATGATGGTGAGAAAAAGCAACAGCAGAGAACTGTGACTGATGCTGGGTCCTTGCAGCATGTTGAGGCCTGGCTGCTGCCCAAGGATGCTTTTGGCAGCCATGTCTATTCCCATGAGTATAACATATTAGTGTGTCTCTGTGTGATGAATTCCTTTCAGCATTATTTCTGTCTCTTTGGCAGCTGATAATGTTGGAATCTAGGGACGTGGGTGGCGCTGTGGTCGAAACCACTGAGCCTAGGTCTTGCCAATTTTTTTGTTGGAAGCCGCCCAGAGTGGCTGGGGAAACCGATTGGAAGGTCAGAAGTTCAAATCCCCGCGACGGGGTGAGCTCCCATTGCTCGGTCCCAGCTCCTGCCAACCTAGCAGTTCGAAAGCACACCAGTGCAAGTAGATAAATAGGCATCGCTCTGGCGGGAAGGTAAACAGCATTTCCATGCACTGCTCTGGTTTCGCCAGAAGTGGCTTAGTCATGCTGGCCACATGACCCAGAAAAAATGTCTGTGGACAAACACAGGCTCCCTCGGCCACTAAAGCGAGATGAGCGCCACAATCCCAGAGTCGTTCGCAACTGGACTTAACTGTCAGGGGTTCTTTACCTTTACCTTTTAAATGTTGGGATCTAGGCAAAATTCTGTAGCAAACCCAAAATTCTGTAGCAAAGCCCACATTCCCTCCCCCCCTCTCTCTCCCTCTCTCTCTCCGCCTCTCTCTCTCATTGAAAGGCAAGGGTTTAAAGCTACACAAACAAAATGGTGACCTCAAATAACCATTCTTGTGCAAAACTTTCTTCATGGAAGGCCACCTGCTTTCCCCCACCCCTTTTAAATGTCTCAAATACTGGAATAGAAATAGCACATAAAAACAAACCCCAACAGCTTTTCAAAAATAGTCATTATGGAAAATGTCGCCCAACCTACTACAAAGCTTTCCATTCAGGGGAATGTACTGAGCTCAAGTGCCATACATAATTGCCTACCACACTCCCTGTATTTTAAGTGTAGGCTACTGATTGGGAGTACAAAGGGAGCCCATCAAAACAGAATTCAGTAGAACAACTCTTAACTCACAGTGCTGTGGATGAACGCCTCTGCAGATCTTGGAGAGAAGAAAGATTAAAGGTTGGCAACCATAGTAAGGTGCCAGAATGAGAACCATTAAGAGACATCTAACACAACCCCACAAAAAGAGGGAAGAATCAAGGACAACAAGTGTTCACCACTGATTAAACTGAAGTGGGACTGAAGATGTTAAGCAATCACCATCATAACAGCTACTGCCCGGGAGCTGTTGAAAGCTCTTTGTGAATTAGGAAGCAGCTTCTTGTTCATTCTCAATTACTGATTCATCCAGGGAGGGTTGGAATCATAGAATCATAGAGTTGGAAGGGAACCCAAGGGTCATATAGTCCAATCCCCTTCAATACAGGAATCTTAACTCTTCTTGTCTTTCTCTTCTTCTTCTTCTTTGGCGATCACTCGTAGCTGAGTAAGATTGCCTTCCATAAACACATTTTTGGGATTAGGGATGGGTTTTTGGAAGATGCCTGTGTGTGAATTTGTTTTGTATGTGTGTAGATCAGTGCAGGCTGACCAACGCACAGTAAGGCTCTGTTCTGATGGCATGAGTTAGGAATCTCAGCTAGACTCATACATGACAGATGACTGTCCAACCTCTGCTTAAAAACCTCCAAGGAAGGAGAGCCCATCACCTACTGTGATGTCTGTTCCACTGTTGAACCATTCTCACTGTCAGAAAGTTCTTCCTGATGTATAGTTAGAATCTCCTTTCTAGATATACTCACTGAAGAGTCTGCTTATCAGAATTGTTCCAGCCAAGAGAGTCCACTGTGCTTACACTAGTGTGACCAAGAAAGAGAAGCAGTGGCAGAGCTTTGCAATAAGGAGAAAGCTTCTTAATGGACTAATCAAGACCTTAATGGACTAATTGGTCCCTTTTGCCTGGGACTAATTTCACGCTCCCCTTAAACTCCACAGTATTCAGCGTCCATGCCTTTATTTGTCCCATATAAATGACTGGTGACCAAATGTGGTTCTTGGAGGGTTGTTGCCACGAGGATGAAACCATAGTATTTCTCCACTTCCAATGCCACACCCTTCTCCATTGCTTTAGCTTTGCTGGAATGTGTCCATGTATGTGTGGAATATAACCTACTGGCTATGTGTCCATGTATGTGTCCATGTATGTGTGGAATATAACCTACTGGCTACAAGGTAACAGTTGCATCCGTTGCAATGCAGATGTGCCTTTCAGCGCTGCTCAAAGGTATGTGGGGGGGGGTAGGGATTTGGTGGAGAAAACTGTGTGCTTTAGTTTTATTTAAGGTTCATGTTGTGTGTGTGGTTCCTCGGGTTACAAGTGCCTCAGGCTACAAACACTTCGGGTTACACACTCCGCTAACCCAGAAGTAGTACAGTCAAACCTCGGTTTAAGTACGCCTCGGTTTGAGTATTTTCAGTTTAAGTACTCCACGGACCTGTCTGGAACGGATTAATCCACTTTCCATTACTTTCAATGGGAAAGTTCACTTCAGGTTAAGTACGCTTCAGTTTAAGTACAGACTTCCTGAACCAATTACACTCATACCTCGGGTTAAGTACGCTTCAGGTTGAGTACTCCGCGGACCCGTCTGGAACAGATTAATTCACTTTCTATTACTTTCAATGGGAAAGTTCACTTCAGGTTAAGTACTCTTCAGGTTGAGTACTCCGCGGACCCATCTGGAACAGATGAATCCACTTTCCATTATGGGAAAGTTCGCTTCAGGTTAAGTATGATTCAGGTTAAGTACAGACTTCCGGAACCAATTGTGTTTGTAAACCGAGGTACCACTGTACCTCAGGTTAAGAACTTTACCTCAGGATGAGAACATAAATCGCGCGGTGGCAGCGGGAGGCCCCATTAGCTAAAGTGGGACCACAGGTTAAGAATAGGGTTGCCAGACTCAATAAGGACAGGACTTCGGTGCCTTTAATTGCCCTGCTCTCTTTTGAGTCTGGAAACCTTAAAGAGAAACCAGCAGACCCTTTGCTTGGATATTAAACAAACGGTCTGCTGGTTTCTCTTTAAGGTTTCCAGACTCAAAAGAGAGCAGGGCAATTAAAGGCACAGAAGTCCTGTCCTCTATTGAGTCTGGCAACCCTAGTTAAGAATGATTTCAGGTTAAGAACTGACCTCCGGAACGAATTAAGTGCGTAACCAGAGGTACCACTGTATGTTTTTAAAGAGAGCCAGTGTGGTGTAGTAGTTAAGAGCGGTAGACTTGTTATCTGGGGAACCGGGTTCGCGTCTCCGCTCCTCCACATGCAGCTGCTGGGTGACCTTGGGCTAGTCACACTTCTCTGAAGTCTCTCAGCCCCACCCACCTCACAGAGTGTTTGTTGTGGAGGAGGAAGGGAAAGGAGATTGTTAGCAGCTTTGAGACTCCTTCGGGTAGTGATAAAGCGGGATATCAAATCCAAACTCTTTTCTTCTCTTCTTACTCAGAAATAAACCCGTCTGGCTGCAAGGGAGGAGAGGGTGTCCTGTTTTAAGATTTAAGTGCCCTATATGAAATTGCTGGTTTTTATTCTGGTCCTGGTCTGTGGGTGCTTGGGTGGTTTGTGCGTGTGCTCGGTCCTATTGAAATGACCTAAATGTTTCTTTATTCCCAGATTAGCGTTGGAATGCCCCATTTTTCTTCTAGGACCCAGGAATGCTCCCATTACTTCTTACCAATGGAGTGTGTGATTTCTAGCTTATGTGAGAGCAGCACCATAGAAAGGGCGGCCCTTTTGGGAGCACTGCAGTAGCCTCAATGACCCCCCACCGCTTCTTGCTCATGTGCATGCTCCCCCCTCTCTCTTTACAGCTTTTACATCACTGTTCATCAGCTGATCTTT